>NC_139763.1:32495082-32977127 GCF_965231275.1 Zosterops lateralis
CTCCAGAAGCATGAAATCAAAATATTTTCCTTCAATGTGCTTGAATTTAACAGGAACACATTTGTGTTGCACTGGCTCCAAATATTTAATTTGAAATCTCTTCTAAAGTGAATTGAACTCAGACAGTGGAGCAGAGTCCTTGGCAGATTATATCTCCTAATACATAGTATGGGGGTTACATGATGGCATGTGCTGCAGCAGATAAAAACACACTTGTAAGCCTGGGTTTCTAAAAAGCAAAGAAAACATGTGGATTTATCATGTGATTGATTTGTGTGGACATGCTAACAGCCAGGACAAAAATGTCAATTTCCCTGCAGGATGATTTTCCTGGTACATATGCAATGAAGAAGGTGGTAGACAGCAGCTGCCAGCTGCCTTTTGTGGGTTGCCCAGAGGCTTTTGGGAGATCTGGGATGCTTTATCAAAAACTTTCATAGGCATTTCTAGACAGAAAATGAAAAAAAAGGAGACCCTCAATGCCTGTCAGCTTTCAAAGCTTTTTATTTAGTCTTTCTACCTTTTCTTTGCATGCTGCTTTGCACCTCTTGCTCTCTCCTGATGCCACATGCTCACATTCCTCTGCATCCCTGGTTCTCCTCAGCTTCTTGTTCCATGTTTTATTTATGCATCACTCTTCCTACTGCCTTGCTGAACACTAGTCCTTGCTTTGCTCTTTCATGCTTTCATTACCCAGCCAGTCCCAGTTTTCCAGTTGTACTCCCCTGAATGTTGTTTTCCTCATTGTCTTGACAGCATCGCAAACCCGTATTCCCCATTTTGTCCTCCTGATCTCCTTTGCCTTTTCCTGGTCCAGTTGCTGGTCCTCATTTACCACCAAACCCTGCAGACTGATGATCCCCATCCACTCCAGGTGTGAATTCAGATGTCTTTTACATGGTAGGATGGCATGTTGCTATTGAGTTTCAGCCACTGCTCAGTCTGAAGTGTCCCAGAGCCATGGAAGTGCAGCTCCAGGCACAAGGGAGCAGATCGAGCATGTGACAACACCATCAGTCATTTTGAGGAGACTTCTCTGAGGGCGGAGGGGCTGTGGACATCAGAAAGGCTGCTCATGGACAAGCAAGATGTGTAAAACAGGATCCTTTGGCAGGTCTGGGGGGGATGTGGGATGCAGAGAGTAGTGGGGAGGGGGTAAGGGTGGCGGGCAGGGCCCCAAGGTGAAGACTGTCCCATTCCTTCAAGGTGGCCTTTTGCACAGTCTTGCTATTGCCAGCTCCTCTCTGGGGTTTGCTTTTCCCATGCCCCCCGAGGCAACAAGAGCTAACATAAAGGGAGGCAGCTGGGCACGGCTGAAGCCCTTGGCAGGCCTGCCTGACCCTGCACCTGCCTACTTCACTCTGTCTGACCGGCACCCTCCACGCACAGGGCTGCCCCCTCTCAGGCAGAAGGGCAGCGTGAGGCGGGTGCTCTTTTGACCCTGTTGGTTTTTTTTTTTGATGCACAGTGGCATGATCCAGCTACGATTTTGTGAGGAAGAACAAAGGATATTCTGACCTTTCACAAAATCCTGTTGCATGAACTGCTGTTAGAGAAAAGCTGCCCTCACAATGGGGAGAGATTTTTCAACAGGGGAGATTATTTGCAGCAAGGCGTGCCAGGGTCGTCAGAGCAGTCTTCCAGTTTAGCTGCTGCCTAATCCAAATTTTGAGATTGTTCAAGGAAGTCTGGAGAAATGGGGAAATGGCACATAAACTTAGGACAAAGAATACTGAAACTGAAAAATTATACAAGACAAGATATCATCCACATGGCAAAGAATCCACTGAATCCACAATGGTCTGAACTTACTGCTGGACTTATCTGTACTTTACTTCTGAAAACTGTTCATCTGTATGGGAGGCACAGCTGAGTTAAGTTTAAGGAAACAATGACTTTGCCCAAAGGTATTCTCCATCCCAGCAAATGAACTGAAAATATAAAAACATGTGGGGCAATCTGATTTTTAACAATGCTTACAAAAAAAAAAAAAAAAAA
Source organism: Zosterops lateralis (assembly GCF_965231275.1). Classification (NCBI taxonomy): domain Eukaryota; kingdom Metazoa; phylum Chordata; class Aves; order Passeriformes; family Zosteropidae; genus Zosterops; species Zosterops lateralis. Next base: position 32,497,081 of record NC_139763.1, read on the forward strand.
AAAAAAAAAAAAAAAAAAAAAAAAAGGAAAAACTATTTCACTGCATATTTTCGAGTTTCAAGGACAGCAAAAAATCTCTGGCATATTTAGCTGTATCTGGAGAGCTGATGCAATCCTTATCAGTAGCGAGTTACTTAACAAATCTGGGCAGAGTTCCTGCTGGTGGCATCTGCCGGACATCTTTGCAGTGTAATAGGTGATATGTGGATGTTTTAGGGTCCCTGCTCTAGATTCCTCTGTTAGAACCTGTCAGTTCTGCTTGCTGACAGACTTTGGAGCTGGGCTGTCGCATCAAACAAACACATACATTTGATCCAATGTGCCTTGGATGCCCAGAAAGTACAGGTAGAAATGGTAAAGGTTTTTCTGTTAGCTGAAATTGGGGTATTTTGGTATCATTTGTATTTCCTCTTGAGTTGAGAGGCTCACGAAAGAGTATTTAGGTACCCTTGCACTGAGTTTCACAGGCAAAATAGTCATGAGTGTTGGCAATAAAAGTGCCATACCCTGTGTTATGCTCTTTGTAGAGAGAAGCAAGGAGGTGGAGGCAGGTGCTTTGAACATTGCCACAATGATGGTCACTGTGGTAAGCAGAGGTCCCAGGAAGCCTATTTCAGCTAAAATAAACCACTGCAGCTTCCCTCTCACAGCAGACCAGAGATTTATGCATTTTACACTCAGTTTAGGATCTTCCCAAAGCTCTTCCAGCCTCTTCTGAATTCCTGCACACACAATCCCCTTCTCCTGCTACTAGTCCAGGAAGCCCCAAAATAATTTATATCTTTATGCTTTCAAATATCATTGTTGCTAAGGGGAAATCCCTGCTGTTTCCTCCTCATCTGTCTCTTTGCTTCTCTCCCCCTTGCCAGCAAGGATTAAGCTTGACTGCAGCTGACTTTGCTGTCTCATTTCCTGCAATGGGGTGCCAAGCGTTCCACAGTGATGCAGCAGTTTTTTCCTCTGTTCCCTCCATTTCCCCTGGCTGCCCCACTCATTCAAAGCCACAGGGCTGATGATTTTGCTCAGGGATGTGATAAGGCTCTGAACTTTTGCTGGGGGCTGGCTTGCTACAGTGCGTCTGAAAAGTGCAGCAAAGTGAAGGAGCAAGTAAAGGGCCACAGGATTTTCATAGACTTTACCACGAATGAACCAATCCAGAGTTTACCAATATTCTGCATTGGCGAAACAACACAACCTCTTTTTTTGGTTTTTTTTTTTGGAGAAAGGAAAAAGTTATGAAAAAGTTGTAAGTTGTATATCCACACATGCATGTGTGCACACATGCTTGTTTGGATTCAAAAGTGGAATTGATAGCAACTAACACTGAAAAAAATGCAAGCACATTTTTTTTATTTCTGGCAGACTTTTTCGTGAGCCTAAAGCATTGTCACCAGTTGCTGATTTTCAAAAATTCAATGAATTTGTGATCTGACTGAAATTTCTATGAGTTTTAATAAGTACAAGTTATTAAGGCATTGAATAAAACCTAAAAGACCTAGATTTCTCTTGATTTTGAAATACAGTGATTTATTATTGTTGTTGTCATTCTTGCTGCCAGTCTGATGTGTAGAGGCTAAATTTCAATACTTTTGAAGACACTCCTGGAAAACAAATGAGAAAGAATTCTGCATTAGCATGGATGGTTCACATTTTGCTCTACTTGGTACATTACAATTTTCCCTCTTCTTATTTTCCTTCTGATTGTCAAAAGTAGTTTTTAATTTCTCCAAATCACTCAGTAAATTTGCATTCTGGCTAAGCTAATCTATTTTTCTATTTTAGAAAAGTCAAATTGAGTTGGCTTGGTGAAGTAAATTACTTTCCTTCAGATGAGACGGGTTTCACTCAAGTGTTGGTTCACAAGATGCACAGTTCCCTAACTGCTGAGCTGCATTAATTGACACAGATGCAAAGTTGTCCAGCTGAAGTTGTTGCTACTTGTAAAGGCTTGAGTAGGAAGGGAAGTTATTCCGTTTCCCCCTGCCCCCACTTCCTGCCCCGTGTATATCCAGGTCCAAGTCTTTGGGTGTGGTGCCTGCAGGGCAAACCTAAGGATGAGCAGCAGCAGAAAGGATCTTTCCTCTGTTTTTTGTTTCAGGTTTCATGCACATGCTCATTCTCTGTCACAATCACTTTGGTCTTCATTGGATTAAGTTTTTAACTCAAGCTGCCTGTCTCAACTGGACTTCAGCAAACCCAGGAAAGCACATTACCAGTTTACAGGGAGAAGGATGCAGAACCAGGTGATATGAGAGCACCTGATGCCAATGAAGAGGCTGAAGATATCAGACTTACTAGTTTTTTTGTTTTTCTATTTATACTTTATCCCGCTGTTGTCTTCAGAGGAGTTTGAGCTGTAGATGATTGCGTAGGCAGGGTTGTCTTTTCTGTTTCATAGATGTTCATCGTCTGTTCAAAAAGTTTTATACATTCTAACCTCCTTTAAGACTTTTGGCTTTACTTTTTTTCCCAGTGAAATCCTTACACATATCTCTGACTTGAGAATTCTTATGCAGACTGAGAACCTGATTGTGAAAGGTCTGTGAATAAGTATTTCTCCTGGTTAATATTCTGGCCTGGTGCTGGTGAGCAAATTCTCTCTGTCTGTATTAAAATGCTAACCATTCTAAGCACTGGTTCAAGCTTATACTGATTATGGCAAAACCTCATCATCTTTCTGATCATTACCTGTGTACTGGAACAGTGCCTTTATACAAAAATTAAAAATCAAAGAGCAGAGCAGATTGATGGTGTTCTCAGTCATATTTCTTTCTGTCAGTGTGTGTTGAGGGACTGACGGAAAGAGGTGTCTGAATTTTCTCAGGCTGTACTTGGCTGTTTTTCCCTGCTGCTCTGCCTGGCTCTCCCTCTGGCTGAGAGCAGAGGATGAACTCTTGTGCAGAAATGGGGAAAATCTCAGTGAGTGCACAGCCCTCAAAAAAGCAGCTTGTCCTTTATAGAAGAAAGAACTTCTAGCAAGTAATGTTTTATTTTCTTATTTAATGGAAAGGAAAACTGTGATAAAAATAGGGTAAAAATTCGTGTATAAAATAATAATTCGATGTATAATGAAACAAAGCTAAAGTAAAATTGTAAAATCCAATAGAAGGGTAACCGTTCTCTCTCAGCCTGCTAATCTCAGTTGAAAAGACAGGACGAAAGTCATCAACTTAGACAAAAGACACTGGCCAACCCTGATAAGAATCGCTTCCTCGCCAAGGCAAGGAGAAATTCCTTCCTGACGTCGATGCCAATTTCATCAACTTTCTGGTGCCACGAGCGGAATGAAATCAACATAAGACAGACTCTTGGAATTGACATAAGAAAGGAGCCTTCCCGGAATGAGACAACTAGACTTGATGAGGTCCGGGAGGGCCATCGGAAAGAAATCCGGACTATTCAACCCACCTTGGACACCTGGACTGCCTAAGGGCAGAAAATTCCTATAAAACGGTGGACTGAGAGCTGCACTGGCGTGGACTAGGGCGTCTTGTACATCGGTGCGGACCTCTATCCACCCAGCGCGCGCTGACAATTTCCTATTTTTGTGGTTTTTCTCTTTTTCAGGTGCTCGATATTCTGTTATTAATAAATTGTCATTTATTAACCTGAAATTTGCCTTTGCATTTATAACAAAACTACTTGCAAATAACTGATTTTCTATGTCATGGAATGTCAAGTCACTAAGCAAAAATAAACACATACAATGCATGGATAGAGGCGTCAAGGGAATCTTTTCATCTGGACTTTTGGAAAATGCTACCCATTAGTTCTGTAAAAACCTATGTTATGTTCACCTCTTCAAGCAGGGCGGCTGCATAATTAACCATGCTGACTGGGGAGGATGCTGCATTAGATCATGTGAGAGAAGTGAAGTTAAAATAGCACTACAATAAAAACCATGGAGCAGAACTGATGCTTGAAACAGCTGTCCACACACACAAAGGAGTAGCAGTTGCAGTTCAGAACCTCTGCTGCTTGTGAAGAGACAGAACATCTCTGAAAACACGCTGAAACAAGGAAGAGGATATCACATTTCTGAAATACTGAGTACTTGTGTGTGTGTGTGTGTTGCACCATCTCTATCTGTTCACAGACCTTTGTTTGTAGGCTAAGGTGTTTCGCCTGCCCCAAGTCCCTGAACAGGCAGCAGAGAGAGAGGGACTCCTGGCTGGAATCTCTAAAACTGGTGAAACATCCCTGCTTGTTCATGTAATCCCTGAGAGCAGCACAGTGGGCCTTACTGAAAATTTAAACACAGAGCTGAAAGAAGTGGAATATGGCAGCTATGACAAAATTTGTCCTATTTTTCCCTTTCATATCTTCAAAAAAAAAAAAAAAAAAAAAAAAAAAAAAAAAAAAAAAAAAGCTGAAAACCACTTAGTTTTAGCCAAGTCAGTAAGAAAAAAAAAATTGAAACTAATATATCTGTTCTTAAAGTGTGTTTCAACAATAGCAAAACCACAGGAAAGCTGTCAATTGAATGAGTATGGGTTAGTATGTGTGAGTGCCAGGGGTGAAAGTGAAACCGGCTAGCAAAATACAGGGTATCTTTATTCCTCTCTAGAGCAAAGACGCCATCTCCAGTCTTCACTTGACACAGTGGCTTGTGTCAGTTTATTAATCTCTCCTTGTCCTGGGGTGATTGTATGGTGCTTGTATCCCCACTTGTCTGTTCTGTTTATGCTGGATATTAAGTTCTGCACCATTAGGACTGGTTCCAAGAGCGAAGTGAGGCAGAAGGAGCGCACAGTTTGTTTGCAGAAACTGCACCAGCTCCCCTGCATTCCTTCTCACAGACTGTAGTGTCTGCAGCATGGACAGCAGGAAAGAGCTCTCCTTTGCTTTTAGTTTGTTTTTCTTAACTAGCTGAGACCAGAAGTTTTTTTGTAAGTGTTTGGCTATTGTTTGGTCTGGGAACACCAGGACTGTCATCCGGGGGCCTGCTAAGCTGCCCTGCAGCCAGGACACTGGACCCCAACCCCGGAGAGGAAGACCCAAGACCCAGAAAAACTGAGCAAGCCAAGCTACACCCCAAGAAAAAGAGACTCTCTCTGAATTTGCCACCTCTTCAGAACAATGAAAAGTTCCATTATTTAATATTATTCATTTTTTTCATATTTGTGAGTACTTTGCTTGTTAAATAAAGTTTTTTCCACTTTTCTAGAAAAAGGTTTATATCTCCCAAACCAATGGGGAAAAGGGCCACTTAAATTTGCTTTCTAGAGGGACCCCATTCGGAAGTTTCCTCCCAAATTTGCCCTAAACCAAGACACTCCTGAAGACCACTGTGCCCAGAGCTTCTCTCTGTTCTCCTCTGCTGGTTTCCAAGTGGGAGCATTATTCTCTCGAAGTCTGGGTATTTGGGAACTGAGCTGAACTGTGGGTCTGGTTTTAATTTTTGCACTTTTGCAAACTCTGTCTCTTTTTGTCTCCCTGTGGCCACATTTAGTGTCTTCCAGATTTTTCCTGTTTGCTGGTACAGTAGAACAGGACCTGTTGCTCCATAACCAGCCACTCCTGCATCTGCTCCAGCATCCTCTCTGGGGCATTGGAAAGTGCCAAGTTTGGCAGTGAAAGGTCTGAGAAATTCTAGAGCATGATAGTTAAATAGAATTTCCTTGAAGGGGAAAAAGTTTGCTCTTGCGTGTCCTCAAAAGTCACTTTATGTCCTGCAGCCTACACTGGAAGATAGCCTCCATTAAAATCAATTCACATCTTTATTTTTAGAACCTGACATATTCACTTTTTTATTTTTGCATTTCCATTCCTTTTTAATTTGCAAAAATTAACTGCTGGTCTCAGTTGTCTCTGGTGGAAAGGAATAGAACCAGACAATTGCTGTGGGAAAGGATTGTTTTTCATCCTTTGTCTTTCATTTTCAGCAGATGCCCTTCTGTTCCTTATGGGAAATGATGAGCAGAACTCACTTTCTTTGGTGCCATTCATTAATTTGAACACCTTTATCTTTTTCCTTCTCTGAAGCGAGCAGGCTTGATTTTATTATTTATCTAGAAGCTTTTCATGCCTCTAATTGTTTTCATTGTCATTTCTAAACTCATCTCATGTTTGTTTCATCCTTCTCAAGGTGTCCAGAACTGATCATGATGTGCTCAGTTTGGGTAATAAAAAGTATTTTCAGTATTGCTTCTCTGTTCCATTCTTTTCCCTCCCTAACTGTTCCTCTTTTTAGCACTACAAGACATCTCTGACAAAATGCCAGTGACACCCAAGCATTTTTCTTACTCTTCACAGTTAAATTTAGAAGCCAGAAGATGTAGTTTATATTCTTCCTCTCAGAAAGCACCATCTTCTGTTTGAAAATGCTGCATTCATCTGTGATGGCGTCTTGCTTTACTGGTATCTCACCCAAGTTCCTTTCTTGATTTAATTAAATATTTTTGCCTTCCACTATCTTGACTCTCCCATTTATTTTTTCATTTTCAAACTTTCTCAGCAAAAAATCTTTTGCACTTGGCTGTCCAAGATTGTTTAGTATCCACATTTCATTCCTTTCCATTTCCAGAGCCTGAGTTTATAACAAGAAAACTTGAGTAATCTTCTACATTTAGTATTGTACATATTTAAAATACTTTAAATTCAGGTCAGATCAAGTCAATACCATGGTTTATTAGCGTGTCTAAAAACGCTTGGTGGGTCTATTCTGTACTTATGGCAAAATCACATAATCAACTAGGATAAGTTCACTCAGAAGCACACATGCCCATCAGCTCATCAGTCAAACAGGCTGCAGAAGGCCATGGGGCAGCAAACAGTAATAATTAATGGCAAATTATTGGGCTTTTTGTTTTTCTCCCTCAGATATACTGACCTACAAACAAGGAGAAGAGTGTTGCTGGATATTTCATGATTACATCAGCCATCAGAGAGGTATATTGGCATGTCAGAAAAGAAGATGACAAACTTTATTTTTAAATAAAAATGCTTACTCAGGAATCAAGAAATCTTTTCTCATTATCGTAAAATAGTATTGGTTAAAAAATGTAATTATGTATTTTGAAAAATAATCAAAAAAACCTCCCCACAAATGCCCGTTTCTCCTTTCTCAGTTGCCATTTTCTGACTTGGGGACTGTTTCCAGGGCAACATAACAAACACTGAAGGAAGTACACGAGAGAATTCCCACTTCTATTTTAGGTGAGAGTTATGTCCCTTCATTATTGCTAAGGAAATGAGGAGTATTTTGCATTGAAAAGTATTTATCATGCATCTCTGCCTGAAGAGCAGAGCCTGTGCAGTGTGTTTTGTACCTGATGTTTGCCAAGAGATGGAGCTGCAGAGTAAGGCACCTACCAAGCCTGACCCTGTAAATCAGGAGAGATATAATAAAACCCTTGGCAGCAAAAACCTGTAGCCTCTGTTACTGATGCCTGTTACTCTTCCCCAAGTGGTGCCGAGGCTTGTGTTGGGCACTTAGCCAACTCTGTTCGATCTATTCCAATTTATTTCATTAAGCTGTGGCTCAGAAAAGCCGAGAAACAAGCTATATTAATCTTGCTGGATATCCTGGCCCCTGCTCAGATAATGTTATAGAAAATGCTCAGCAGCCCCACAGTTGAGCAGTAACAGGATGAAAACAGCTGCTCTTTTGGACTTGCCTTAAAACCTCTGTTCCCTACAAATGCTCCAGTAAAGTGTGTTGTGCTGTATTGTTGTTACTCAACCAGTAATTTTCTGGGGCTACCTTCACAATTTAGGCATTATACAAAACATATTTCAGTTTCTAGGCACCTGCAGTGCAAGGCAGAAGGTAGCAAAAGGATTCCCAAACTGCCAGAGACCTGAGTTTGTCAATCGACAAGGTGTCCCTCCCCATATGGATTTACAGGCTTAGCTCTGGAAAGCTGTAAACCTGTGTTAGTACTGAGCAAAGCCAAGTATTTTTGGAGCAGAGCTTGGGTTCAGCGCTGGGTTAATGCAGTGATCCGGCATGACTGAGCCAGTTGCCATCCATGCCATGCTCCTGTCCTTCCTGTCCCAGCACTCTGGCAGGTAGAACAAGTCCAGGTTTGTCTATACCTGCCTGGAATATCCCAGGATTGCCTGGAGCTATTTGAAATTAGGTACAGCACGGGGAGCCTACTGAACTAATTGAGCTCCCATCACACTCCAAGCCCCATGGAATTTTCAGAGTAGACATTCCTGCAAATCAAGTCACTCCAGTTTCTGGGTCTCCCCAATATCTGCCACATCAGTTCTCATGAGAAAAAAAAAAAAAAAAAAAAAAAAAAAAAAAAAAAAAAAAAAAAAAAAAGAGCCATTAAAGGGCAATGATTGACCTACCTGAGTACCCTCTTGCACCTGTGAGCAGCCAGGGCATTTCTTAGTTTTCAAATCTGTATTCTGCTTCATTTGCTTAATTCCAAATCCTTGTGCTTCCTGATTCTTTTGATGAGAACCAGCAGATTAACATGGGATAAATTCTGCCCCTGTTTTGATCCCAGGTGAGGGAGGAAGGAAGGGAGAGAGGTTGGTGGGTAAAGAGAGGTCAGTCTACCTCTGGATTGCGCTGCAAATCTTGGGGCTGTGCCAACTAGTTTTGAGCCCTTTTTCTAATGAAGATTTCATAGAGTTCCTCCTTTGTGTTATATAAGTAAGACAGAGACTCAAAACTAAATTGATTCGAAGAAAAGCCACTTGTACATTTGCTAAACGGGGTTGAGAACAGGTTTTTTTCCTCCCTGTTTTTTTTAGTGGGAAAAGGCTGACCTGGGTTATAAGCATAACTCCAGCAGGAAAATCTTGGCTGGGAATACTGATCAGACTGAGGGGTTCAAATACTTTCCAGGATAAGGATTCAGCAGCCTGTGTCCAGTTGGTATTTCCCTTTGAGTGTATAACACAGCTTTTTGCTTGCTAATTTCTGTTCTTTTCCCTAATTTTGGGCTATGATTGGGCCCAGCTGTCAGATATTTGGAAAATTTAGCATGGTAGCCTGAAGCTCACTTTGGAGTTTCAAACTGCACAGAGTTGGTGAAATATTTTCCAATCTGATTTCCTAGGGAAAAATCTATTTTCAATGAGTTTGTGGTTTTATAGTAGGTCAGGAAAGAAAATCCAAAAATAGTACAGAAGAGAAATAGACTATTATCCATATATGTAGGTGATGGGTGTCTGGTCAAAATACATGTACATTTCAGACATGTGTACATCCAAAATAGCATAACACACATTGTGCCTTGCTGTAGTGTCAAAAGAGAGAAGATTTTGAGTTGTGGGGAAAAAAGAAAATCTACCTGACTTCAGATGACAACTTTTTCAAATACCTGTGGGGTTTTAATGTGGTAAATAAATTATGGGGGTTTTTAAAGCCAAAATAATCCCTTCAAGGTTCATACACTCCACTGGAACAGTGACTCCCAGTTTTCATGGCCATGTCTCCGAGCCCCACAAGTCCCTGTGGAGCACACACTGGACTGGTGGGAGTGCTAGTTTGGGCACTGGGCTATGATTCAGGTAAAATATGTTTGTTCCTCACCTCTGAACACTCACCACATCACTGGTGTGTAGCTGTAGGTAAGCCCTGGTAATTCACTGAACCTCTGTGTCTCAGCCTCTCTGCATTGTTAAGTAGAAAGATCAGTAATGGATAAATGTAATATCTTTTGTCATCGCTTAAAGATATTCTGCTTTTTACAGGTGAGCAATGCTTTCCTACTGTCTCCCACTGTCTGGTTTAGAGATGTGGTTGCTGACAGAGGAGTGGGAAAGCAATTCCACGTGGAGCTCAACAAATTCACCAGGAAGCTCTTAAGAGGTTTCACTTAGTGTTGGAGAGATGCCAGTATATTTATGTGCATATATCAGCTGGTTACAATACAGCTCGTTGGGAGCTTTTGCTCTGTGAAAGACCTGAGGCAATTTGGTCCTGTCTCCTGTGCCTATTTATCTCAGTTTTCAGGGAGTAGTTTCATGCACTGGAGAGCAGACAAACCACATGCATGGAGCTGAGCTGTGTTTTAAAAAAGCAATTGAGAGCAATATTTTTGCATTGCACAGGTTGTTGATATTTTAAATTATGTAATTGCATGCACAGGCTTTGTTTATTAAAGATAAAGCATCTCTTTTAAAGTGTTATAATTAAATAACTGCCTCTTGCTGGAGCAGCTCTGTTTTTTGCATTGTAAAACCACATTCTTCCAGCACAAAAGTTGTGCCAGCATTCAGTTGCCCTCTAAGGCTATGAGGACATTGCTCTGCTCCACCTTAGCCAGAAGCTGCTTGTGTCTGGTGCTCAAAACCTTCCAGCTTTCAACAGAAGTAGGTTTCGGTGTTTTTTTTCTGGAGTTAATTCTTGAGACCAGACAAAACCTTTAAACACTATTTAAACAACTATTTTTTTTAGTCTCTAGAGGAAGTTCTATGCTATGCTGATTTTAGATAGTTTGAGAGTGTGTCAAGTAAAGCAGACATCTCTTGCACATTCCAGTTTTGCTCCTCTGGTAAGCCATGGTGTAGTAGTTACTCAGAGTTTAGGACTTTTTAAAATCATGGCATATTAAGGACTATTTGAGCCTCTGCTTCTTCCTGTGCTTACCGCTTTGTAGAACAATGATTCAGTGTCAGCTATAATGGGATCATAATGGGATGAGTATACACCACATTATTTTAAAACTAATTTATATGTGTATTGTTGGTTGATTCCATACATAAAATTGAAGAGTGGGAAAAGAAAAACATCACATTTGGGCTTTTTAGATGAAAATACTAATGGAGGATCTTGGAGTAACTGGCCAACACATGGCATTGATCCATCTGCTTCCTTTTAGCTAGATAGCTGTTTTGGTTTGGCTTTTTAGGCATTCCTTTGGAACAACATGAATAACATTTTCTGGGGTGCTATATCTGAGAGTAGTTTGGCTTTTGCAAGGCTTGGGAATGTAACAGCTTTTGGAAAAATTGTATCCAGCTTTGTTATTCTCAGGCATTGGAATGACCAGCTTCAAAGACCAGCAGGAATTGCTTTTTATCTCAGACCTTTTCCTCTGATTCTTCCTAGTCTCACTGCTATTAGAGCCCAGACTTATCAGAGTATATGGGTCCCACAGAGCTTTCTTTATTTATGAGGGTGGGTGGGCTGTGCAACATATCTCCCAGTGTTACCAGTGTCAGGTAATGGAAAAGAGAAGTAAAGTCCTTTCACTTTTGGAGCTGTTAGTCCTGGTGCTCTTCACAAGCAGCACATTCAACCTTTCTTCTTTGGTGGTGGCCCAAGCTGTTCCCACTGAGCCTCCCGTGCTGTCCTGACACGGCATAGGCTGACTGATTTTACATCAAGATCAGTGTCACAGCACTTTGCCCTAACAATTTAAGGTGGTCAATTCAGGACATCTGGAAAACTTTCTGTGCTGCTTCCCTTACCTCTCTGGACCATCAAATCCAAATCTATTTTTCTTCCCACAGAGATGTCAGATAATTTCCTTTCCTGTTGCATTCCCTTCTGGAACAGTCTCTCCATTGAAACCTATGGTTCCAGGGAGAGGCATGGGCAATGCCTGGCTATTTTTGATGTATACTTTAGCAAAGCCAAGTGCTTGCAATTCCTGGACCATTAGACTGGTGGAAAGCCTAGTTCCAGAGGAAATCTGCTTAGTTTCCCACTGTTGCAACATCCCTCTTGTTAGAGGGTAGAAATGAGCTGAGACACAGACTTGTTGTTTATCACAGCATGAAAAGGGTCCTGGCTTGTTCCTCTTTATGGCTCAGCCACCCTGCCTTCAACTATTCACTGACTCTGACTCCCACTGTAAGTTTCCCTTACAACCTCTCACTGCTGGTTATTTCCTGCTAAACTATGACTGCAAGTATTATTAGTTTGCAGACTCTGAATGCAGGCTTTTACCTGGCTAGACTGTGACTGCAGGGCCCAACAACACACTCTAACTGCAGACCCAGACTGACCACCCAGCAGGAATTCTCTCTCCCCAAGATCCTTCTTCTGTTTGAACCTCTCATATCCCCTTCCTTAAGGTTCCTCCTCCATGATCTTCCCTCACTAGCTAACCAACTCCCTTCTATCACACTTACCTTTATTGAATAGAGCTGTGACTCATCAGGGAGGAGGCTGTATTGGGTAATTAACACAGCTGTTACTTATCAGGGATGAGGTCACCTTTATTCCCTTCTACATCCCACCAGCTCACAAACTCAGACTTCCAGCCGGTGGTTCAGAGGCAGCCCTACCTTTCTGACAGCTTTTGATTTGTATACTCTTATAAAAAGTCAAAAAGTGTGTCTGAGGCTCCCTGGCAGGAATTGGATCAGAGGGCACTGCAGATTATGACCATTAACTGGGCATCTGAGCTACATCATAAGGGTTGGGGCATGTATTTGGGTGCTCTATGGCTTCCCATACTGCTTGGCTGGGTTATCCTGGCTACTGGCATGGGGTTTTTTTAGTACTGATTACCAGCTGCAGATACTGGGCAACATGAGGAGAGCAGCATATGCCAAGGACCCTTCCTGCCAAGCACTCTGAATGTGGTGACCCTAATTTTGGAGGGTGAGGAGTTTGCCACACACAGGGGAGAGCTGAGTTCTGCCTTCTGTCCTCAGCGTCAGGGCACAATCTATTTTACTAGTCCAGAAAAACCAGTAGGTGACTGCTGAGAGATTAATTGTGCCCTGGCTACTCCAACAGTATGAAGGACTGTATAAAACGGTCCTGTTCAGATGGCTTGAGGCTGGCTGCCTCTAGGGCAGGCTGGAGCCACTGTAATTGATATTGTGATGAGCATGATGAAGTGTGATTTTCTGGGCTTCCTACCCTCAAAATGATTCAAAGGTTCTTCTCTAACCTACCACAGCAACATTTTAATGTCAGGAAATTGCAGGTGCAAGATTTATGCCTTGAGCTGGGGCATAAAAGCCTGCAGGAGCACATGGAGGTAAAGAATGGGCTGGGGTCATGCTGCGTGGTGGTGATGGGTAGAGAAATGCAAAGCTGGTGTCACCACTTTCACACTGCCCAATGGGAACTGCTCCTGGAGCCTGCTGTGACCCAAAGCTGAGGGTAAAAAATCACTTATCCAGAGTAGAAGATCATCAAAGGCCATCAAGGGCTTAACAAGGAACTTAGTGTTATTTGAGAACAGACATACCGTAAGAGTTTGAATTAGTAATTATGAAGCCCCAGCTGTGCAATTTATGGGCTGCCACCCAGGAATGCATCACTGTGCCATCTGGTCCCAGGACTGGTCCCTACTGTGCTGGAGACTTCCTCAAAGACTGACAGCTGCCCTGAGATGCCTTTCAGTGGCTCCTTGGGAGTGATGGGGCTGTGAGTATCAGTAAACAAGGACAGCAGCAAGAAGATGTTTCCCGGTTTCTTCTCCTAGACTGATGAGTGTTGTGTATCTGAGTATTTTCTCTTCTTGCAGAATGTCAAAAATGGCAGGCTGCACCCCAGCAGCATTTGTGAAAGCTCAAAGGGAGGCCTTCTAACTCACTGTGCAGGAAACGTGAAAATTCCTTTTCCCAAAAAGAAACAGTTTTCAAATATTTTGACAATATAAAGAAATTATTTATTTTAATTTAAGGGATGATGAAACAAAGTTTGGGAATATAACAGAGTCATCTAGGTTCAGTGAACCAAAACTTCAGAGATGTTATTTCAGGATGACTAGTTTTAAAGTCCTGGTGGATTTTCTTCTTTTAATTAAAACCAAGGAGTTTTCAGAACATGTTACATGCATCTTGAATAAGAACTATTCTGGGAGCTTGCAAAACTAAATGTGAAGTAGTTCTCCTTAAGCTTCAATAACTGATCTGTTCAAAAGAGGGGTAAACCTTTCCACTGTGAATCTTAAGTGCAACATCCTTGCTAATCTTTTAATTGATGGCAAAGACAGTTCTTGTGTTTTACACATCAGTACTTTCCAGTTGGTACTATGCTGAATGACTAGACCTTAAGGTGAAAAAGGAATTCAGGCTTGGAGATGCTGCACTGTTTCCAAGGATATTGCTATCACTTTGATATAATTGTAATTTAGAATAAAAAAGTATGGGTAGAACAACTGCTTCTTTCTTACCGTTGTGATGCCACATATATCCTCTGTTTTATACCTGGGCTAATGCATTCTCTGAGCATAGAGGTAGCTAGCAACATGCACTTTTATGAGTCACACTCCTGATGTTTCTACTTGATCCAATCCCATGAACTATTTCGTGGTTGGCTTCATTTCCACATTTGAAGAACTGGAGCTCATGGGAGCCAATTATAAATAACATTGCTGAATGTCCTAGTACTCTTTGCTGCTTAAGTGATACGCTTGTTCTTCTGGATTGTCTAAAAAAGGATAAAAATGTGTTTTTAAAACATGTTGAATATGTTAGCTAAGAAGTTTTAATATTTAGACCAGGCAGGAATACCTGAACCTAGTGTCAGGTTAATTGGTTGGCTTGGAGTCTGGTGTTAAAAATACTTCTTCAAGAAAGCACCAGGCTCTGAGTATTGTAATGCCAGTAAATTTTTCAAAGATCTTAAGTTTTTCTTGGTTTTTAAAGAGACAATAACTTCTTTTGTGATTCATAAAAGTAATATTTCTTGAAAGACATGGTAAAACTGTCCACACTGTCATTAAAAGAGACATATTAGTTGCAAAACTGATAAGAAGTCATGGAGCTTGCAATGAGTTATATATCCAAACAGGAACAGACATCTCAAGGTAACTCCTCTTATGGAACTCCAGAGTGAAAAAGGCAATGACAGGTGACATATTTTTGTTATATTTTACTCAAAGACAAGCTTTATTTTTCTACTGTTCAGTGAATGGTTAGCAGTTTTAAAAAGGATTTATCCTAGAATCAGCTGTAGTCAAAGAAACAGGATTTGCTTTACTGAAGGTGAAGTAGTTGGCTCAACTACCAAAAAGCATGATATAATGAATAGACTGAATTTTCCATCTCTGTCACATTGAAAGACCACTTGAAATGTAATCTTTCCTGCATTTTGATTTTTTCAGGTTTTTTAGAAGTAATCACTGACCATGAACAAAAGGCAAGCTCTTACCATGTATGCTTCCAGTTATTGTGAGTTTATACTTCATTACTTGAGTGTGAAAAGAGTAACAGTATTCTTCAAGAATGTTTGCTGGTTGTTTCTCACTCCTGTTCCAGCTGTAAGGATAGGTAGGGATATGCATTAATTATATCCAGGTATGATACCTCCAGGGCTGGAAAGCCATGAGAACACCCAGACACAGCATATATGGCTGTGCTTGGACACCTGAGTGGGAGAGGAGGAAGAGAGAGAATAACACCCCATGTTGTTTCATTACACACAGATAGCCACAACTCACACTTACACATATGCTCTTGCCTTTTGCTTGGTAGTCATTTTCCCCATGCAGCTCCGTGCCACTCTGCATCACGTAGTATGAAAGCTGTTGAAAAGCGTATAGGCTGTTACAACAGGAATGTTTTGCCACCTCAGTACCATCTGCTCACGAGCACTGGAAGTTGAACCCACCAGTTGAACTGTTTGGAGGCAGCTGAAACACGATGCAGAAACGTGATCAGAGAGGACTGCTCAATGCTTTTTGCTTCTCTCTGATCCTTTGGTGAAACCATGCCATCCTCCTGGCCTGAGGAAAAGAGGAGTCAGTCTTTTGTTAGTTGTTTTTATAAAAAATGTTTGGTCTTCTTAGAAGTTGCTGTAGTTTAAGTGGGAAAAAAGCATTTTGGGTGACAACAGCAGAAGAACTTTGAAGAAGAGAAGAAAGCTGTTCCAGTCAGACCATTCCCTAATGAAGGGAGTCTGCAGAAACGAGGAGAGGGAGAAAATGAACTCCTTAGTGCAAAAGCCAGGCTTGACTTCATTCCTTACTATCACTTACCTTGTTTCACTTTTTCCAGTCTCTCAGGCAGGCTTAACATTCCTAACAGCAGTTGTTGCAGTAGGAGTAAGTCACTGTAAGAGTTCATCTCGTTTTCTAACCTCTCCTTGTGGGACAGATAACATGCCTGTATTTTAAAAAACTGCAGTGCCAAGTGCAGTACACCAAGAGGCAATACTGAGATAGATTACAGAAGCACCATGCTCTGTCTATGATAGCTGGGTTTGCTGGGAAGCCTTTTTTCTTTCTTTTTTTCCCCCTTCTACTTTCAAGGCTTTTTTGCATTATTTATTTTGGCAATCTGGGAGAATGCAATCCCTTGGGAACAATGAAGGTGTCACAGCGGGACTCACGTTTAAGCCACTATTAGGGACAATACTCGAGGGACAAGGTATTCTTAGTGCAGTGGGCTGTGATAAGGAGACTTGGAGTCAATGCAAATAGTGCTCACAAATTTAAAACAAGCTTTGAGCCTTGCCTCAACCAGGCAGTCTCCTGAGTGGGTGTTAACAGTAGGGTAGCTCTGAAATTCTGAGTAGAGAGCAAGTCTGTTACAACCCCAGCACATTTCCTTCTAGTCCTAGTTTCTGGACTTCAAACATACTGAAGCAGAACTGGAAGTTAGATGTAATTGGGATTCTGCAGATAGCACAGCAGCCTCACATAAATCCTTAGAGGTTTTTTTCTTTCACAACATAGCCTGGAAGGGTTAGCCAGGGCATCCTCTGCAGGAGCTGCTAATTAAGACAAAAGAGTGGAGAGACATTTAATCCCTGTTTCACATCATGTTTCAGAGGTGCAGCATTTTACCCTTCAACTTTACTTTCCTTATGATGTTCCTTTAGGTTTTCTTCTTGTCCCTGACCAGGGGAGGCTGTTTATTGCTTTTGTGTCTCTCTGGTCCTTTGCTGAAATTACTTGTGCATTAAGAAGGAGTAAAGGCCTGCCATTTCTTACTCTCTGGTCACCAGCTTACAGTTCTCAGTCTTTATAAAGCTGATAGAATCAAAGGAAACAGCAGAACATCTCTTGTTTCAGAGTACAAAAGAGAGTTGACCCTGTCTAGCTTCATGGGAAAAGCTTGGAAACATCAAGAAGGTATAAACTGTATTGGCACAAAAAGAAGAAAGACTCCTCAGCCTATTTTTTGAACCTCTCTCTTTTGGTGCGAACTTCAAGATTTTGACTGCTCTGAAGAAGTGCTGTTGCCAATATGCTAAATTTGAATGCACACCCAAACACATGCATATATGTGCAGCTCTCTGGGGCTCTGTTACTCAGCCTCCTTCTTGGTGCAAGTTTGTTTGGCAATCATTCTGCCTGCTTTAAACACTAGCTTTTGCCTAGCAGATGAATGTTGATCGCTTCACAGAGTTAGTCCTGCCTGTGCAGAAACACGTATTTTCTGGTGCTGACTTAAATGCTTTGTTCAGTTGTCTTTTGCTCGTGGGTTTCCATCAGATCTCCTCCTGTAGCAGTGCGTGAGTCTGAAAGGGCTTCCTGACACCCGTTGTGTCATCTGCAGCTCTGTGGTCTAAATCAAGCAAGGCTGTGGTTCTGGCTGTCCCAGCTTTCCTTCTCAGTGCTGTGAGCTGAGTGTTGACTCTTCTGAGTAAACTGGTGATTCATATGAAAATGCTCAGCTATGTGGGAAGACTCACAGAGCAGTAATACAAAAATGAAGGTTTCTTTTTCCAAAGAATCTTTTGCGAGATTTTACTTTTGAAAACCTTTTTTTCCTTCTTCAGATCACAAACAGAAAGTCAGATGTGTTAATTTATTTTATTTTCCTAGCTTAAAAATCATAGTCTCATCTATAATTTCAGATGAAAAATCCCCCTGCCATGGTAAGAAAATAGAAAAAGAGCTTTGAATGCCCCTATTTCAGTATTTTTTTTCCTTCACAGTCTCTCTTCCCCAGTGTCTCTCTCCTCCATCTCTCTGCCTTTCCCAAAGTTGGGGGGAGAGTCTCCTGAATTCTCCACTTGCTTTTCATCTGTTTCTTCCTGTCTCTGAACATTTCACCCCACCTTGTGGTGTTTGCCTCACTGCAGATGTTTTTCAGTAGCTTCTCTGAGGATATTTCTTACCTTTCTTGAGACATCTCTGTATCTTTCTGTAGGTGAGGTTTTGATAAACAAAGCAAGAAAGTGGGTTATGTGATGATATCTTCAAGTCAGAAGGCTTTTGGGCTGCAGTGAGCAGAGTCATTCAGAGCAACCTTCCTCAGAAAACTCCTGTTTAAGATTTGTGCTTTGCCTGTATCCTCCACAAGGCCAGAGCCTCACAAGCAATGCCATATGGCAAGCAGCATGGGAAGGCGCTGGACAAGCAGCATGGAGATAGAGCATCATTCTGGATGGGCTTGTAACCACACACCTCTCTCCTTGGGCACTTAGAAAATTTAAGGGGAAGCTAGAAAACAGAGCTTTTACAAAATCACCTTACATCACCATACAGTCAGAGGGCTGCTGACCCTAATGAAGGCCCTATATGGTGTCTGAATCCCACTTTTATGCATTTTAATGTCATAATGTTTTTGAGAAGTGTATTTCTAATTCCTCAAAGTGCACAGCTTGCTGCTTGGCAGGCCCAGTGCTTCACTCAGAGTGGCACGTTGTATTTTTCCTAATGTAAGAATTTTTTTAATGGGAGGCAAAGTGAAGTATTGTGTCATTTATACAGGATATCAGAGGTGTGCTGCACTCTGGATGAAAAGACACCCCAGTGCCTGGAGTAACACAGTCCTTGCTGTCAGTTATTGCTGGCAATTCTGTCAGGGAATTTCACTTTTGGATAAGACCTGTTGTAAATACAATACGATGAAAAGGGGAGGCAGTGGGGTGTCAGAGTAGCACAGGTGGGAGAGAGAAGAAGGACTGCAATGCTCAGACAGACATGTGGGTAGAAGCTTCTGTCACTCAGCCACTGTGTGCCATGACCCCTTCACCACACACAAGCACGACCTCCAGCACTTGAAAAAGCAATAAGAAAACACATTCAATCCTAGTGAATTTTATCAGCTGCTCCTTAATACAGTCAGACAGGTAATTATTGTATAGGGTTAATTGTTCCTATCTGGAATGCATGGTGTGCAGCTAATGAGCCCTGTGGGCAATGGAAGAGCCCTGTCTGCTCCTGCTGGCAGAGGGAAGGTGGGGAGGGAGGGATGCAGGGGGTACAGGGGATGGAGGTGTGCAGGGATGCTGGGCTGCCCGAGAGCACAGTCCGCCACCTCGGGATTTTTCCCAGCAGATGTCACTGTTCACCCACCAAATAAAAACACTCCCAGGCAGTAAAGGGCCTTTGGAAAAAGCCGCCACAGGGTATTACTTAAAAATGAAATACGCTGCCTCAGAGGAACATTTCCACTCGGGGATGAGACTGAGACCAGTTTATTTTTATAAAGATGGCATGGGATGGAAATTTGCTGTAAACCTGGAGGAGAACCTTACTGGGCGAGCTGTGCCTGCAGCAGCCCCCTGGCCTGGCACTGCCATACCTGGCACACAGCTTTAAGGTGGGCAACGAGGGGGCGGATGGAAACCTCTGAGGGTGGAGGAGGAAAGATTTAGTTTGTCTCACTAATGTTCCTGCACTGCAGGGTTTAGTAGGATTTAATCATGACTAACAATTTAGTGATTTATTCATGACATAATTTTGTGGTATTAAATCATGACTAGCCCTACCCACGCTTTATTTATTCAATATGTAGGTCCTTATGATGTTATATAGATACAAAATTCATATTCAATATTGGAAGAACTGAACTATCTTTCCCTCAGCACATAAATTAGCCATGAGCAATTTGAAACTAGGCAATTTACACTAGAAGCAGCTTACATTCTTGTTCTCTTTTAAAGATTTTCAGGGATACTCTTCAGTACTCTTCAGGAGAAAGGCTATAGGAAGGCTTTGTTTTCCATGCAGTATGACAGAGCTGTTCCTGGCAGGCAAGCAAAGTATCACTGCAGAGATATGCAGATACAACGATAAAGAAGCTCAGACACCCGAGTGACAGACGAGCAGAAATGCTGCACTGCACACAGGAGACAAGGGAAGCTGGGATCTTGCTGCCTAATGATGGGGCTGTAAATGGGATAATGGGCACGTTCAACCTGGGGCATCACAAATGTCCACAATGGAATAGTTACCAATCTCATCCTTGGTGATTTTGCATTTTAAAACAGGAGAGAAGGCATGCATCAAGAGAAAAGCAATCATCTTACTGCTGGGACATCATTAGCTTGTAACATGCTGACACTGATAGGGGCATGCAGCATAGAGCAGCAAAGGGTAAAAACTGTGCTACACGGGGTTATCTCAGGGCCCCTGCGTGCAGAGCACTCCTGACGCTACAGAATCCCTTGAAGAAGGGCTTTTCCACCTGAAAACATGCTCATTTTTTTTCCATTTCAAAATCCTGTATTTTCTTGCCAGTCTAACCTCCCTTGTCTGCTCACCCCACTGACACACTTGTGCTTTCATAAGCACAGCAGGCTCCAGTCAGGAAGAAGTTTAGACTCTTTTTCCTGTTGTCCTACACAAAATCTGATGCTGGATCCCTCCTCTCATCTGAATTTCCAGACTGAATTATTCACAGTCATCTGAACTTGTGCCAGCATTGTCTTTTGAGGTGAGGAGCTCCTCTGCCCCCTGGCAGGCATTTCTAGGAAAGCAACTGCATTCCCCTCTGTCTCTCCTCCACACGATAAACAAATTGGGCCGTCTGGGTCTCTACTTGCTGGACTGGCTGCACAGTATGGCCCTCCCAGCAGGCCCACATGGGGTCTGGGCATTTAATGTTCCTCCTTGTGAGGGAGTGAGCAGAATTGGGCTGTTGTGCTGTGTGAGACCCACTTGTACCCTGTACATTTGTTTTACCAGACATTTTTCATTTCTTTAAAGAGCTTATGGTGGAAAAGTTTGAGCTGTCAATGATGTCTGAAATCAAGTGTCTGTATTCAGACTGAAAGCTATTGCTATGGCACTCCCTGAGATTGCTCCAAAGGTGATTTCCTTGAGGAACTTCAGCAGTGATTTCCTGTTAGCTCAAGAGCTCTCCATATGGGGCTGCTTTAGTCTCATCTCTAAACAGTGCTTCATCTACTTGGCATGTCCTGACAGTAAACTCAATTTCCAGCATTATGGAACAGTGGTAAAGGTGACTCTGTGTGGAAGATAAGATATGTAAAATGTGCCATGGGTGGGCTCAACCATTGCTGTTATTTTCACTGTTCATGAAGCCTCAATAGAAAAAGAGTTGGTGTAAGCAAAAGAGTCATTGAGTACTCGAACCCTGTAATGACTGTGTTCACTCATGGGGCTGGGTTCCTGCCATGGTCTCTGACCTTCCCTCTAACTCATGAGGGGTTTCCATCAGCTTTGGCAGGAATAGGAAGAGTTTGTTACAGAAAATGTTGGAGGCAGATAATTTTGGGATCATGGAGGAGATGCCTGTGAGATACTGATGAAAAGGAAGAAGCCAAAGCAGGGCAGGAGGCCAGAGCTGGCTGTCTGCAATGTTGCAGGGAGAAGCAGATTATGCCTCAGGTGCTTTTGGGCTCCAGAGTGACTCTCCTCCTGTATGTGCCTGTCTGGATTGTGGGACCAGCCATATCCAGGAGCGAGGAGCCCAAGTCAACTGCCTCGGTGAACCACTTCAAAGCTCTTTTTGTCAGACAGAGGGTGAGTATTTTGCTAAGGCTGTAGAGTGATAAGGCACTCCCTCATCGTCTGAGTCTTACCCTGCCTGAAATCAGATTGCCTCACTTGCCGGCTCTCAGCTCCGCCAAGCACCATTATAAATCGGCCCTCATGAAATGCAAAATGCTTGTCTGGCAGAGTGAAGGAGACATATTCCATTCTTTGGGTTTTGCTGTGACTGAATAACACTGGAGTGAATGGATAAGCCCCTGGAGAGCACCTTGTTTGGGAGAGGAATTTATCAGTGTCAGAGGTGTAAATTAAATGCAGTGCAGACCTGGAGTCAGTGAAGAGGGGAAGCTCAGTGCTTCGCTGCATGCTGGTGCAGTGTGTGCTCCTCTGACAGCACCGGCAAGAGTTTGGCTCACCTGAAACAGAGCATTTCAAGCATGGGCATGAGCAGATTGGGTCTAAATAGCATCAGACTAAAGACATAGTATGGGTCTCAGTCCTAGAACTCAGCAATTTGTAGTTAGATGTGTGCATGTGGGTTCCCACCTGTAAACCTGGTATCCAAGTCTTCTTCTGCTCAGTTCAAGGGCTTGATTCAGGCCTCTAAACACAGATAGCAGGACCAGTGGGAAGCCCAGGTCCTTCTGGAGCAGCAGCTGAAGACATCTCAAGTGGCCCTGGCTGGCAGTGGCACTAACACCTAACTCATATTTAGGCACCAGGGTGGAAGAATCTCACTCACAGTGTAATCAAAATACAATGAAAAAGGTCACTGCTGAATCTTAAAAAAAACCACTTTGTGGATACCAAGTCAGTCAAAGCAAGTTGTGATGGGCTGACTTGCTGCAGGCTCCGTTGGTGGGTTAAGCTGGAAACCGTTTGTCAGCACATGCCTGGGGCTCCTGTGCATCCTGAGGATGACCCCAGGGAAAGGTTTTGGGAGTAGCAAACTGTGTAAAAAACGTATATAAGCTGTTCCTGATGGAAAGTTTGTGCTTTGATAAATTATACTATTTCATGAAAAATGCCACCTCCTCACAGTAAAATGCAGATTTTTGTTGTCAAAAGGTAGGTTATAGAAAATGAGCACAGAGCCAGGGTACAAGGATTTCTTCATGTGGGATGCTGGGTTGTCTTGTGGGATGGATCATCTTAGCTAGCTGCTCACACCATAGCAGCATCAGGAAAATGAGGCTCCTGAATCACTGCTGTTGTGAAACAGCAATACTCACAGCCAAATTTTCAGAGAAAAGCTCATATTTTGTCTGAAAGTTGGCAATTTCCATGGAAATATCCATGAAATATCTTGCCTTATTCACATTTTGGTTGTGAAAATAATTTGCTTTCTGACCAGCCCTGGGGGGCACCATCCTGGGAGAGGCAAGGACTCCAGCTCAGGGGTGTTCAGTAAGGCAGAAGGCAGAAAGAGCAGTGTGTTTCAGTTGGCAGCAGTCATCAACATCCAACATGGAGTTACAGGAGGGGTTTATGAACACCAGGCAGAAGGGGAAGCCCAGAGATTGCCCTGACAGGGCAGGCAAGATAGCATCTATTAATAGGTGGCTCTGAACAGAGCTAAAACATACTAATTCTGGGAGAAATGGCCTTTGAGAGAGAGCCTTGGAAAAGTGAATTACAGAGTTCACAAAGAAACTTTCTTCCAAAATACACACTTAAAAAAAAAAAAAAAAGCTAGAGATGTGAAGGAGACAAAAAATCAAGGCAAAGCTACCAGATGAAACAAAAACCAGCTGTACTCCTGCCATTCCTCTGTAGGCTCACTAATAGGACTTCTGTCCTGTTTTTTACCACCCATCTTGATGAAATGTCTGTGAAGCTCAGCAGAGACTGCTACTGCCTTGGTCCAGAGGAAATTGGCCAAAGTTGCTAAGAATTGGATTTGGAAGCTGCTAAGAAAAAAATGGACATACAGGAAATTCATATTAGGCTTGTTTCCTACAATGCACAGGCTAATAGCAAATCCATAATGTACATGTGAATTGATTGCCCTGCTGAGCCTCCCACTGGACTTGGATGGACCACAATTTGCGTGGTCAATGCTAAGAAGTCGAACAAGGTCAGAGCTTCTCAAGGTGATAGTTTAAAAGTCTCTTTTACAAAGAATTTGGGGGGGGGGGGGGGGGGGGGGGGGGGCGGCAGAGAAAGGTCATGCATTGTCCAGAGGCAGATTGAGGGAGTCAGTCTCTCTTGTTGTCCTGCTGTGACCATGGCATCACAGTACAAGGAGTATTTTTGGCATGTGATACTCAGTTTCACAAACATATGAATCCATACCTGGACCAAAAATATCAGAAACAGAAGCTTACCTAAAATACTTCAAAATGCACAGGCTTGTTACTAAAAATTTGCTTTTAAAATTTTTCTAAGTGACACAAAAGTCTTGCCCAGCACTTAACACCTGCAGATAGTAACAGCTGCATAATCTCAGTAATTATGCAAACAACGCTCTCTAAGCTCAATTTAACTTCCCCCATCCTTTCCCTCAGTCAGAAACTTGGTGCTAATAAAAAGGCCTATCTGTGTTTATTTTCAAAAAAGGAAGATGTTGGCAACATCATTTCAACCAAATGAAGAAAATGGGATTCATTAGATTTCCCATCCAGGGGAATCCACACTCATACAGTTCTTCAACAGTCCATGTGAAGAATTTGATTTTGAAACACAAAAGCTGTTAAATTCAATGCATGGCAGTAGGAAAAGTGGAAGCATGACCCTTTCATAAGTGCAACAAATTTGCCTGGAATCCACCTTCTTCCACAGTGGGGAAAACCTTCCCTTTCACTCTAGGCTCTAGAACATAATATACATTTCAAGATGCACATATATTCAGATAAGAATGTTAATGGCAGAAAACCTAGGCTTACTCTAGTGCTTATGGGACTATTGAACCAAAAGTCTAAGCTGTTCTAGGGCAACTCCTCTTCCATAAGAGGCTCACTTACAGTCCTGCCTAGTGAGAAGCATTTTGCTTGATGTGGGAAGTACCAGACCTGAGAACAAACTTTAAGATAGAAAAACTTAATATTTCAAATTAGTTTCTTAACATCTTAAACAGTCCATATGGCAAAGATGTTAATGAAATTACTTCTGCAGCTTGGATAAACCCCAGCAGAACTCTGTGATGTGTAAGAAACTGTAAATATTGCACATGATCCAGAAAAGCTGCCCTGCATCTCTTTAGAGAGCAGAAATTTCTGTCTTCCTTGCTAGGTTTTGACTGCACACTGACTGTGACCAGTCCTCCTGCAGTCACATTTGCACATGGAGAGGTGGTAGGAAAACGTGGTTTGTGTCTTCTCCCAAAAGTACTATGCTCTGGGAGGGGTGGTGTCAGACAGGTCCTGCAGAGGAGAGTCTCTGCAGCATTTACCACCAGCAGCAGAAAGGAAAGGGAGGTTCTAGATGGTGGCCTTTGGGCCCCCTGTCTCTGAGGCTGCTGCATCACAGTTCGCAGCATGTGCAAAGAAGGCACAGCTCATCCTGAGAGTTGTGTATGTGGAGTGTGATCTGCATTTTACTGGTAGAAGGGGAAATTCCGCATTAGGTAATTCTCACCCTGCACACCCAAAAATAATGTAGGCCCTAGTCAATGAGAGTGGCAAATTGCAGCTTCTTGTTATTTGTGTCCACAGCTTGAGCCTGATGCTTTCCAGCCAGAATATCCTTGTTTTCATTGTTTATTTTCTTTTGTCCACATAAGTGTACAATTTCTCCTTTGCTTAGGACAGACTCTAAGATCACTGAATGGGTCTGTCTGATCCCTCCAAACCACTTCATGTTTTGTCCTCCAGACTCCTTTACAATTGAGCAGAGTGGATGTTGATACATACTGTGGGCCAGACGCTGCCATTCTTCTCAGTTGGAGATGGTCATAATTCAAGTTTTGGTGACAGGGTGCTGCCCTAGAAATGCAGGGTCATAATGTGGACTTCCAGTGTTTGTTGTTTCCCATTTAGAGCTCTTAAAAAACCCAAAACCAAAACCAAAAAACACTCAGAGGTCCTTGTCAAGCACTCTATAAATCTATGTGATGATATTTTCATTTACTTTTTATTTACTAGTTTAAAATGCCACCTTCTGTGATTTATGTCTTGCAGTGTTCACCAGCAGCCTTTAAATATATCATAGCAATGATTTATCAACAAATTTCAACAATTCTCTATTGGAACTGAGGTTTTGTGTGAAAAATTAGAAATTACAGCACTCTCTCTCACATCAGGCAATAGCTTTTGACTAATAAATTTTGCACCCAGACATTTACCACTTCTTTAGTTTGCAAATGATGATCATGATTCTTAATGGGGCAGTGTTAATAATAATTAGAGAAAAAAAAAACAACCAAACAAAGATGGCTTTCCAGAATATGACTAAATAGGGCTGAATGCTTTGTTCCAGTATCCAGGACTTTGTCAGTTATTACCAGGCAGTGAATGAACATTTATTCAGCTTCGAGAGGACCACAAAAGATACATTATTAAGATGAATTTTAATTATTAGCTTCCAGTGTGTGACTGTTGTAGCAATGCAGTGTGCCCTCGGTGCAGTGCCCTCAATTTGAGCTGCTGCTTTGCCTCTGCCCGTCCACGTGTAATTTCTGTGCTCCATACAGAGCCCAGCATCAGCCAAGTTCAAGGGAGAACAGTGATAATTTAAGACTCTTATGCTTTCACTTGTTAGTCATCAAGATGAAATTAGGTCTAAGAGAAAAAAAATGCTCAGAGGATTGGCTTCAGCTCTGCATGCCTTAAAATTAGATGCCAGAGTGAGACAGACTCAATAGGCAGCTCTGCTGCCCTCCTGGACCATTTTCATCATCCATGGAGAGTGACAGGCAAATCCAAAGGGAAATCAGCCAACTTGATGTTTGAATGGCTTTCGGAAGTGCCTCTCAGGTGGCTGCAGTGGGACCTGGGCATGCTGTGTGCTCAGCATGATGGTGCTAAGTGAGGTGAAACCATGCCTTGCTTGCCCTGTTCATCCTTTTTTTTCCTTGTTGTTGGTGTTGGTACTCCACCTAGCTTCAGCTAGTCATTGCTATTTAGAAACTAGAGCCAGTTTTTGCTAAGTTTATACTAAGACCAAACTCCTCAGTGCTTACTCTATCTAAAAGATTTTCTTTTCCCCTCTTTTCATGGAAAGGTGCTGGATTTTGTCACACCTACAGCTTCCCAGTACAAAATCATTTCTGAGCATGCAAAGCAGAGTCAGTGCTCCTGAGGTCTCACTGAGATTAAAGCCAAGGTCCAGCATCTGATTGCCTTTAAAGCTCATCCAGCTCTGCAGGCACTAATGGTTCCAGAGTGAAAAAGGAATAAGAGACAGTCTGTAGGGTTTAAGCATTTTCATATCCTTTCTCCAGTTGAACATCCTTTGCAAAATGAAAGAATTATAATCTCATAATTCTTGTTGAATAAAAAAATTACATGAAAACCTGGTTTTTGAATGTATTACATGAGCCTAGAAAAACCATCATCCTAGAGACAAAGACCTTCTTGGCTTTCCATGCATGCATGACAGAGGATGTATAAATCCAAGTTATGGAGCTTGTTTGTCTTTGCTGCAAGTGAACTGCTTGGTGCTGGAAGTGTAGCCACCTATAAAGTTGGATTACTTGTAGAACTATAGTTGTCTGTAGTAGGCTTGTCTATAGAAGAGGCAGGATTAGGTTTATTTCGTTGGTTTTTTTGGGTAGTTTTTTTCCCCTTTTTCTTTAATAATGTAGACATTTAGATTCTTTCAGGGTCTGGCTGGGATGCAGTTAGCTTTCTTAATACCACCCTCTGTGATGCTGGGCTTTGCATTTGTGGTTAAACAGTAGTGAGGGGACACCAGTGTTTTGGCTGCTGCTGAGCAGTGACTGCACAGAATCAAGGCTGTCTTACCAATCCTCTCACCCCAAAAAGACCAGTCTGAGAGTGGGCAGGAGGCTGGGAGAGAGAAGTGGCCAAAGGAATATCCCATAGTACATGATGTTATACTCATAAAGCAGAGATAAAGGGAAGAATGAGGAGACATCATGTTGTGATGTTTGTATTCCCAAGCAATTGCTATATGTACTGAGGCCCTGCTTCCTAGGAAGTGCCTGCTGATGGGAAGTAGGGAATAAATTTCTCTTTTAGTTTTGCTTCCCTGCACAGCTTTTGGTTTTGTTACTCAACCCATGAGCTTTTTAATCTCATTTTCTCCCCCCATTCTGCTGAGGAGAGGGAGTGAGAGTGTCTGGGTGGGTGTCTGGCAGCCAGCCAAGGTGAACCCACCACATCCTGCCAGCACAGCCTTCTGCCAGCAACTTCATAAGCCTCAGCCTTTGTGTGACTTCACAGTTGGATGTTTGAGATTTTAATTTCTGCATTGCTAGTGACAAATTGAAAGGTAAAGTTTTACTGTGAACTGTGCTGAGCCTCAGAGGGAACCATCATGACGGTAAAAGCAGGATAGGCCTTAAAATGGTTTAAAGCAGGGAAAGCAAAACCAAAGGCAAATGCTGTTTGTGATTTAAAACAACAGGGATTAAATTCAGAATAACTTTTTTCTCTTTTTAACCCGTGTTAGTTACTCTGCAGACCTGTGCCAGACCCCCAGCTGAAGCTGCACAGCTCGAGGGCTCTTGGCTTTCCCAGCTGCCCATACCAGAATTTGGACAGCTGGTGGGTGCCACTGTGTCAGCGCTATCCTTGACCAAAATATATACTTCTTACACAAAAACCAGAAATCAGAGGAAATCCTCCAGGAGAGGGCTGAGGAACAGAGCCTCAAGCTGAGTTTTTTAATGACTGTCTATGAATAGCCTGAGAAACAAGATCATTAAACTGATTCTTGCAGGGATTTGCTGTTACGGTTTTTTTTCCTTTCTTAGTTTTTACAGAATCTCAGTGACTCACCTGAAAACTTTCCTCCTCCAACATCATTTGTGTTTGATATCAGAAAGCTGATTTTCCTCATCCCTTTCCAGGACAAGACCAGAGGTAGCCGGAATTGGGTGGGTGAACCTCTGTCTGTCAGGTTTTCCTGTTGGGCAATTCAGATGTTAGGACAAGGAACACTCAGTAATGCTTAGCATAGTAGACACTTGTACAGACAACAACCCATCCTTACTCGTTGATCTGACTAATGTTATTTAGGCATCTCAAGATCCCTCCAGGTGCCATTTGGGATTTATTAAAGCTCCTGAACAGGATGAGATCCTAGATGCCCTACATCTAGACCACTGCTTCAACGGGCTGCACTGTAGGAGTGGATCCTACAGGATCCAGGGGAGCCAGAGGAGCTGACAACCATTGCTGCTTAGCTGAGACCAGCACCTGGCTGGGAGGTGAGGCTGTTCAGCACTGCAGGCAGAAGCCACATATCCAGGCTGAGAGCAGTGTGGGTTGGAGGCCCTGCCCTTAGCATGGGGACCTGTGTTTTTCTTTGTCCTTATTTCAGTGCTGTAGGTTTGAAGGTCCTGCTGCCTCAAACACCCACCATAAACCCAGTCTGGCTCCACAGCTTAGGGCAAGGGATTCAGTGCAATGCAGGGCAAGGCACTTCTGCTCCTTTTATTTTAATGAACCTTATGCGTTTTAAGCTTTTAAGTAATGAGTGTCTAAAAACACACATACAGTTCTGCAGCAGTGTCACGTAAGTAGAAGGTGTGGTTTGCAGTAACTCAGTTGCTCCCATAGTCATAATGACCACAGACCCATAGAACCATAGAAGTGTAGAATGGTTTGTTTGGAAGGAACCTTAAAGATCATACCGTTACAACCCCTTGCCATGGGCAGAGACACCTTCCACTAGACCAGGCTGCTCAGCCCACCATCCAGCCTGTATTTAACACTTCCAGGGATGGGACATCCACAAGTCCTTTGGGCAATCTGTTGCAGTGCCTCACCACCCTTGCAGTGAAGGATTTCTTTCCAATATCTAATCTAAATCTGCCTCTTTTAGTTTGATTATGCACTGTCAGACTTGGGCTTCTACATCCTCTAAAGCCTAAATGCTCAGGTGCTTATCTGGATTGCTTAAGCTGGCACAAAAAGAATTCCTATGTTAACTGCAGTATCTTATTTCGACTGAGATTTTCGTAATTTCTTTTGGACTCTGCAGTTTTACCCATCATTTTATCTGATAAATCTGAGTCTGCTAAACTGCAGAGGTTATAAGCCTGTAAAACAGTGTGGCCTCAGCAAAAGCTCAGTAGTGAAGTCTGGGAGAACTGGATGTTTCAGAAACAAAATGGAATTTTACTGTGTATGCTAAAAATAATGTAAGTGCATTGGCTGGGACAAGGACTCCCAGATAAGCTGAAGCAGCAAAGCAGAAATCTTTGGCGATCAGAGACATGGAAGGGTTTGCAGGGAAACTCCTGGTGAGGGTAGCTGCTGGTAGCAATTTCTCTGGCCCCAAAGCTCCCTGAACTTTTCTTAAGTTTGACAGCCTTTCACTGAATTTCCCATAGGCAGGGAGTCCCACAGGATGGCCTAAAGCCTTCACCTCTCTGTTTCTCAGCATCCTTCTCATCATACACTCTTTCATATTGTCCCCTTGGATTCCCCAGCTTTCAACTGAGAGACCTCGGGATCAATTTGCCAGCGGTGCAAAACCAACGTGTGCCAACCCTACTCAGTGCTGATCCCCTCTGTGAGAGCAGGCTGCTTCTGTTCTCATTATACTGTACTTGGCCTTGGGTTTTCCTTGAGTCACTTGGGGTACTCCTCTGGCTGTGCTTATGTGGGAGTGTGTGAGTGTCCATTTAGCTTTTTCAGTTTCCAGGGAAGCAGAAGCCATGCCAAAGGCCACCAAAGTGATGCTTTGAGAGTGTGAAATTGGTGTCTGTGTTGCAGGCTCTGGGGAGCAGCACAAGAGCTTGCAGGCACAAAGGCAGTACAAGAGGGTTGTGTGTGCTGAAGAGAAGCAGACCTGAGATTGCTTTGTCCTTTATGTATTTTTTCAGCAAAATTTCGGGTGCAGTATCCCTATGAAATTCCTGTAGAGAGGATGCATGTGGTATTACCCGGCAGGCTTTTACAGATTCACTCTCTGTGGCTTAGGGGTTTTCCTCAGTAAGCAGCTGCAGACAGACCATCATAATCATAATAGTCTTCTGTGTTGTTTCATGAACTGTTCTAGTACCCTTTTGAAATGATTACTATTTCTTCACTTAGCATTATCCTGTGCCACTGAGTTCGGTGATACAATTATGTGCTGGGGGAAAAAGTTCTCCCTAGTCTTTGTTTTAAACCTGCTACCAGACCATGCCCCTCTTCCCAGGAAAACAGCAAGTAGGGAACGTCTTTCCCTGTTTGTTTTAACCACAGTGTGTTGACTTTGGAGCCCTGTGCTATGTACCCCTTCAATCATACAATTTCCAAAGTGCACTCCTAGTCTCTTTAATCATTATTTAATTTTGAAATCGTACCATCCTGCTGCCCACCAGCACTGCTTCCAACTGGATTGTATTCCTTTCAAGATGGCATGACCAGAGTGGTGCTCAATGTTCCACAAGCATATAGTCTGAGGATTTTTACAATGGAATGATAGGATTGTATGATTTTTTTCTCTGTTTTTTTTGCTAGTGTTGCCTTCAGTGCCTCTTTAACCACTGCTGAATATGGAGTTACTCCCATAGAAGTAACACATGGTTTCAAGATTTCTTTCCTGATTGATTAAACCTTCTTCAGACTCCATTAGATATTGTTTAAGGTTTTGGGTTTTTCTGATGTGCATTTTTTTGCAGTTACAGACACCAAGATTTGCCTGCCATTATCTCCATGTTGTGTAATCCCTCTGCAGCTCTGCAGCATCAGCTTGCTTCCAGCTTTTCCCCACAGTTGGGCCTGGCTGCTCTGAATCCCTCTGCACCCCTGTGAACTTGTCACTTCACTTATCCCCCTTTTCCTTTCCAGGTCATACATGGATATGCTATTTAATACAGCTCTCTCAAATCCTCACTGGATCCTGCTGTGAAATTTGCTTCACTGTGAACTTGGACCATATCTGTGTCCTTTGTGTTATATTTTCTCACTGATTCAGAATAGTGTATTTTCACATGTATCCTGACAGCTCAGATGGTTAACAGTCTTTGGCCAGGAGCTTGTTCAAAGCCTTTTGAAAATCAAAATGTGCATTGGCTTGCATACTAAGTCTCATTTCTTTAGTTTAAAGTGAAGATTTCTCATTTTA
Source organism: Zosterops lateralis (assembly GCF_965231275.1). NCBI lineage: Eukaryota > Metazoa > Chordata > Aves > Passeriformes > Zosteropidae > Zosterops > Zosterops lateralis. The sequence continues at coordinate 32,528,781 of NC_139763.1, forward strand.
TGTGAACTCTAGAAGGATTTTCCTGCATGTCTGCATAGGGTTTGAGAGCTGTTACTCATATAAATGCTAGAGAAGATCATTGCCAGAGAGTAGCTGCAGCTACATGTCTGTTTACCGAGTAAGTTTAAGTTAATCCACATCAGTTGGCTTTGAATTTAGTTGATTATATCATTGCAGTTTATTTGACTGAGAGGAGAGAGACAGTTCTTCTTCGTTGCCTGATAATGTGTGTTTGATGAAGAGATTAGGGCAAGGATATTTCCAGCCCCTCCTGATCATATTACCACTGAACAATTCACTTAGTGACAAAGACTGCACCCAGAGAAGTGGAACCTGGACCTTGAACTCTCCATCTGTCAAACCAGAAAAATAATCACCTCCAGTCCATGCCAAAGATGCCATTATCAGCAGACAAGACACAGTCCTTTCTTTTTATAAAAGAGCAGATTGCAGCTTTGGCAAACCTTGTAACAAAAGGCAATTATATAAATATTTCAGTTTTTTCTTTGTCATGCATGCATAAAGTAATTTAAAGTCCATATTAAGGACTATACTTTCATCTCCATGTCCTGGAATGATGTTTGCTTTGGAAATACCTCTGTGCCTTACCTATAAAACACAAATAACTTTCTGTCTGCCAAGAACCAGCCATGAAGACAATTGTGGATGACTGCTGTTACAAAGACTTACATAATAAACCTACTTATGAATGAAGGAAGAAAACAAAATGTTAATACTTATCACGATATCATGAGTAAGTTTTATCATTGTTTCCTCAAGATGTTGTAACAGACTCACAGCCTGAAGCCAAAAACATGAGATTTAACTTTGGCTGTTGAAAAGTTTGTAGACACCTGTAGAAGAAAAGGAAAGTGGAAAAAAGTGATTTTTTCATCTCTTTACTGGACATGGACCACCAAGTGGTACCTAGTGCCAGACACAGGCAACAATGAGGGAGGTTTCACAAGCAAGGAAGCTTTGAACATCTTGGCAGGGGCTGGCATGAAGGAATTATCTCCATGCTTCCAGAGAGACGACAGGCGGATGATTGAGGAAAAGGTGCAAGAGAAATCAAAAATAATCTTAGAAGATAAAAGAATATGATTATTATTTTTTGACCTAGAACAAAAAAAAAAAAAAGTAGGCACAAGCTGCTGTGGAGGAGGATCTCAATTGTTAAACATGCCCTTGTTCAGGAAACTTATTTAATCTTTTATAATGTCATTCCATGATTGCCTATAAATTTAAAGTAAACATTTTATTCCCAAATCCTTATTTGTGCTAAACCTGATTCTGAGTGGCTTGATTGGCAGTAGATGACTCTTCTGGAGGTCTATGGCAGGCAAACCCAAGGACCAGGAGCCCTAAATAAGCATCCAGATCTTTGTGTATTGCTCCAAAACAAGGGTTGTTCCTACTGCCATTGAAATAGAATGGGTCTGGGTTAAAAGATGAAATCAGTGAGCTGGAAAAAAAGGGAATGTGTCTTACAAGAGAAAATTAGGAAGTTCTGTGCTAAGGAGGAAGATGCTTCAACCCTGAAGGTCTGCAGTAATATACCAGCAGAATCTCATGGAATTCAAGATGGTGATCTGGTCAAAAGCCCTTTGCATGCTGATTTCCAGAAGATTTAGAAACAGAACACCCATGCCAGACTTCTGAGTCTCAGGAATAAGGAAAAAAAAAAGCTTTCTATGTCTGCAGTAAGAATATCAAAAATAATGTAAATTACCAGCAAACTTCTCCTCCTCTGGAGAATTTTAAAAATGGAGAAACTTGTTGTTTGTATCACTTCATTATTACATGTATTTTGGGCCAACACAAATTGCCTGTATGAAGTAATTAATTGCCAGCTGAGTCTTAAAAATGTTAGTCTGGGGCAGTGTAGTGGGTTGACCCTTGGTTGAATTCACCAAAGCTGCTCTCTCACTCTCTCCATGACTGGACAGAGAAGAGAAAATATAACAAAAGAATCATGAGTTGAGACAAGGACCATGAGAGATCAAATACTGTCATGGCCAGAACAATATTCTCAGCTTGGGGATATTTATTAAATTTATTACTAACAAAATCAGAGCAGGATAATGAGAAGTAAAACAAATCTTAGAAACATCTTCTTCCCCCCATTCCTCCCTCCTGAGCTCTACCTCCTCCCCCACAGCAGTGCAGGGAGATGGGAAATAGGGTTACAGACAGTTCATCACATGTGGTTTCTTCCACTGCTCAGGGAGAGGAGTCTTTCTCCTGCTCCACTGTGGGTTCCCTCCCACAGGAGACAGTTTTCACCAAACTTCTCCAGTCTGACCCCATCCCACGGACAACAGTTCTCCCCAAACTGCTTCAGTGTAGGTCTATTCCACACAGCACAGTCCTTCAGGAGCAGCCTGTTCCAGTGTGGGACCCCACAGGGTGGTCACAAGTCCTGCTAGGAAACCTCCAGTGTGGGCTCTCTCCTCTCCTCTGGCAGGTTTATAGGTCCCTGGCAGGACTCTATTGTAGCATGGGTTTCCTATGGGTTCACAGCCTTCTTTCAGGCATCCTCCTGCTCCAGGGTGGGTCTCCTCCATGGACTGCATGTGGATTGCCTGTGGCCTTCCATGGGCTGCAGGGGCACAGCTGCTTCAACATGGGCTGCACCATGGCCTGCAGAGGAATCCCTGCTCTGGCACCTGGAGCACCTCCTCCTCCTCCTTCTCCACTGACCCACTGACCTTGGTGTCTGCAGAGTTGTTCTTCTCACATGTTCTCACTCCACTGTTTGCTGGTCCCAATTACATCTGCACAATATTTTTTTTTCCTTTTAAAATACGTTATCATATAGCCATTGCTATCATTCCTGATGGGCTCAGCCTTGGTCAGTGGTGGGTCCATCCTGGAGCTGGCTGGCATTGGCTCTGCTGGACGGGGGAAGCTTTCAGCAGCTTCTGACAGAAGTCACCCCTGTAGCTCCCCCCGCCCCTGCCAAAACCTGGCTATGCAAACCCAATACAGTTCATGGTGGAATTTTGTATTTGCCAGCTGCAAAATTCACCACTCTTGTTGATGGAGTCAACCTCCACCTGTACTTGTTCCTGTAATTCTTACTGTTCTTCATGTTTAAAGATGATTTTTATCGTTGGGATGTGTTTATTTCAAAGCATTTGAAGAGATTGGTTTCATGGAGATTAGCATTATTATTAGAATGGTGCTTATTTTACTAATCTCTATTATGCAACTGTTTGTTCTTGATTATTAATAATCATTTCCTTTTGATAGAAACACTTCCACAGCAACCAATTATAGTGCTTTGTGCAAATACAGGATTATGAATTCCAGTGGGGAATAAACAACAAGTGCAGTGGAATTTTAAAAACAAAGAGCTTGTTTTCATGCAAATGCCTCAGTGCTAAAAAATGGGGAAAATTGTGTGCTGGATAAGCAGAAGTTCCTTCCAATTAGAATGTTTTTCAACAATTTCCACAAAATGCCTAAATTAAGAACTTAGTACTGGCTGGAAGACTACATCTCATCTGGTATTCTCCCTCCAGCAGCAGCCAATGTCAGAAACGTGTAATCACAACTCCAACCCAGAACCATGTTCCTGGAAAAGACTCACTGGATGTCATAGCTGGTCCAGTCTGCCTAATTAGGCAGGACTGCAGCCATTTCCAAGCAGAGCTTTTTACTGAGCAGATCCGGCTGAAAGAGGATGCCCTGACTTTGTGATTTGTTTCCTGACTCTAATACTGCCTGTCTTGGGCAGTGCAGCTGGAGCAAATGGTGTCTCTGTTCTGCAAATACTTTTGTGTATGATTAATGCTGTACACTTGATGAGAGATTTTGTATCTAATGATAAGCAGAGGAGAAGGAATTTGCAGAACCTGGTACACATTTGCTCTTTGCTCTACAAAGGGTGGTCTATCTGTGAGAGGTGAGCTTTGCAGTTTCTTTTAAACAGCTGATAATACTTAGGCTTAAACCAGAATACCATATATTACACATGTCCAAGTCTTAAGATTAGAATAAGATACATTTTTTAAAAAAAATTTAAAACTGCTTATTTAATTATAAAATAAGTTTTGATAAAACTCCTGGTTTTATCAATCAGGAGATTTCCTCTGTGTTCATGGCTTCAATTTACTGTTTATAGCTCCACAGTGTGGTTTTTTCCCCCTAACAAGTAGAGCCTTGTACCCCTTATCTACAATAATGATTGCTTCAAATAAAATTTACTTTCTGCCTGTGAAAACAATTCCAAGGGTAAATAGCAATTTGCTAGTGTGTGCTTTAAATAAGCTTTATTTTGTTGATGTCATATGTGATTATTTGGAAAAGAGATTTTATTCCCTAAGAATTGGCTTGTGCTGCGAGGGAACTTGATCACCTGACAAAAGCAGACATACAGTTACCTCATAGAAGAAAGAAAAAGAGTACAAATGTCTCATAGGCACATTTCAAAGACACAGACAGCAAAATCAGAGAGCCTCCATCCTACAAAGGTCAGCTGTGCTCCTGATGCCTGGAGAACAAGCAGGCATTTCTCTCCTGAAATGAATTTCCCTCAATTTGAAAAAAAAAAACAGTTAGGGTGGTGGGGCACAACAAGGATGGCACAGCATATAATGACTTCTTCTTTGAGCTGGATCTGTGAATTTCTGGTGTGGTGTAAAGCAAATGACTCAAAAAAATAATAATATATATATATATAAAAAAAGGAAGACCAAAACCTTGGTCTCCTCTGTCAGGAGTTGTGTGTTATGGGCTGTACAGGGTTCAAGTACAAGAGACCAGGAGGGATAAGCCATGAATCTCTCTGCCAGTCCCAGAAGGGCTGTGGTACAGGAAGAGATGCCCCTAAGGTGTGGTGGAGGTTGGCAGGGATGTGGCTGGGTCCTGGGCAGTGTTGCTGGAGCCCATTGGCAGGATGTGACACAGCCTAGTGCACCCCTGGATGAGCCCTGAGGCAGTGCCTGAGAGCTGCTGGGCCTCAAAGCACAGGTGTGGGACTGAAAGCAGTGCAGGACTGTATTTACATGGGTAAGGTACCAAGGCTAAGAGACCCTGAGCTTTTAATGGCTTTGCAGTTGTGACTGGAGAAAAATTCTCATGGGTCCCATTTATCCCAAGTGCAATATGGCTGAAATCAGTGTGAGTGACCTCTTGGTTTGATTCCCCACAAATACCAATGTCAGAGCTACCTCTTAACTGCCTGGATTTTATTAACCTTGTCAGTTTTTCTCAGCTATCCAAAGGAACTCAGGGAGCTTAAAAACCAGAACAACCACTCTGACTATAAAGTAACTGGGTCTTAACCTGCCAGCCCCGTCCTTACAGGAAAAGAGCTGGAATTTCATAGCCACCCCTGTCTCATTGAAGGATTCCAGTAGCAATAACAGAAATATAGGGGTTTCCCCCCAAAAAAGTCCCCTTGAAAAATTCCTTTACAAATTCTGTAATTGTCCTATTTGATAAAATCTGATATTCTCTGTCAGGATGCCTCTGTTTTGCCCACGAGAGAGAACTTGATCCTGGTGTAGCTGAAGCCAAGGTCATCTTTGGCACTCGTTGCAATGGAGCAGATGCAGTTGCAGAGGATTCTATCTGGTGACCCCACAGTCCAGCAGGGCTTGCCTTGGCTGCTGTGGTGCTTTTGCCTTGGTGGAGTTGCTTTAAAGATATAAATGGTCCCTTCTATTTCTCTTAGAGCAGCAGTGTCAGTAAGGTCAGCTCTTGTTCTGGGACACTGGGTGAGAAAACGCTGACTGAGGAGCAGGACTGCTTCCCAGGCACAGATGCTTTAGTGTGATTTGCAAGCTTGGCACACATCTGCAGGTTGTGCCTTAGCAGCAAACAGACAGTGTGGCACAAGTATAAAGCCAAGGTTTATATTTTAATTTTTTTTTCTCTTTCCTTGGTTTCCTTATTCTTCCTATGAGTCTTATAAAACTAGCTACTGCTTTTTAGCCAAAAATGTTTTTTGCTTCTTCACAGGAAGGCATTACACTGTAAATGTCTGTAACTACTGGGCTGACCAAAGCTTTTTTCTACCTCTGCCTACTGTTCTGCAGTGGCCCTAGCAGCCCTGCAGGCTCTTCACAAAACTCTTTTGCTTATCCTCAAAGTTGCTATTTTTAACTTTTGTCTTTTATTCACTTATTTAGATAAACCTTGACTGTCCTAAAGCTCTGCCACCTCTTGCTATTTCTGGAAGTTCCTGGCAGCTTGGTTGTGGTTTTTGATTCTGGCTTGAAGAGTGTGCTGATAGGATTTAAAGCCACCACATTTTCTTCACACTAGGTTTCTGTGGGAGCAGGGAAATATCTCATGTGCCACACATGAACTGGGCTCTCAGTTCATATGAACTGGGCTCATAACAGAATAGAAAGAGGATCCTATGAATAGAGTTTGACCATCTTCAGCTACACACATAGAGTCTAGTGGACACTGTTGTCTAGTGATGAGTAAATTAGCCACCATCAGCCATGAAGACACTAAATGTGTCTCAGGGTTGTGGAATGGGGGAATGTTGTACCGCAAATTGGTTTTTATTAAATAGCTGTTTGTGTTGGTTTTTAGCACTTTAAAAATAATTCTATAATTATGTTGCACTCTGAGCAGCGATAATTTGAACTTGAAGTTTCAACAGCATGAAACAGATCCCATATTGGAGCTGGTCAGGAAAGCTGAAAATACAAACAAAGAGTTTGATCTTCTCCCACTGCTGTAGGCTTTTTTCCTGATTTTGCATAGTCCCTGCCCTTCCGCCTCTCGCCAGGGATAAACCTACTGACCTCATCAGCGATGTATTTTTAGATGTATTGTTTCTAGCTAGAAGGTTGCAGCAGAGAGGGCTGTTAACACGTGTTACTTTGAGTTTGTGCTTTTTTGTGTTTCAGAATACAAATAACTGCAGCCTTCAGCACCTTTGAAGGGGATGGCCTTGCTGCTCTTTCCTTGCTCTTTTATGGACTCACAGATGAAAGTTCTCTCCATCAATGAAATCGCCTTGGGTCTGGCCACTTTTGATTTGTAATGTATTTGATATTGTTTATAACACTGCTAAATAAACAGAATGATTACCCTAGATTTGACTCCCTCTAAAACAGAAAGAACTAATGTGTAACATGGAAATAGATATTTAGTATTAGTACTTTTTATGCAGCATCAGAGAGACACTCACTGTCAGAACACACACCGACACTGCTCACCTGCCTCATGGTTTGCCTGTACATTTTCTTATTTGAGTGATAATGTTACAGTACAAGATGTGCCTGGAAAGCTGTGGTGCCAACTCCTTCATGGATCTCATTCTTCAAATAAAAAATAATTCTGAGTTCCATTTGTACAGGAAAAAAAAAAAGTGGAAAGAATTGAGAGACTTTTATAGAGGGCCTGTTTCATTATTACTCCTCTGCAACTTGGTGGGACAGAGTTCTGATTGTCACTTGTATACACTCCCTCCCCTGTTCTGAGCTTTGTTGACCATAAAAGTGTGCTCCTAACTTCCTCATTTCAGTAGTAAAATAGAGCATTTTTGTGGAATAGGGACAAATGCAAAATAATGAGGGACAGCTGTCAAAATTTAAATCAAATGACAAATGAAAAACACACTAACTGCAGGCAAAAGTGCCTTGGCACATGTGGCCAAACACCTCCTTCTCTTCCTCTTCAGGGCACAGTCCCTCTGTGCTCAGTACCCCATCATTCATGAGTGAAAAATGGGTAAAGTAATGAGAATATACCTACTTTTGGGCTGTGCAGTTGGACATGCCTGTCCCACGGTGTGCAAGTGTTTAAAGGCAAGGGGATGGTGGATGTCTCAGCAGATGCAGTGCTACCTCCTGCTGGCCCAGACCCAAGCCCTGGGTGCATCCCAACAGTATCTCTGTGGGAAAAAACATACTCCTGGGGCACAGTGTGGGCAAAATTGTGTCTATATCAAGAAGTGAGGCTTGTCCTACACATCTGGTCCAAGTACCAGAGCCAAGCACTTAAAAGGGAGGGAGGAAGCTCTTGGGCCACCTCTGCCTTGACAAAGATGACCTGTGTTCTGGCCAGTGAGAACAATCATGGGGACACTGGGAAGAGCAGCATCATTTTCCATACAACTTCAACTCCTTCTCATTGCCTCTGTGGAAAGAATTCCCCTGGCTGCTTTGTGGATGTGTTATATATAGCCCAAACACTTACTGCCTCTACCTATACAGATACCTATTGTGTAGCAAAGAAAAACAGTGGAAGATAATTAATCCTGGAGGCCCAGTCCTCTCACCAAAAATCAATGAAGAGTTTTCCTTGCTATGTTTCCAGGTAAGAGAAGAGAGGACAATATTGTAGCTGACAGTTCCCTTCCCCATAGCAGAAAGGTTTTCCCTTACATCTAGCAGAAAGAATAGTGTTTCGCACCTGCCAGATGCTGTTGCCATGGCAATTGAACTTCACACTTATGTTGGAGAAGCAAAACCCCAGGAGTAGGTACAGAGCAAACACAGCAGACAGGATGCTCTGCTGGGGGCTGCCAGGTGGCCCAGGACTTTGCCTCCCTGTTTCCTCATTCAATAGATGGGTAATTCAACTTTTTTAACAATTTCAGAAGGAGTTTCAATTGAGCAAATGATGCTGGCTGGGAATTTTCTCCAACAGATTGTGTTTGGGCTGCTTGCCCATGGCTCTGGATGTGCCGATCTGCAGGACCTGAGTGTGCCCTCAGGGCTCTGCCAGCCCAGGCTGCCCTGATGCCTTGTGTCCTACTGGGCCTGTCCCTTCCTGTGCCCAGACATATGGGTCAGGTCGTGGTTAGACAGCTGTAGGCTTTTTTAAGCACGCCTCTTCATTTCCCTGAATTCCTTCACTGGTGCCTAAATATTCACAAGGTACCCTTTGCACATGTGCAAATCCACCCCAAAGTACCCAGGGGCCACGAGACTGTCAGCCGGCAATTTACTCCCAACACCTCATTTCCCAAACGTCCCAAGCAAATCCACATTTTGGCTAAGGGATTCCCCACCAAACTGTAATTCCCGAAGGAATTTCCATTGTTCAAACACAATTTACAAGTTAGGGAGTGTGTAGTGTAATGTGAACCCAGAGCTCCTTGGCTCAACTGCTGCTTTGTTTTGAGAGCACCACACAGGAGAATATGACACATTGACCTTAATCATTGATTGGTGCCCCATGCTGCCAGGCATTGCATACATCAAGAGAGACTTGGCCTGGAGAGACGTCCCTGTTTATCAGTGTACTTCTGGCAGCAAGAGAGGGTTTTAATGTGGTGAGAGGTGCAGCTGACAACTACAGAGTGCTGTGCACTCACTAGGGGAAAGGAACTTCAGTTGCACAGTGCTATTCTTTTTAAAAGATAATTTTATATGGAAAATAAACCCCAAAGCTCAGAGAAATGTTATAGGTGAGATATTTCATTATGAGAAATGACTGACTGAATTAAATAGTAATCAAGCAAGCTCTGAAGCAGCATGCTACAATCTTTAGCCTCTAGGACCTTGAAGAATTGGCTTTCTTACAATTTCTACTTCAAAAAAAATCCACGAACAAACATATGATGGAAAAAGACTTCTGCTTTAAACTATGTACTCTTAACTCTATTAACCTCTGGTTACCTTGGCTGAGAGTCATGCCAGTCCCTGCATCTCACTTAACATGCTCATTTCAGCTACTGCATGTTCATATTCAGGTTCCTTCTGTGGTTAGTGGAGAAACAGAGTTATTGCTCTTGAGGCAGACATCCAACCCCAATCCGATGAACCTGACAAGTGCCTGTTCCTCTCCCTGTTTCCCAGGTGGAGCTGGTGCCACAGGTGGGGATGAGCATCATCTGCGCTGGGCATTTCTAAGATTAGATATGTGGCATTTCTAATTTGGGTGACAGGTCTCACTGTCTGGGTCAGCAGAGAAGGAGCATTGCAGACAGGCAGGAAAGGCCAAAGTCCAGCCACACTCTCTTGTGTTTTCTTGAAGGAAGATTCCAAAGAAGGAATCTTTGTGGTAGTATAGCATGAGATAAACAAAAGGAGCAAGGACAGAGGGTGCTGAGCTCTGACTACCCCAGCAAGCTATCCCAGCTCCCCCTTAATACAGGAGAAAACTTTTCTTTGATTCTGCTTCTGCTTGTTGGTCCTACCTAATAGCACAGTACTTCATGGAACATAATCTCTTTCTCTGGGTCTCCACAACAAAAATTCCTCTAGTCTCTCATGGAATCTGTCACAGACCAAATAATAAACTGATCTGTTTGGGTAATTACAACAAAATCAATCACTTGAATGGCAGGAAGATTGGGTAATTACAACAAAATCAATCACTTGAATGGCAGGAAGAAGGTAATGTACGGTGGCTGAAGGAAGGGTCTTCCCTTCTCATCTTTAGCTCTGTGTTTCAATCAGTCAGGCCACTCAGCTTTGCACTGTTTCCCAGTAAATGCCACAGTAGTAGGGCTGAAGCAGAGTTTAGTCTTAACAAAACATCAGTAAAGAGTTTGGGTGGGGGTCAGTGTGGCTGCTACTTGTGAACATTTGGTGCCCTGGCATCAGCACATGCAGCAGGTGAGAATGGACAGCTGCACTTTTTCACCAGGCATATTGAAGGGGTCAGACAGGCCAGTGAGGGATGTGCAAGTGCATTGAGAGAGGGACATTTGACCCCCCAAGTACACCCCATGCCACCCTGAAGCAAGAGCTATGGCTTATGCTTCATCTCCCATCCATACACCCTTTTGCCTCGAAAATGAACATGTTGTACTTTGCAGAGGCGGACAATTTGCTGAATTTCATTTCACTCCTTCAATCTGCTTAATGAATAACAATAAGCTTGAAGGTTTCACTGGATTCCAGCACTGAGATGAAATTGTCATTAACAACAGGTTTTCAGACCTCACTTGAATTTGGTTCTGCCTGGATCACCTACCTCTTGCCTGTCCTTGCCTGGCTAAATTTTATGTTGCCAAATTAAACCAGTCACTCTATGTTCACCTAAAAGGCAGAAAGAAATAGTCTAATAGGAAATTCTTGAAAGGGATTTGTAATGCCAAAAGTTACTGTGTGGACAGATTTCACTCTTCTGGTAGTTAATATGACTCATTTTGAAATTGGATAATTGGTATATGATGGTGAGTTCATCACTTTGAAACAAAATGAGATGTGGGTGTGTTTATGTGTGTACAGGGCATTAGCATTTACTAGCCATTAAAGAAAGTATACCTTCAGTCTACTAGTTCAGCTGTTTTGCAACTGAAGTGGAAACCCTCTGTTCTATAAATAGTTAAACCCCAGTTGAATGTTGGTGGTCTTCTGGATTCTGACTGCCATTCATCCTGGGCAAGTGATCTCTGTCAACTTTGTCCAGGAAAGGGTCAAGGTCCTTGCAGGAAGGACCCAAATACACATGGCTGGATGCATGACTAAAGTGAATACATAGAACTTGTGGTGGTACAGCCCAGGCTCTGGCAAGGCTTGTTGTGGTCATCTAGGCTGAACCTGCAGTGAAAAGAGATGATCAGGATAGAGGTAGAAAAGTGTTCTCAAATAATCCTTTTGCCCTCATTAGCAGTTCTTATGATTTATGGTTATATTTCGGTTTAAACATGCTTAGATTATACAATAAGTAAAAATACAGGTAATACAGGTATTCATAAACATTTTTCTCCTGGGGATTCTACCAAATATATCTTTAGAACCAAATTCTTGAGCAAGTCAGGACCAGACTGCTTCAGAACTTTTCAATGACATGGACTGACTAGAAGAGCAAATTAACTACCCCTAAGGGGTGGAGACAGAATGGAAGAATTCCCTCCTATGTATTTTTCCATTGAGTGAGGAAAATTCTGGGAATGTTGCTCTACCTTCACTAAAAAGCCAGCTTCTCCTAATATTTAATCCAAGTCCTACAAATCCAAATGAATGCCCTGAACTTGAGTCCTTCAAAGATAAAATCTCATTTCTTAAGTCTTTCTCATATTCCAGAGAGACAGTAGAATTGGAAATTTTCAAAAGTAATCTGGGCAAGACCTTGAACAATGTTTTGAAGTTAACCTTGTTTGGAGCATAAATTTGGACTAGATGACCTCCACAAGCCCCCTTCAAGCTAAATTTCCCAGTTAATCTATCTTTCTCTGTGGGGGGATTCTCCCCAGACAGTTTCCATCTTTCCTGAAACACAGTGTACATACAGAGACATTGAACCACATTTTGGCTTTGGACAAAAGTTATTTTGGATGCTTTATAATCCTGTTCATACACCTCACTATTATCTTCATATAACAGTCCTGCCCTGTGTTCAGCCTATGATGGATGCATCACAACCCCTACACCCTTTCCTGCATAACTCATTGAGTTTCTCCCAACCCAGTAGTTGAATATTTTTCTATATCTGAATTAACTTGCGTTTATCTTACTGAGTTTTTTGGTTTTTTTTCAGCCTACATCTCCTGTTTGTTGAGATAATTTTGAATTCCAACCCAATCTTTTTGATGTACTTTCACATCAAAGTCCCCTCAAAGCTTGGTATTTACAGATTAAATAACCAGGAGGTTATTAAATACTTCCTGATCTCTCTCTCTGTTCCACCTACTTCTTACAAGTGAGCCACAGAGGAAAAATGAAAGACCAAAGGAAGATATTATTTTGCTATTGGATACTACTTCTGAGCTATGTTTTCACTGAGAAAAATAAAATCCTCTGTTATGGCCCCCCTAAATAAAGGCAGTGTCATGCCCCAGAGCACAGAACAGTAGAAATCATACCAGGGTGAAGGATCATATCCTGCACCAAGCCAGCTAACACCCTTGAGACACACATTCCCCTACTGAAGGGCAAGGTACAGAAGGAGCAGAGGGGGAATAAGCCTGGCCCTTACAACACAGCGCTGAGAAGTGTGCATTAACATCTTCTGTCGAGCTGCTGCCTTCCTTCAGAGAGCTGTGCTGTTACCTCCTCCCACTGCAGGGTGTCTCAGCAGTCCCTGTGTCTCTGACCCATGGCTTATTGGCCAAATGCTTTTATTTCACCCATGCAGAAGAGCATCTGCACAGCTGTTTCATATTAACCAATGTGTGGTTCACAGTTGTAGCAGCCATCTGTGCTGAGTGCCATTTTGACTGCTGTCCTGATGCTTCTAAGAGTAGCCTTGCTCTCCCTCTTTTTCAAATGTTATAGAGCCCACAAGACTACACAGCACATTTATTAAGTGAACAGAATTTGTTCCACACTGATAGCACTCCCTGGGAACATAGCTCTGAAGCTAAATGCTTTTGCCATGCACAGATGTCAAGCCCCATAAGGCTACCACGAGCCAGACATGGAAATGTCAGCAGTCTGTTAAACGGGGGGTGGAGGGAAGCTTATATGATTGTCTCCAGTTAGCTGGAAATGTGAGAAAAAATTCTAGCTAAAGAACTTTCAGACTATTAATCACCTCTTGTTGATGGCTACAGCTCTTTCTAAACATAATGAAAGCACAAGTCCTGAAAGCAGATCTGTAACCGTGGCTTTGCAAGGACCCAAAGGCTGGACTGCCTCTGCACAAAGCACTCCTTTGGAGTATGCAAATAAATCTGCCACAGAACTGCATTGCATCGGTGCTGTAGACATCCCAGTGCACTTTGTCCATGCAGTTAGCTCATCACCATCAGGAATGAGGGACCAGAAAGTAGCAGTTTACTTCCAGGGTGATACTACTGGCCCCCAGCTGTTTCCTTCAGTCCTGGTTGGGGGGGGTTCTGCAGCAAACTCCCAGATTTAGGATAGATCCCAGTTGTTGCAGGCCCATCTAAGTTCATGAACTTACCTTTGGATAGGTGCAGCATAAATATAAGAATATATTGCCAGACATGGGAGTGACTATCAAGGGCAGCAGAATGGGTATTCCTTGGTGTTGTTACCCTGTAAGTGAGATAAGCTACCTGGGATAGCGGAAATCTAGCTGTGCAAATAATGTTTTGTAGTTAAAAAACTGAATTAAAGAGAAAATTTTACAGTATTTTGGTCCCATTGGCAAGGTGCCTATTCTCCTGCCATTTCTTCCTGCAGGCTATGGAAGAAGTTTCTCCCAAAACACCCTATTTTCAGAGGTCAGAAAGGGCAGCTCACGTCAGAGGAGGTCCTGGTATAGATACAAACACAACTTTTCCTCTGCAGCAATGGCCCTACTACTTGCCCCAGTGTCCTGCCTTCCCTCTGATCCTCTGCCAGGTTCTAACTTTTCCAGCTCCACTCTTCCACTAAGCACATTCCACTAGAGAATACCAATTGGATCATTCCTGCTCTCACAAGATCTGTTGTGTTATTAGTAATAGGCCAAATTTCAAATATCTATATAATAGAAAGAACTAGCACTCCTACTCCTGCATTAGCTCAGTTCACTGTAGAAATCCAGTTTGTGTATTCGAGTTCAGACTTAGATTTTCAAATAGGTGACCTCAAAAAGCCTTAAGTAGAAACTATGATCTATAAGCCTACATGACTAATGTCAGCTGCATTTTTCACTCAAGAATCACATTTCCTCTCAGAGATAAAAGCCCTTCCAATAATTGATAAGCTCAGGTTTAAGACTCAGCATTTAAATGCTGTCTATCAAAGCCTGTCTATCATGTCCATGCCTGCACCCTTATTGAGAACCTTTTTGGGGAGATTCAGTTCATCTAGCATAGTCATTATTGTAGGTGTCTTCATCTGAACCAATCACTCTGGACTCCCTTTTATAATCAATAGAGGGAAATAGGCAATTTTACACTGTGACTCATCTGACATATCTTAACATCTGTTATAGAATAAAGTGAATCATGCTCTAGAGCCATTCCTTTTCTTTCTTTGTTTTTCTCTTGAGGCAGCTAGGTTTACTAAATTGGGCAGCAATATCTACACACCTCTCTCCCTTTCTGCCCTAGAATTCATCTAGATCACAACATCTCCTCTTAGCTATGAATATATATTTTTTTCTTCAGCTTTTTCACACATACAGTTTGTGTTCTGGTCACTGCTTTGCCATGGCTTACTGGTGAAGCCCTTCAGGAGGTATCCTTCAATCCTTTGTTCCTACATCTCCCCATCATTCTGCAGCTATTTCCTCATGTACTGCCAAAGAATGACAGGACATCATAACACCTATGTGGCTTGTGAATGTCTGCAACCTGAGTAAAACATTTTCCTAGGGCTTGCTGACTCATGCTCCTACTTTGCTTCTGTCTCCATGTTTTCATAGTGTCCAGCTGAAACCCAGTTAGGTGGTAGTTGAACACCCTCCCTTCCTCAAGTTAAACAGGAAGAATAAAACAAATGTAGTTTAGTGAGAAGGAACCATATTTCAAAGTCACATTCTGCATTAGACCAGCCTTAAGTGAGCTCTGCCGAATGCAAGAGGAGCATTCTTCTGGAGACTTCATCTACTGATACCTGCAAGAGAGCATGAGGGAGGTCTGTGTGTGCCATTTGTGTTCTCAGCACAACCTGAGAATCCCATTTTCTTGAACCTTGCTAGAATTTCAAATATACTTGCAATGCTGATTACCTCTAGATGTATTAGTTCCATAGTAACATTGCCAAATTCTCCTAGCATGGCCTCAAATTGTATCTTGCATCACTACACCATTTACCCGGGTACCAGAGGCAAGCTGTGTTCCAGACAGCAGTAATCTCTTGGTTTTGATATAGTATTGGGGTGAGAGCTGCGTGGGGCAAGCTCATGATAGAAGATCTATAGGAATTCATTCCCTCCAGCAGAAATTCTGGAGCCAGACCATGACTCTGTTGTGGTGTGTGAATTTGCTTGCTCCTGAAAAGCTGTTTTGCAGGTGGGGTAAAAAGGCAATCACAAGATGCATTCTGCTGTGCAAGGATGTGATAATCTCTGCTCCTGGAGATCCCTGAGGATCCCTGCAAATCCTAAAGTGTTTCTTTCCCCTTCAGTGGCAACTGGGAAGCTTGGTTATTTCACCCTGCTATGAGAGTCTGAGTGGTGCAGAAGGCTGTCAAGCCATCATTCTAATGTGAGGCAACAATTTCCATCTTTCAGAGCTGCAGAGAGGAGAAGGCAGAATCCGTTGCTGCTGTGCTGTGCCAACTGAGCAAAGAGATCATTGCTCATGCCTAGAAAGGCTCTGCTTAAATATCCACTGCGGAGCTCGCTGGACTGCACAGTGATCCCACAAACCGAGCGATAAATTCACTCACTCTGGATGGAAAAGGGACACTCATATAGGCTGATCCAGAGAAATCCTGTGCTGACACCCTCTCTTCCCCAAATGTCAAAATTAGAAGACACAGGAAAGCATGGAGTGGGATGCCCCTTCCAAGGGCACTTAAAACCACAAGGGTCATTTGCCTTACAGGGCTTTTTTCACTGTGATATCATGTATGAGCTTTTGACATGTGACCTATTTTTCTAATCCTCCAGTTCCCTCCCATATTTATTAGTACTTGTTTGTTTGTTTGTTATTTTGTTTTGGGTCCTCTCCTTTTTTTTTTTTTTAATATTTTTTATTTTATTATATATATATATTTAATGATAGAAGCCACTGTGGTATAAAAAACCTTTTAGACAAAGAGGAAAAAATACATGCAGAGGGATAGATTGCAACCTATTTCTAGTTTCAGAAAAAACCCCAGCAATTCTATTACTGAAAAGGAATCTGTAGTGCAATATTAAAAGATAAATTTCTTTAAGAATGAAATTACTCTAAGAAGGATGAATATTCTATTGGATATGTAAGTTTGGTGTTCATCCAGGAGAAAAAAGGACCTTTTATAAGGTCATATGAAACATTTGCAGCAGTAGAAAATGTTACTCATTTACATTCCACAGTTTTTTCTTCTTTTAAATATTTTCTAGCAAAGAAAATGGTTTCAGGCTAAGAGAACCCATTCACTAGATTTACTTTTCTCTTTGGTTAGCCCACTATGTATAGGCACAAGTGTAGTTTTGCTATCTGCTAAATCTGAGCAGTATTTAACAACAAGAGCAGTCCAGCTGAAACAAATAGTCTCCTTTCTCCACAAAAGAAAAAAATGTTGGAGAGCTCCAACAAAAGGCTCAGTCTTGAGAGATATTTAGTAGTCTGGCACTGACCCATCATGGCCCCTAGTTTGAAAACTGCAGATCTGACGGTGTCTGTATTGTCAAGTATTTCCTTAGGCACAATGCAAGAGCAAAACGCCCCAGATCCTGCAGGACACAAGCCTGACCAACAAGAAGAAATAACCTGAGCACATCTTCTGGGTATAACAGAGGTCTATGAAATGCTAGGACAGCTGATGAGGTAAAAAAAGTTAACCTCAAGAAGTGCCTGATTTATGTACAACTGTTGTGTGAGCCAGTTTTTTCATAGACTGCAATTATTCCCAACAGTGGTTAATCCTGGATAATTTGGGAGGAGGACCAGGATATATTGGGTGTTTTATCTGATCTTTAGGCTTTCACAGCTGAGAGGCTTCCTACAGGGATGCTTCCTAGCATTGCTTCTTGGTCACCAGCTTTCTGAGGAGGACTTGGCTCAGGACTGCCCTAGGCTGAACAATCCTCTGAAAATCTCATACCTGAAGTTTTCTGGAGGACTTTTCCATCTAATTTATCTTTGAAAGGTAGCATCCTTTCCAAAATGAATCCAAGAATCATTGCATGATGTGTATCAGAACAGATGCATATTTCTTCATTTCTCTGGTGAGGCTGCACTCGAGAAAAATTGAGAGGATTAAATTGGGGGTTTGTTTCTTGCTACACATCTGCCTTTCAGCCACTGAGTCATGAACTGGTCAAAAGCTGATGGGATGTGTTGGCTGGAGCTGCTTTTGAGATGCTCTTTTCCCATGCCCAGGATTTACAAAAGCAGCTAATGACTGTCTCTGTGCTGAGCCATGTACAGGGTGTCCTGCCTCCCTTTCCCCCAGGAGCTGGGGTGATTGCTCCTGGCCAGCTCCATTCCTGGTGCTGTGTGTGCCAGGGGATGTGTTGGCTGCTGAGGCATCACTTTCCTCCTGGACATTGTCAGGCTCTTGGGGGAAGGCTGAGGCCACATGGAAATATCCCATATCTGTGGGCTGCCAGCTGGACCACTATGAATAGAGGCTGATATTGCCCCACAAGCACAGACAGAAAGAGGCCATCCTTCCTTCTGTGGAAAACAGCAGAATGATAATTCTCTTGTTTCCTAATAAGGAGATTTCACAGAGAATTTTAGTTTAGCCAATTTTTGTCACACATTGCTGGTTAATTGTTTTTTGTCTCTTAATTAAGTTCATCTGCCAGGATTTACCCAGAGAACTGTATCTAAGAGCTCTTTCCCTGACTGCAAATGTCTGTGGAACATTTTTTTCCTAAATTATTTGGTTTGTTGTGTTTGAATTTGTTGATCAGAGTTGTCAAAAGTTTAGGACAGGACTTTTGGTTCATTTAAGGAAGACTTCAAAGTATGTAATTGGCAAAGTTTACATTTTGGTAGAGATTTTAGAAGTTCCCACATATTCCTCCCCCTCCAAAACCTGAAGAGCACAACAACAACAGATCAGAAGGGGATATAGATTTGCTCAGCTTCATAATAGCTACCTTAGAGAACCTGAACCCAAATCCCATAACTTGAGATGATTCATCGTCTCACAACAGAGTCATCCAAAACTTGGCGTTGTGTGGCTGCAAGGGAAAATTCCACAGCTTTGACATCTCTCTGATTTTGTTGTACTTGCACAGTTAATTTTTTAAAGGCAAAACAGATGCCACTTTGAGAAAATCTAGTAAAGAAATTAAAGAGAAAAAAGGAGATGATTTCTGGCTGAACTAGAACAAAAGGAAGAGAAACAATTTTTTTAAGCATTATACACTGCAATATAACTACTCATACTGTGTTTATAAGAGGAAATATAGATATAAGAATGACCCTTTACACCGGTAAATATTTTTTTCCCTTTTCAGAATAGTTTTGAGGTACCACATTGGTAACTTTAATTTCAAGTAATTGTTCTTTCCCAGATTTTGGAAAGGAGAGTCTTCTATGTAAAAAAACCCCTCAAACTTGGCTCCAAATTGTAGTTAGCGTTTAAATATGTGCTGTTGTGAGATACATCACGTGTTGTCCTGCCCTTGTGCTTTATTATTCATACTGATCACCTCTCATTTTCTTTTTCCTGAGTCAAGAAGAATTATCTGCATTTGTCTGGCTTCAGAAGAACTGCTATCATTATTTATAAAATGTCTATATCTTTCTTATATTTACCTTATATTTACGAATTATAGGTAATGGACACTGAACATGATGGACAACAAGGCTATTGCTACAATTCAGTTTCTCAGCCTGTGTCTATTAGGACCTCCCTACTCCTGGAACACTGAGTTCATATTTCCATTTAATGCTTCCAACAATCACATAAATGGTTCCAGACATATGGGGTAGTGAAACATCTCTAATCCTGAACAACTGGGAGGCAACTTCCCAGCAATCCTGAATAAACCTTCCCCAAATCACAGGAAACTGTCCATCTCCCACTGCAGTCAGAACTTGAAGAACCTAACTAGGAGGCAGAAGCCCTCCAAAGTTCACTTTGGCTGTGGAGCAAGTGGATAAGGGAGCAAGGCCAGGGAGATACATCACATTTTCAGGCCATGTTATGTTGGAGAATCTTCTTTACTCCCCTGTGCATCTTCTTAGCCTTATAAATACCATAGAAATACTGCTCACAAGAACTTCCTATTTGTAGAGTGCTTGATGAAATGGGAAGTAATTTTTGATGTTAAATGTAGTGGTCAACAAAGCTGAGAGAAAACAAAAAAGAAGAAGCTGTCAGTAGGTGATGGCTAAGGAGGAGTTTCACTCCCATCTGGACATTTCCAGCTAACCCATATAAAATGAAATGGCTTTTTAATATGTACATAAATTCCTACTCAATCAGTCAAGAACTCATAAAGACAAAGCAAAAGTGTAATCCTGCAGTAAGCAGGCATGTTGGCACCAGGAAAAAGAAAAAAAAAAAAAAAAAAAGGAGATAAATATATTTATGCAGACTAAATTTGCTGTACAGTATAAAAGGGGTTGCTACTCTGTGTGAAATGACACTGTCTTTCTACCTTAAGCAACCACAGTCACAATAAGTCTCTGAAGAGAACTGCAGAAAATAAAAAAGCAAGTGTCAGACATGGTCTTTTAAGAAGATTATTTTTCCAATCAATCTTTTATGTAGAGGGAAAGTGATTTTGTCCCATCTCAATCTTAGAATTTGTTACAAGATTTGCCATTTTTTTAGTCATCAGTGAACAGAATAATAGTTTGCTTTTTTCCTTCACCTTGGAGCAAAACACTGAAACCTAGAATTACTGCCACAAAACAGATGGGGATATTTCTCATGAAGATGAAAAAGCAAAGACCTAATAAATGAAGAACACTTGGGAAGAGAAGGTTAAAGCAGGCTCTGCTGCACAGTGTTTGGCATTACTATTTTAGCAATGTAGATGGTTTTGCAAACCAATGCTTTTTTTATGTTTTAACTGCTGCAATGCGTCTGAAGGGAAGGGTGGATGGTGTTCCCTGTTGACGGCAAAGGTGGGTGCAGTCTGGTCCCAAATCTGGCCATACTTCAGCATTTCAGATCTCTCATAGCTCTGTTCTGGCCAAAGGGGTGCAGTACTGCCAGGTTTTCTCCATGGCTTCAGCCTCTCCTTTCCTTGTTTTTTTTTTTTTCCTGCTGGGACCAACCATTCTGACAACATGAGAACAGGGACACAGTCAGGGCAGGGATCTGTTTTCTGGCTTGGCTTTCTCCCTTCTCTCTGTATGCTCAGAGACGCTGGTGGATAATATCATCAATGACCTTGTATTTTTGGTCAAGGGCTGCAACTGATGCAACTGTGTGAAAATCAGAATAAAAGTTACAGAGCTGGGGTCCCAAGACAGGCTGTGTATTGTAGCTGCAGCCAGATATTCTGGATTCTACCCTATGTGCCTGCCTAGCTCTCCCTACCTAGCTTCCTTGTTTGAGGTATCTTCTCTTCCAGAAAGTAATAGTCTGACTCTCTGTGGTAGCACAGTCTCTGCTACATGAATTAGCCATTTTTTGTTCCTTATCTCTGTGACTGAGCAGTGATCAAGAGAGGAAACTGAATTACTGTTTTGTGTGTGTGGTAGTGGGTTTTTGTTTGTTTGTTTTTGTTTTTGTTTGTTTTTTTTTTTTTTTTTTTTTGTTTAACTTTTTATTTCTCCAATTTCTAGTCAGCTGAAAGCTTTCTTTCCAAATTAATATATGGACAATCTGATTCCCTGAGACCAAACATGAACAATTTGAGACCCATCAGGGAGTTTATCATAACGTTAGCCTCTGAAAACCAATGGTCCTAATAGAAATTTATAGACTTAAAACCCAGAAAGGACATTAGGAACGCATAATATGACCTCTTGTATAGCATAATTCACAGACATAAAAGTTTTCACCCACCTTTACTAAACCAAATAATATTGAAAAGATAGAGGGCCTCATTTCAACAATTCAAGGTTAAAAGACATAGCCAGGATTTTGTTGTTTGTCTTGTTTTATCTTGGTAATTTCTTTCACTGTCACAATATTTTGCCCACTTTTATTATGAGTTTATCATAACTGTAATATATATCTGTCTGCTCTGGAGAGAATCTTCTCACATGTAAGCTCTTCTCAAAACTGATCAGCTCATATGCAGAAACAAATAATTTCCTCCCCTTTTTCTGCAGACTAATCAGAAAGAACTCCTTCATGGTGAAAGAGCTAAATTTTATATTTTTGTTATCGTGTAGTCTTTTTTTGGGAGGGAGGGGTTGTTTTTGTTAGTTTGGTTTTCTTTAGTATTTAGCTGGCATGTCAGGATCTTCTTCACTTACAGAGAAAGTGTTCTTTCCTTTTAGTTCAAATGGTGGAAAAGCAAGTAGAGCATGTTTTGTGGGCCAATCATTGCTTGAGATTACTGATGCTGGATAGCAGATCTGCTTCTTTACACCAAGGCCTTTTCTATTTTTGCCTGTATAGAAGTAAGTCCTTCAACCAGTGAAAATTTGGAGTGGATAAATAATAAAGTAAAGATGTACAGGGCCTCATGCAAGAAAGGGGCCTTTCCTTTATTGTCGTTAGTGCTATCAATAACCCCTATGAGTTACAGGGATTTGCAGTGCAGTATCGAAAGCTTTATGGAAATCCAGAAAAATGACATCAGCTGGCTTCCCTTGATCAACTAGATGGGTTACCTTGTCATAAAAAGAAATTAAGTTTGACATGAACCCATGCTGGCTGTGACTGATGACTGAAGTGTCCTTCAGGTGTTTTTCAGTAACTCCCAGAATAATCTTCTCCATAATTTTACCAGGCACTGAAATGAGACTGAGAGACCTGTAGTTTCCAGGGTCATCTGTTTTACCCTTCTTGAGAACTGGGACAATGTTAGCCAGCTTCCAGTCAACTGGGACCTCTCCAGATTCCCAAGATCCCAATTCCCAAGACTGAAAGATCATTGAGAAAGGCCTCATAACGATATCAGCCTCCTACTTGCTCCTGGCAAAACAGTATTTAGAATGAATGAGGACCCTTTGATCTCCAGTATCTCACCCTTGGTAAAACAGAAATGTCACCACAGAGAGCAGGATGAGGGTTTGAACTTTTGTTGGAGTGTTAAGCAGGCCATTATTTCACATTTCCTACTTCGATCCTTAAAAAATTCCATTTGATCTAACTCCACTGCTAGTAGTCCAGAAATAAAGCAATTCCTTGGGGCATGAATGCTATTCAGACAAAATAATACCAAATTTTGTCTGCTTTCCCTTTCTGATATCCACCATCTCTGCCAGCTCATTTTCCCTTAAAGAGGAAATAACCCACTTCTGGAATTTAGATTTTCCTGACTTCTTGGAAAAAGGGAGTATCAAGTGTTCTGAATAATGTTCCCCTTTGAAACCTTCTCAAAATAGCCTTGAAAATATCTACCGCTTTGAAAGTTTTAAGTTCCCTGGGGGTGTAATTCTGCTGACATTGATGGCATCCGCCAGCAGAAACTCTGTTTCTGCAATTTCTTCTGTGAGCTGCATTGCCTTTTGCTTGATAAGGAAAGCTGCATGAAGTAGGTCCAAACCCAGCCATGAGTATCTTTTGCTGTGTTTTTCTCAGGCTGTGCTCAGCACTCAGGCAGATCTGATGCTGGTCTGACAGTGGCAGAACTTCTCTGGTTAGTGGGGTTATCACTCACAGCTGAGGGAGACGGCACTTTCCCCTCAAAAATATTTGGTATGGAAATACGCGTTTGACCATTTTCCTAAGGAACAAATCCCCCCAAAGATAATGATTATAGATAAAAAAACAAACCTCTCTCACATTACCAGAACAGAAGTAAAAGTCTCATAATTCTTACTGAACAAATCACATGCAAGTGAGTCATTCATAATTGCTTTATAAAAATAGTGAATAAACGCTGTCTTATTCTATACTTGATTAAGCACGTGTAAAACTTTAGTCAAAAGAACCTGTCTTGTGAGCATAAAGTTGCAGGAATAAGGCACAGTGAGAACAGCGCCTTGTGGAAAATATGAATCCCAAAGCCAAAAATGTCTTTGGGAGATGCAGTTCACTTTCAAAGCATTTTCTACTTCAGCAAGCTTTACTTCTGTGCAGAGGAAGAGATTGTGCTTGTCTCTCTTTTGGTAAATGAAACTGTCTCCCAAGTTAACATGGTAAAGGCAAGAATTTAATCTATCTAAAAATTAGTTCCTTCATAAATGTATTGCCTGTCTACCTGGATAATGGATAGGAAAGATAGTCCAGCTGTGTTTTCTCTTTACTTAGTTACATCTTTGTTTACAGTACTTTGTTTTCTTCCTGGAGTGAAGATACAGGATGAACTCTGGATACAAAATAAAACCAAGCCAAACCCTTGGATCCGATACATTGGAAGGAGAACAGCTGTGTGTTGCTTCGCGTATCTGTCTCTCAGGTCAGCTCAGCGTCAGCTGGGCCACCCTGCTAGCTGTGATACGCCCAACAGTACCTTTGCGTGGGTCTCGGCTCCGCAGCACCTTTGCCTTAGCTGTCTCGGCCGTGGTTTGAAAGAGGGGACACTCCAGAGGCTCAGGGAGAAAGGTTTTATTTGGGTAACTCAGGGGCAGCCCCTGGTTCCAGGCCTGTGCCTCTGGGGAGTGACCCCCGGCCTCGGTTACAGGGGGTTTTTGTTCCCCCAAAATCTCAGGGGTGGACACAAGTTGCCAGACCAATGAAACAAGGCCAGGTGGGTAAGGTCAAAATGCAATACACAACATTAACAAATCAGGTGAATTTGGGATGTGGTCCTGTGAGACCCACCAATCCCTGTCAGACACCTCTCCTGAAGGTTCTGGGGCCTGGGGGATGGTGGACATGTGGGGGAGAAATACAATGGGATGGGGGAAAATACAATAGGATGATCGAAACCCAGGGCAGAGGATTAGAGTTGTCTTGGCAACTCTTATCAACCTCTGATAAGCACAATCCAAGACAGGAACTTTACCAGGCTAGGGTTAAAGTCCAAATCACATCAAACCTACAACTAAGAAACTTATGATAACATTTCAGCACCACCACAGCTGTGCCATGCTGAAGTTAGGCAATCTCATTCTTTTAATTTAAGTGCTCTCAGTTTTCTGGCAGGGCACTTCACCAGCTCTAAAGCCAAATTTAGTACATGTAAAAATCAACATGAATGTTCGATTTTGGCTTGAAAAATAGTTTGTTTGACAGGTATTGCCTCAGAGTGCCAAGCAGTCTTCAGTCCACCCGCCTACAGCTCTCCTACTGACAGGTGAGCAAATTCAGCACTCCCCCAATCAATGTTTTGAGAGGTTTAGTGTGAAAAGAAAGCCTCAGAAAGCTGTTGCAAAGTGAAGCACAGGGTCTTAACATGGAGGTTTAACAAGTCCACAGGCACTGCCCGGATGGAGGCTGCCTTTCAGACCTGCCTTGGAAAGGCTGAGCAGTTCTGCATTAATTATGTCTCGTCCACTTGGTGAGTTTGGCCCCTGGACCCCTGCAGTTGAAATGTCTGATGAATTTATGCACTGGATCCCCCTTGGCTGTTGGGGAAAGAAATTGAAGAGCATTGGTCCTAAAATGGAGAATTCTGTGAGAAACACTATTGAAAGTTTTACTAAAATTCAAAAAGTTTATATCAACTGGCTTCCCTTGATCAATTAGGTAACCCTGTCATAAAAGGAAATTGAGTTTATTAGCCAGGACTTTTCCCTCATGAACCTGTGCTGACTATTCATGAGGGGTGATTAACAAACTTAATTTTTGGCAATAGAATTCTCCTCAAGGCGGTCTGAGGACTGTCCAGGACACCTTGAAAGAGATGCCTCCATTTGGTCAGTGCCCCTGCTCTTCAAACGTGTATGAAAACCCCTAAATTTAGGTGTCTTAATCTCTGAGGTAAGCAGCTGTGGTGGAAATGGTAGGGGGCAAGTTGCTGCCATCACTTCTGCTCACAGTTCACCTGGGACACCAGGACTCTTCCTTCAGACAAGAACTGGTGTGGGTCCCTGTTTCCCCTCAAGCAAGAAATTTTTGAGCAGCCCATACTCCTGTGTGGCTGGTGTTTTCCACCTCAAAATGCCTCTGAGTATTTTTCCAGCATAATTATGGTGATACTCAAAGTTTTTTGAAGCAGAATGCTGCAGCTGAGTTGTCATTGCTCTTAGGACATGAAAAAAAAGATAAGCAAATTAAATATTCAAAATACTAACGGTTCATACATTTAAGGGCATTTAATGCATTTTCCCACCAATCCTTTGCTCAAAACCTTTAGACCTAGAGGTAGTTCAGCAGACCATTGGGAATACCCCAAATGAGTGAGCCTAGTAGGCCAGATCTAGTAAAACAAAATGCTTTTCCAGGCCTGGGAAGTGTTTTTAGGGCCATGACAGTCCCAGTCAGACAGACAATCAAGTTCCTGGACAGTGCTGTCATAACACGGTCTCCCTGGTCTTCTGTGTGTCCCTCAGCCATGTCCTAAAATGATTTGGGCAGTCCCTGTCTGCTCCAAAGCTCAAAGACAACTCCAGCTGCTCTGACAGCTCGTCTTGGGGTGAAAGACTTGAGGGAACTAATTGGAGGAGAAATGAATGGTGTTTGCTGCCAAGGGAAGCATGCACAGCAGCCCCTGGAAGGGCTGTGCTCTACTTGTGACGTGGGATAGCACCCCTCTCCTGATTTGCTTCTGCTGACAGGATGAAGCTGAGATCTGGGCCTTCTCCTGATACTGGGTACAGTGGCAGCTCTGATTAATGCTCTTGTCACCTCATGCATTGATCCTTCCAGCTCATCTCCTCCATTTCACCTGCTTGGCCAACTTCAGGAATCATCTGCTCTGCAAGAAAGCCTCCATCTCTCTCATATGAAAAATGAGACCTGCCCAGCCGTGGTCTGCTCCACAGAGTGATCTGTGGTAGCTGGAGTCTCATGAAGTGTTTTGCCATATTTTTCACCCCATGACTCATAGGGGCTGGTTTAGTGCTCTGCTGGGCACCACAGGGTGTCAGTGCTCACTTCCAGAAATGCTGCTGACTGCTTTCTGAAGTTGGTTATTTGCTTAATTACTATAGTCTGAATAGTAAAACCTCCATGCCCTTTCAGCACAACAGGGCACACTGCCTTCCCAGCGCAGGGCTGTACTGCTCTGAGGAGCAGCACAAGAGAGGTGTAGGGCGTGAAAAGGCTGAGAAGAGGGGAGTCACCACACCTCCACCCTGCCAGGGCCAGAGGCAGGGAAGGTCCCACTCTACCTTTTGTCATGGAGGTTACTAAATAGGGATGCAATGGTATTACAGCTGTTGGGAAACTGATATGGATTTGCTTGCTTTCAAATGGTCCAAGACTGATTCCTGACATTGCCTGAATTTGTAGCAAGACTGGGAGTGTGATCAGACAACTAATGGCAGAGGTGATGCAGGCCCAGCACATCTCCTCCTTCTTCCCTGCCTGGGGAGAAAACATTTCCATACCTGATACCCTCTCTGTCCTGGGGCCTGTGGCACACATGGTGACAGGACTGTGACAGCCCAGGAGTTGCCCTGCTCACACAAGGGCTGTAAAAGCATGGCACACAAATGTCCTAAGGTGTGCTGTGTAACAAGAGAGAACAAACCCAAGTTATCAACAAGGGTACATCCCCACCAGCTTTACCAGTGTATATGTACTGCCCTGTAAAATGTTATCTCAACTGTTTTGTTCTTCCAGGAACAAAAGAAAAAGTTTTTACAGTTGCCCAAACGTGTTGATTTTATTAAAGGTAGAATATGTTTTTAGTAGAAACTGTGACCTTAAAAGAATGATTTTTCACCACTGGATGGCAGAATCTTCCTCTCATCTAACAATCTAATGGCAGAACAATTTGCTAAAATTAAGGAGAAATTGGATCTGTCATAATCAATCCAGCATCTGATCAAAGTGGAAGGATCTACTGGAAATGTAATTCCAGAGGCAGAAGTTATATATTTTAGAAACTCCTTTCTGCCTATAACACCTGACCTTTCAATATCTATCCTGTTCACATGAATTACTGGGCACTTGCTGGTCTGAAGATTTGTCAGTGTCCCACCTTGTCAACGTGGTGTTTATATCTACACTGAATATTTTTTTCTCTTGAACTCCATATTATGCCACAATTAAATGTCTGAATTAGGAAAACCACTACATACTTAGGAGATGTGTTTAGAAAGATGCTGCAGTTGTTAATATTATATCCTCTTAAAACCACAAACAGTAGTAAGTACAGGTGCTGAAGTTCAAGTAATATAGTGAGTGGACTACCAATGGAAATATTATAAAAGAAAAAAAAATATATGGACAGTATCTATAGGGAGGATGTGGTATTTTTAAGTCTTATTTTTCAGGAGTTACTTTTAAATAGGGAAAAATAAATGTATTTATTCACCATTTCTTCTTTTACTTATATTAGACACTGAGCAGCTTCATTAGACCATGCCTGAGAAAAGGGAGAATATTGAAATGAATTAAGACTTTACCCTTGCCAAGTGGGAAGACAAACTTCATCCTTAACCTCAGAGGGCTTGGAAATAGTTTCTATCAAGCAGAGACTATTAGTTTCTATTAGCAGAGACCATTAAGCAGTTTTGAGTATTGTTAAGAATCTAAAACCTCAATTCTTTTTTTAGTTCTACTTCCATGGGCATATCCATGTGAAGGTTTTCATAGAGATTTGAATAGCCTTCATAATAAATCTCACAGCACTTGTCAATCTTTCTTTTGAGGGAAATTTTTTAAATGTTCAAGTGAAAACTTTCCCCCAAATGGTTACCCTTTATAAAGAAAACAAAAAGCATGTGGATAGATAAGAAAGGAGAAAAAAGGTGTGTCATAAACTAAGTTGTTTCAGTGCCTGAAACACCTATTTCATATCTTTGAATTCTGCAGCATTCTGTGGTACTGAGTTCAATAACATCATTATACACTTTGTACAGAGTATGCCTTTAGAAGTCTTAGTTCATGGTATTTTTACCCTTTTCTTTACAGGTCATTTATGAATTCTAAGCTTTTTGTTGAAGAGATTTTAGCTTAAAAGAGACAAATTAGCATTTAGACTGATTTGAGATGAAATATACATTTGAGTCACTTTCTCAGCAACAAAATACATATGATATTGTAGAAAAAGTAAATTAGAAAGTAAGCAGGGCAGTATGAGTGCAAATAAAACAGAAGTCATGTTGACATCTCTGGAGGGACTGGAGATGCCAACCTGCATTTCCGTGAACCACAAATCTCCCTGTGTATGGGCAGGTGCCCTGCTGGAGCAGCATTTCAGGAGACAGCAATAGCTCATATGGCAAACTCCAGTCAGGGGCTGAGAAGTTGCTTATTCTCTCCTTTCTGGCAACTACCTCTTGGATCAAGGTTACAGATTGCCTTGATTAAAGTGACCTCCAGGATGACCTAAGATCCACCCCACCCTCCCTCTGTGAGGAGCAGCTGTCCTAGTGTGTTCTCCAAAGAGCATCTTAACCCTGAAAACTGCAGAACCACATTTCCTCTGTGCAGCACTTGTCAAGTTGTGCTGGAGGGTAAGAGGGCCTTGAGAACATCTGGATTATAATTAAACAGGAATTTCCAGTTACTAGACCTAAGTGGCTTGAACAACAAATTTACTGCTGATAAAGCAAGATGAATTTACCAGTGTAATCCTCCGTGTTTTCCTCTGTCCTGAATAAAATGTAACTTTGTAATTTATAGTGAGGGAACACTGGGAAAGGTTCATTTTCACTTGAGGGCTAATTGCAGGCCCAATAAAAGAATTTATCAATGACAATACCTAGCAGCATTACAGTTCACCTGAGTGCCAGGCTCATCACTCATCAGAGAAATGTAGAATTTGAGCTGGCAATTAAAGTGCAAAACGAGATTCAGGGCAAATAAACTCATGATGTTTCAAAATATCCTATTAAAGCCACAGTGAAATGATAGAAAAAGTTTGCAGCATGGCCTGTAGATTATTTTTCTAAAGACTTCCTCATTCAGCAGAGGCATGTCACGATAAATTCTCGCTAGTCAGATTCAACACAGCCAGTCACTGATATGCATGCATAATGTGATATTCATAACAGGGTAGGACATTGATGTTACACCTGAATTAAACACACCTGGGGCTGCTCTCTGGCATCAGGCCAGCAGGTCTAATCCAGCCTCAACATGTTTTTCAGTCTATTCCTTTTGGAAGAGAAAATGAGAGGTGCAGCCAGCCTGTGCACTTGGAGTGGCTGTTGGAAGTGGCTTTCCCTGACCATGACCAGATGGACATATAAAGGTCTCTGCTGCTCTCCCTGTGAGACCCTGCAAAGGGCAGGCCATGCCTCTTCTGTTCCCTGTTTTCTTACAAAAACATTGTCTACTTAGTCCTTGGCCTTTATTTTTTTCTCAGCTACCATGGTACAGAACATCATCTACACAGCTGGAAATTCCTTGAGGTCTCCTCCTCTGATTCACATCTATAGTAATATTAATGCAAATATTACACTTACATTTGCCATATCTCTGCTGTGCTACAGTTAAATGTCATTTTCAATGAACAGTAGACAAGTTTTTTTCTTCCCTAATGCATGGGGAACTGCTAAAGAGGGGGTTCCCAATACACTGCTAAGAGAATATGAGGGTCTGAGTGGCTGATTTTCAGTACAGCTCTTGTCTGACATCACACAGACCTCAGCTGCTGTGCCCTCATCCACTGCATCACAGATTCCCTTTGGAAGGAGCCAATGGACTAATTCAGCATGTCAAAGCTAATGTTGCGAAAGCCTTGGGTATATCAACGTTTCCAAGCACAGTCATAAATGTCAGCAACTTCAGCGACGGAATGAATTACAGTGAAATTATGGTTTAACCTGTCAGGAAGAGTAGGCTCTGAAAAATTGGTAATCTTGCCCATGTTTTGCAATGTATGTCTTTGGCTGAGGTCACATTGAGAAGTCACTGCTGAATGTTTAACAGAATAAGTAGTATACAGCCTGGTGCTTCCAAACGATTCCTTAATTTTTGCTTGAGCTTTAAACATTTATTTATTTTTCCCATTTCTTTTTGCAAGGCCATCCCTGCTGTATGAATGTCCCTCTGAAATGCAGCTGTCTTTCAGCACTAATGTCACAGGTACAGAGCTTTGTCTCACTGTGACTGATCCTGTATGCGAAACAACCCAGCTAACCTTGGAAGACCATGAAAAAAGCTGTTGGTCCTCCCTTTATCAGTGTCACCCAATCCACTAATGAGACACTAATTGAAAGGTCTTCACTTATGGTTTAACCAGTAAGGTCAGCATTAAATGTAAGGGTTTCCTTAACTGAACTCCTCAGGGTTTATTCCTTTCCTCTGGCAAAAGGACTTGTGAGATGGAATTCCCACAAGCTTGATGTCTTGGATGTGAGGAAGAAGTCCCACCACTTATTTCTGACAACTTTTTCTTCTAACAGTTCAAGTCATTCTTAAGGCTGTTCTGAAGGCTTAAGGGGCCCCTTTGTTCTTGTGCCAGCTCTGTGTGGATGCAAACCATCACCTCAGGACACTAAATTTTCTGGTTTGTCAAGGTGGAAATCTGCTTCTGCTTCAGAAAATGGGGTCTGATTTGTGAGGGCATTTGGGAAAGAATGGGAGGTGCTATCTTTGTGACTCACTCTCTCAGGCAAAATGCAAAGTAGGGTAAAGACTGTATAGCAGCAACAGGGAATAAATAGGTTTCTGTTTTGCATAGCTGTTATCCAGGGAGACAGGGCTAGAGCAAACATATTCAGTGATAAGGCTCCATTTTTGTCTCATCTGGGTGTAAAAATCACTGCTCTAAGCTTGAGCAGGAAGAATTTGATGCACAGCAAGAAGTGGCCAGAAAAAATGAAGAGACATGAACATGGACGAGGGTGAGTTTTTGCTGAGAGGAGCACCTGCAGTTCTTGTGAAGACAACTACAGGGAAGTCTGCAAATCAAGGTACTTTATTTTTTATTGTAAGAAAATAGAGAACCTGTATGGCAGTGAAATGAAACTCCCCATGTCTCTCTGGAAATGGTGGTTCACACTCCTCCAGAGTTTCTTATTCCCTCGATGGTCTTTGAAGGGTAATGAGGTGATCAGTGGAGGACTCCTTCAGCTATTAGTCTTCCCTGGACTGAGTGATACTGCAGAGAATGAAAGCTCCCAGAAGACAACAGCCATTCCCACAATCTCAATACATTTTATTTCTGTAAGTGGAAGAAAGGCTACAACAGAATTATTCACCCTTCCCCCACTCCCCATAACTTCCCTTATTGCTGCTGTATAAATTAAACCTTGCAAGGGTTTTTCTCCTGAGCAGACTCTTAGGGCAAGTGCAGAACTCATTAAATGAAAACAAATGTTCAACCCTTCCCTGTTATTTCCCTCTCCATCTGGCCTGTTAAAAAAAATCCTAAAACTGAAATAGAAAAAGGTAGGAGTTTCCTGTTTTGCACACTAAAGGGAAAGGCCAAGCTGAGCCCTGGTGCAGACAGAGACCATCTACCCAGTGTTCAAGTGGGACTGACCAAGAAAGGAGAAGCAGTCTCAGAAGTAGGTGCAGGGATGCTGAGCCCTGTGATAAGCTGGTGCACAAGATGAATGAGGCATATATCTCCTCTTCAAAGCACAGCCCCAGGTGCAGACCTATGTGGAGGCAGTGTATCCATCAGCAGCTTAAGCTGGCCATTTAGTGACAGTAGATGCACTCAGACTGGCACCAGCCATGGTATGATGGAATGAAATGCCACAGAGATACATCAGCTACATGAATACACAGAGTTACTTTGCCTCTGCAGTGATTAAATGGAGTTGTAAGCAATGGAACTGCAGAAGGGTTTTGAAGGGGTAAAATGGCCATGCAATGCCAAACAGAGCCCTTCATTGTTTCAAGTTATGAAAACCCAGTACCAATGAAAAATACAGCAAACCCCACAATTTCCTAGAAACTTTAGGTGTCCTACACTGGGGTCCATGAGTGTTGAAAACAGCCAGATTTCTGAATGGTAACTTGCCAGCAGTGTTGGTAGGGGTTTGGTAATAACACCAGAGCCCACATGGCAGTTTTGCTTTGCCCTGGTGTGAACTAATGTCTTCATAACTCTCTGTCAGTGAATTGTATTAGCTGCAGTTCAGAGCAATCTGTCTCTTGGGAAGTTACCATTTGACTTTCGCACTTGCCCTTACTAAGTAATACTATAAATCTTTGAATCATCTGGCTGCCTTTGATCTAGCTGCAAGTGTGTTGAATACTTGGTGACTGGAGTGGAGGAAGGAGGGAGAGAAATACCTCATGGCTGTGCTAAAGTAATTCAGAGTGCTGGAAAAAAGAGAGATGGATATGGCTTATCTTCCTAATGAAATTATTTTAGTTTGCAATGTTGCAATTTCTGTTATCACACTTCAGAGCTGGGGAGGAATAATTATTTTTGTAAGCGTATATTTTCTGGTGAAAAAAAAGATATGTTTAGTTGTATCTTAAAATGGCTTCAAAATAAGATCTTGTCAATAGCAGAACTCACAGGTTGTTTGTAAATGGCACTTTGATACACTATTATACAAAATATTTAAACAAGACAGATTTGAGAGGGATATGCTGCTTGCAGGTAGAGCGCCCATGGCAGAATGTGGGGAACCAGATGATCCTGTAGAGTATGCTGCACTTGCAGCATAAAACCCCTGAGTCATAAGCCCAAGTGGCCGCAATACAGAAAAAGCACTGGATTTCCCAAGAGTGGGATTTATCTCATTAAGTTCAGATCTTGCACAGTCATCTAGAGTCCCTTTAGCAGATAACGAAGAGACTCAGCTCATTGCATGTCTGCTGGAATGTGGAGCTGACCTTGCTTTTTGTTCCTAGTTACCTGAATGCTGCTGTTTGCACTGCCCCTTCACACAGGCAAAGAGGCAGTTTCTCATCCCCTGAACATTTGTTACCTATGTTTTTGTGACATTGTGAAGTGGGAGAACAGACCTAAATCCTGTAACCAGCTTAGCATGGGCTGTATCAGCATTTGTAACAGATACCATCTGGTGGGCAGCTCTCCTGGAGTGGATCAGTCATTACTAAGGAGCAGCACAGCAAGATGTGCTGTGGGAGGTGCTTTACTGAGAGGCAGCGTGGTCTGTTGAAGCTATATTGGCCTTATTACACCACATCAATGTCACAGAGACCACATTGCCCTGAAACCTGTTCAGAAAAATGAGAGTCATAGCTGTGCCAAGCAATATATATATATATATATATAAAAGAAGGGCATTGTACTCAATATTTGCAAGGCTATCATCCACATCCATCAGCAATCACATCTATTAACATGATCGCTATTGATAATGTACCCTTCACTTCTGAGCTTCCTTAATTTGAGCATTCATGGAACTCAGGTACCAGCTGAAATGCTTCTGATTTTTTCTCTGAATATTATTAGATGAAATTATTAGCAACGATGAGGAAACATTGAAAAATACCTTCCTCTGAGAATTTAATTTTGGCATCTCTTTTTGGTAATATTTAATACTCTCTGGCTGTCTGCAAACAAGAGCAGAAATGGGAGACGAATGCATCCTTGAGCACACGTTCAGTGCTCAAATTCAGCTGCAGCACCAGATTTGAATGAGACAGCAAAGCAGGACAAACACCTTTTACTCCTGAATGCTCTTGAGGTCAAAAGGAGAAATTGCACCATTCAGCTATAGAGACTTCCAGTTTCTGAAGCAATCACTTATTTTTTGCTGTTATCAGCTACTTGTGTTATGGTCTGTTATAAAAAATGACTCCCACACCCTTTATATCCTTGTATTGTGCTTGTTTATGCAGTTTTGCTGAGGCACTTTTGAAACAGTGGAAGCTTGAAACTATTCTTCCTATAATACTAGACATAGACAACATGTGTGAGTGTATGTGTGAATACATATCTATTTTTCTGGAGGCTGGTATAGTCAGATATTCCTGGATACATTTATTTATCTACTAAGAGAAAAAGTGTATCTTACTATAAAAAAAAGTTTATCTATATCTATACCTATACCTGTACCTATGGCATGGAATCATAGAATCACCTTAGAGATCATTTTATTCCAACCCTTGTTCCATGGGCAGGGACACCTTCCACTAGACCAGGTTGATCAGAGCTCCATCCAGCCTGGCCTTGAACACTTCTTGGGATGGGGCATCCACAGCTTCTCTGAGCAACCTGTCCTGGTGCCTCACCAATCTTACAGTAAAGAATTTCTTCATTATATCTGATCTAATCCTACTCTCTTTCAGTTTGAAGCCTGGTAATGTCACTCTTGTAAAAAGTTCCTCAGTCTGACTTTCTTATAGGTTTCCTTCAGGCACTGGAAGACCTCAACCTTCTCTTTTCCAGGCTGAACAATTCCAAATCTCTCAGCCTTTCCTTGTAGGAGGGGTGCTCCATCAACTTGAGAGGGATGTTCTAATCAACATTGTAGCCCTTCTGTGGACTCCCTCTAACAGGTTGATGTCCTTTCTGTGCTGGGTCATATTCCAGATATTCCCAGAGCTGGATGATATCTGTCTATTTCCACAAACACTGCAAAAATAGAGAGAAATAAATGTGTGAAATGGACACCCCCCCCCCCCCCGTTTATTCCTGGGTTTGAAATTAAATCATATATCAAGGGCTCTGACTTGGCCATGCAAAGTGGCAGTGGGATCCTTTCCTTAGACAGTCTTACATGGGCTCAAGCCTTCTGCAGCTTAGAAAGGCTCAGAGGAAAATTATGAGTCCAGTCTATCTCTGTAGTCACAAACATGTCCACAAATGTGAGCTATGGAGTGTAGTTTTCTGGTTACCTGCTCCTAAAATGTATGTTGTACATAGGTCTGTGAATACCACAGAATTAAACGGGATGTATGCCCTGTGACTAGCCATCCAGTCCTTAGAGGAAATACTATTTTCTGCTTAAAATATACCAGGCTTTTGTGGTCTTGAATTTCTTATGAAATAGGAAGGCTTTTGATTTTGAGAAAGGAGGGTTGACTGGAAAACAAGTTTGGTTTGTATTTTTTGAGGAAAAAAATATTGACATTTTATTATATGCCAGGACAAAAGTATCTCCTTCCCATTTTTGTGAGCAGTAGGTAAAGCAGATTTTGTGAACACACACTTTAACTGTATTTATGCTTTGAGGCAGGTGAGACCCAGCACACTAAAAAAATGTGTTTGGTGAAAACAACAGGCAAGAAATCCAGGTGCCAGACTAGTGAGAATTGGGCAATGAAAGCACTTTTCTCTCCTGTAACAGAATCAGAGGTGAAAGTTACAAAAATCACAGCATCTGCTTTCCTCCAGTATGTGGGATTTACCTCTGGGACTGCTCTAACATGGGACATTTAGAGAGGGGAAGGGTTGCATTTCTTTGGAAAGGCAGAGAGCAGGTGTTGTGGTGCACTTCCTATCTGCGTGCTCTGGTTAGTTCCCTCTGCAGTTAGGAAGTGGTCCCCACTTCCCACGTTTGCAGCAGAGCACTCCCCTGGTGCAAAACAAGCCAGAGGATGCAACCTCCAGGTCAGCCAGCAGCCAGCTCACCAGCCCAGTGCCAGTGTCTGAAGACAAAATGACAGGAAGAGGTTGCATGAGAAATACTAATTCCTACTAATGTTTGAGAGCAGAAGCAAGTGCAACAGTTTGACTTGATGCATTTTCTTTAGTAGTGAAGCAGGTCATCTTGGATCTGCTCCAGACAGCTTATTCTTGTCTTGTAATAGAGTCAATAAATATCACTCCTTGCTTGTAAGGCCAGGTCCAGGCAGGTGACTTTCCCCTGGGGAAACTCCATCAACCCCTCCTCAGCTCTACCAGCTTCCTTTGATTAGGCTGAGTACATAATATAGTAATCCTCCTCAGTACTTTGGAAAACCTGTATTAGAACCACCAAACAGGGAGCATGTGGCAGTCTGGATGGATGGATAGCCCAGGTCTGATCACAGCAGCAACATCAAGAAGTGCAGCAGGATATTGTGCCTTGGCAAATGCAATGGCAGGACAAAAATAAGAGTGAGTGAGTTCAGAGAAGCTTAAACCTGTCCCTGGAGGTTGTTGCAGCTCAAGCCCTTACATCTGTAGGCACAGACCACATAGCTGAGCAATGGCAGCGATCAGTCCCTGAGAGAGAGGCCACCCACCTGCTTGCCTGGGGCAGCTGCACCTGCCTGGAGCTGCCTTTGCTTTGAAACACGCCTCCAGGGTATGGCAGCCACCACACTGGGGCTCATGCAGCTATCTCAAAAGACTAGGTATTTCTGAGTGTCCTTTTCCCAAGCTTACATAGATGTTTGGATGCCCCAGCATGGACATGCTGACCCCTGCAGTTCCCAAGCACAACCAGACTGCTCTGGGCTGCTGGCCCTCACATCACTAAGTTTTTAAATGAAGAGAAAAATCCTCAGAAAATATAGATTTTTTTTTTTTCCTTTAAGCTTCACTTTATCATTCTACAGGAACAGTGTAGGTTTCCTCTACAATGAATAGAGAAGCCTGTACCTCTTTCCAGTACCTATACTGCCTGACGAAAGCAAATCACAGCTCTCCTGGAAATAGTAGCATGGAGCAATTTGCACATCCAGGAGTAGGTGGGAGCCAAACCACTGCTGTTGTGCTCTCCTGGGGGTGCAGCATTTTCCTTGAAATCCCTTCAAGCACTCTTGATAGCCCCCTGGGGCAGACCCTGAGAGCATCTCACAGCCTGCCCAAGGGATATGTGCTGGCCTTGGCTTGAAGCCTGTGACCATCTTGTTTCTCTTAACAAGGAAACCCTCTCCAGTAAAGCCTCTGGTCTGACCACGTGCAGTTATACTCATCATTTAGATCCTCTAAAAAAGGATGAAGAGCTTTGGGACTGGGGTGGATGCATTTGAAATAAGAAACCTTGGCCCTATTGAGTGCTTACCTTGGGTAGGTTCTTGGTTGCTCAGCTGGGAGACCCAGCC
Organism: Zosterops lateralis; assembly: GCF_965231275.1. NCBI lineage: Eukaryota > Metazoa > Chordata > Aves > Passeriformes > Zosteropidae > Zosterops > Zosterops lateralis. Next base: position 32,566,202 of record NC_139763.1, read on the forward strand.
AGCAGTGTCTTGGAGGCTGGACATTTGCAGCCCTTCAGGGAACTTAGGGCTGAGAACCACTTCTGACCAACAGCACTCATCCCCTTGACAGAGGGCTGCCTTCTCCACCTTAAAGATAATGCAGTCAATGAAAATCTAATTGAGCTTGGTCTGCAAACAAGGCAGGCTGGGGAAGTCTGAATGGTCCCCAGAGCACCAGAAATTCGGGTCCAGCTTTAATTATTTTTAGAGCAAGTATCTTCAGTTTAACCATGTAAAAAGCCTCTGAATTGTCTACAAACCAAATGGGTACCAAAAGGCATTCCTGCTACATTTTTAAATGAAAGCTTTCTGCTGCTTGTTGCTGAAGTCAATCATCTCTACATCTTTGCAGGACTTGTATCCTCAAAGATCAAGAATCAAATCTCTTAGTCATTTTTTTGTCCCTCAAATCCAGTGCTCTGCTTTTTATCTTTTACTAGCAAAGGTCTATAGTTTCAGACTGCAGCTGGTAGCTCCTGTACCTCTCTAGGCTCAGTCTCTTTCTTCTCCCTTTTGTGTATGTGTTTCTTTCAGTTTACCAGCTCCATCAAGTAAATAGATGGTTGCTATGATTATGCTCCATGCTGAGTTAAATGTTGCTAAAAGAATTAAAGTATTGCTATAGAAAAAAATGCCCCTCTGTGTGAAAATGCAGTAGTTAAATGTGGAAAACGAGAGTCTCTCCATGCAGCCAAAATACAATTTAAAGCAGCAAGGTTTCAAAAGTGCTTTAGTTGGGCAAACATAGTGCATACTTTTGTTATCAAAATAAATATGGATCAATATCGCTTTTTGAAATCACAGGGGATCTCTGCTGGAAGACAACTGAAATAAAAATTACTCTGTCTAGGATTTCACATTGGGCTTTGTTTGCTCTCAAACTGAGGGAGAACATGCTGATTCTGATGCTAAGGGTACTGGGCTACCTCAGAAAGTCCTTCAGCTTTTCTTTGGTGTTTTCTGGCCAAGGGATATAAGGCAATGGAAGTCAGGCATAGTATTTGCTACAGGTCCTGTTAAGTTGCAAGGCACAGGGTTATAAAGAAGTTATTGAGCCCTAAAATCAGGTTGGTTTTTGAAAATAACATTCAATAATTATGATTTTCTTCTCTCCTTGGGATACTCGCACTTGGATTTCTGTTACCATCAACATTTCAAAAATTAAAAACTGGAAGTGTTTAATGCTTTAACACTGTAAACTTTTAAGGCTTTTTTTTTTTTTTTTTTTTTTTTTTTTTTTTTTGTGGAAAGGGTTCTTCTGAAAGAGTGCATGGTTTGCAAAAATCTAGTTGGAACATGTGGATATTGGAAAAACCCCATGTCATTTCCAACTGTTAACGTCCCATCTGCCTCCCTAACATTCCAGGCCCTCTGCAGTTTCTTATCTCATCTCAGTCTTGATGCAGCTTTTTATATTATTGCCCCTGCAGGGATGAAAACAAGCCCCACTGACAAATAACTACATGCACCACAGACGTGCAGCTTCTGGACCAACCTCCCCATCTGTACCTTGGGCTGAGGGCCAGGTGCTGAGAGCTGGGACAAAAAAAAAAGATTAAAGAAAGAGATAAACCTCTGATTTATTTGTTTTCTGTACACCTGCATGCAAGAGGATGCAGAATATCCTTGCCACAGTGATACAAGTGCACAGGCTGTCAGATAGTTTAAGGGCGGATAATAACTGCCTAACTTCATTTTTTTAAGGAAAGTGCATATGTTTCTCAGTGCCTGCTAACAAGCTGTAGAGGAGTAGCATGGAAATCGGCATCCCCCTGCCCCCGCTGAGCCTAGAAAATGCTTTTTAGAGCAGTTTGTTTTAATTTTAGTGGAGAGATTTGCTTTAAAAGCTTGTACCCTCTATAGTATTATGCAACATATGCCCTGAAAGGCATGTTATTTAATCTGTTTTCTTGTTTGTGTTCTATTTAATGCTAAAAGGGAAAAAGGGAATACAGAGGTTTTCTACTGTCCTCTCATTAGCAGCTTTTTGAGGAGGGTTGAGAACCAAAAGCAAGGGACATCATATTTCTGCTCCAGGAAATATGGCACAGGATGGATGCATTTTGGACAAACAGGAAAGAAACCTCAAGGTGTGGAGCCAATCTCTGCCTAGCTCTGCATGCAGGAGTGGAGCCTGTGCTGCTGGTTAATGTAAACAGCACAGGAGCTGTGTGGTTTGGCATTTCACAGGCACCCCAGCCCTTTCAGGGCATGGCAGCCATGCACGTGGTCCACAGCAGGACAGGTTCAGCTCTGCCACCTCACATCTGAGTGATGGGCTCAGTCCAAAACTTCTACCAGAAACTGGTGAAACTTGGAAAAAACCTCCTTTTTTAGCACAAATTAAAGTGCAGAATTGATTCTGTTGATAATTTCAAGAATAAATGGCTCTATAGGCCCTGTCTGTACTATTTCAAGAAGAAAAATCCAGGACAAGTCCATGAATTCCTGTTCATTTTGGGGCAGTGAGGTGCTGCTCCACAGAAAGTAGGGTTTTGTTTCTTGATTAAGCTGCAGTATTTCTGCCTGGTGTTCAGCTTCTGGCCTCATCCTGCACTTGTCTCATGGACTGAACTGAAATGGTTACATTCTCAGAGGGCTCTGGGGAGCAGCCTCAGCTCTGTGCTCAGACATAGCTGCTGAAACATCCCCAAGGTGGTGTTTTGTTTAAAAATCTCTCACTCTCAGTAAGGGCAGCTCCATTTTCCCACCTTTTGCCAGCAAGAAGAAAGTGATTCCCGGGAAAGAAAATACATTAAAGCTTTGTTGGAGATATTTTCCCAATGAGAGATTGGGAGGGCATGGGGTTGAGAGAAGGTGAAAAGGGAAAAGAGTGTATTCAGTTTCTGGGCAAGTATTATACAGAAAAATTCTTATGCCACTGTTGGTCTCCTCAGCAGCTGACTCTTTGCTGAGACACAATCCAAATAAATCTTCAGGGCAGGAGCACCCTGGGTGAAGCCCAGAGATCCAGCAAGTTTCTCACTACTGGGCATAACTTCCTCCAAGACGAGTAGTTTCTGCTGGTCACTGCGGGATTTTCCCTCGGGTGTGGAGCAGACTCTCTCACAGGTTTCCTAGTGCAGGTCGTGCTTCTGCACTTGGCAGCCTGGGGCATCCCCACCCTTTCAGGAGCCCTATCTAAGGCTCCTACTTGCATGGAAGAAAACTAACTAATTATGATACTCAAATAATGTAGATTTTGTTGTTGTTGTTTGTTCGTTTGCTTGTTTTGTTTTGCTTTTTTTTTTGAGGCCCTGCATGTTCAGGAGGAGGGGAGGAAAGGAAAGAGACTTTTCAGTCTGGATGTGGGAGTCTTGGCACCCTTCGTTCTGCATCTGCCCAGGGTGGGCTCAGACCATGATTATTCCCCAGAAAGGAGATCCTTTTGAGTCTTCTCTAAGGCTGTGAAGCTGCTCTGATGTTATGGTCCATGGCAGCTTTGCAGGGGACAAACACAGCCCTGGGCCAAACACATCTCATCCTCCTAGAATGCAGAATTCTTGGCTGTACTGTCACAGCCATACCTAAAAAAAAATAAAATAAAAAAAAAAGGAAGGAAACAAAATGCAGTGTTTCCCACAGACTTCCCCAGCTGCATGATGTAGTTATGATCTAAATACCCAAGGCAGCATTTTCAGTGCTTCAAGCAAGCACACCAGCTAATTAAGGGATTTTTTTATTGGCACAAAAGATCTTTTTCAGTCAGTGTCTGAAGGAAATAGGAAAAACCAGGAAATAAGGAGGGACAGTGCTTCAGCTCAAGCTCCCTAAATCCTTTATCTTTTGTCAGATGACCTGACTGCCACAAGTGACCATACTTTGAAAAGCCCTTCTTGTCAAAACTTCTGATAGCAAAATTGCTCTTTAATCTACTCTGAATCAGGCCCTGCTGGCCTTTTTCTGCTGCCAGGGTATCCCCAACAGTGATGTTGCCCAGAAGGATGGCAGGTTCATAAGAGTAATGGCATTCCCTGGTGAGGGAATGCAATAATGATCCTGAATTTTGTCATATGCAGAGTGCTGCCCAGATGGATCAGAATTTTCTCATGGAGCAAGGCTTGGACTATAGATTCCTACCATGGGAGGGGAGAATAAAACAGGGCCCTCATTTTTTAAGAGCATGAGAAAAGATCCACTCCTCAGGCAGAAGTTTTCCCTCAACAACTGAGTATGAATACAGCCCCCTCGCCCCCCAAAAAAAGTGGAAAATAAAAAGGAGTGGCCAGGCTTAAAAGCAGTGTTTGGGGTGGGATGCTTTATAGTCATGCACTGCTGTGTTCTGGGTTCTTGATCTGCCTCAGGGGTGTGTTGTGGCCAGTAACTCTAGAAGTACCTCGGTTAGAAAACAATAATTTAAAAAAAGCATGGAAATCAGCTGGCACCTTCCTAAATCAATAGTGCTTACAGCAATCAAAGCAAAGAAAAAACACTTGATTTTATTTGCTTTTTGATATTTTTTAGGGAAACAAGCATTTTAAAAACCTGATGGTATTTTACTGAGTACATTAATAAATATATTGTGGGCTGATCTTGACTGGATACCAGGTACTCACCAAAGCTGCTCTACTACCCTCCTCTTCAGCTGAACACAGGGGAGAAAAACAAAAAATAGAGCAAGGGTCAGGATAAGGGCAGGGGGAAATCACTTACCACAGACTCTGCTTGAGGCAATTGGTTTAATTTATTATAATTTATTATCAGTAAAAGAAGAGTAGGGTAATGAGGAACAAACCCTAATTTTAAAACACCTTCCCCCCACCTCTTTCTTCTTCCTAGGCTCAACTTCAGTCTTCCATGAACTTCTCCAGCACAAGTCCTTCCCACACAAACCGCTTCAGTGTGGGTCCCTTCCATGGCATGCAGTCCTTCAGGAGCAGGTTACTCCAGAGTGGGTCTCACGCTGGAGGTTTGCTGGCAGAACCTGTGACCCAGTGGGGAACCCACACCACAGGTCCTGCCAGGGGCCTGCTCCAGTGTGGGCTTCCCAGGGGATCATAACCTCCTTTGGGTACCCTGCTCTGGCATGAGGTCCTCTGTGGGCTGCAGGGGCACAGCTGCCTCACCATGGTCTTTGTCACAGGCTGCAGGGGCATCGCAGCTCCAGTGCCTGGAGCACCTCCTCCCTGTCCTGCTTCACTGACCTCAGTTTCTGCAGAACTGTTGCTCTCACATATTCTCACTCCTCTGTTTCAGCTGCTGTTGCACAGGGGTTTTGTCCATTTTGAATCTGTTATCTCACTGTCGCCAATGGGTTCAGCCTTGGACAGCAGCAGATTTTTACTGGAGCTGGATGGCACTGACTTCATAGGGCAAAAGGGAAGTGCCTGGCACCTTCTCACAGAAGCCACCCATGTAATCCCCCCATTGACAAAACCTTACCATGAAAAACACAATATAAAATAAAAAAGAAATCTGACATTCCTAGACAAGCCCAAATTAATCAATTAACTTGAGAGAATGCAAATTAAAGTGGTAGTAGTTTAATAATATAAAGTCATACAAATTTTTATGAGTTGTGGAAAAAAATTCTAGAGTGTCCCCAGGTTAAGGTAGCCTGTGAGGTAACAGGAAAAAAAAGAATCAAGCTTTCCCAGGTTAACTATAGCTTCACTGTTTAACCAATGTGCCTTCTCAGGTTGATGGAAAGAGATGGACGGTTGTGAAGAGGAGTGTAAAAAGAGGGTGTGTGTGTGTCTCCATAGATGCAGAGGCTGGATGCTGAGCATAAAAGATTCACTTTTAGGGTAGTCTCAGTCTTTATGTCTAGTTCAGTCTTTTTTTCTTTTTTTTTTTTAGTTGGGCCACATCCCAAGCTGACAATCATAGGCAATCAACAATCAAACCCTGCTTTGACATCAAGCTTGTTACTTTAGAGCAAGCACATGAGAAATAAACAAGAAGGGGTTGCTGTTGTTTCTGTTGGGTGCTTCCCAAAGGAGAATTTCTGTCTGCAGAGGTGGATGGGAGTTTTTGGCTGTGAGGTGGGAGGTGGCATGAAAGTCAGGACAGCTGCTCTGTGCCTGCTGGATTTCATTTCATGGTTTGAGTGGGAGCCATCAGCCAGTTTTCCTCCTGGCCCAGAGGCTGAAACAAGCAGGGAGCCTCCATCCTGGTGGTCTGATAGATGCTCAGTTCAGTCTATAATTCTTACACGGGCCTTGAGGCCATTTGCTCTGGCCTGCAAATACAAGATACAGCCATGCTGGGTGCCAAAATGAGATGTCAAGTTGCTGTGCCCTTTTCAATGAGATGAGAAATATGCCTCAGACATGAATGCATTCATCTCGGAGGCCTGCCTGCAAACCTCTTAGCTTTTTGTGTAAGGGAGTAAACCTGGCATCTGTACACTGAGCAGACTCAAACAGGCCTGTGTGCCCAGCTCCTCTGCACCTGCACTGGGCTTTCAGCTACATATCAGGAATTTACCCAGGGGTGATGACAGCTGCCTCTGCAGGGGTGACATCCTGTCCCTGCCAGTATCCTGGAGAGCCCACGGCAGCATCTGTGGCACAAGAGCCCATCTTGTACTCCACCAGGTCCTGTTGTATCCCGTGGCACTCCACAGCATCCTGTAGCATCCTGCTGAATCCCGTCACATCCATCTACAGCCTGCTGCCCTGTCACAGGAGCAGAATTCATTTACTCTTTTTGGCCGTGCTGGTGCAGGGGAAAGGTGCCTCCTTCCCAACCAGCCCTCCCTGGCTCATCTAGAGATGGAAGCCAAATGTGAGTGGAGTGGTTTATTCCACTGAAGTGGAATTGTGAACAGAGTGGAGTTGTGGCCTTTGACTGAATATATGTACTGGGGTAATTTAGTGCAGGGAGATGGCTCACTCCTCAGCCAGTGTATAAACGTGTTTCCTCTTTGGTTATGCAGGACTGCAGAGAGGAATGCTGAATGCCGAGATTTATGGAGCCACATGTTTATCAAGGAGATGAAAAGAAAGAAAACACCTTACTAAAACTCTGCAGCACTGTGGCATCTTTTTTCTTTTTTTAATGCTAGAAAAAAAATTAACTCTCCCCACTACTATTCTTTTTCTCCTGGCTTGCGTGTCATTTCTTTACTGGGTCTAAAGCCTGTCTGCTTGCCCTGCACTGCCAAGGATAAGCTCTACAGCAGAGCAACCCTGCTCTGGTGACTGGTGTGGGGCAGCAGACAAGTCTGCCTTTGTGTGGTGGTTTGTTTTGGAGGCTTGTCGCAGCCTGACACAGACAGGCACTCGCTGTGCCAAGGCACCACCCAGCCCCTGGGTGTGCCCCATGCAGAGCCCAGGGACCCTCGGGGCCTTTGGGCTGGGACAGCTCTCCCAGAAACACACACCCTTAAAAAATAGGGGAGGGGACAAAAATAGTAATTAGGTATAGGGTTAGTTAGCAGTGTGTGTGCTATTTTGGGAAGCTCAATTTTCAATCTAGTATGGCTTTTTTCCAGATTAACAGTGGTGTAAAAATATCCTGACCTTTTAAATAGTCCTCACAAACCTGTCTCAAACAGGTTTCTTAAGGATAAGCCTCAGTTGAATCTGAAGCAAATATAATTGCAAATACTACAGATTTTAGTTAACACTTTCTTTTTTGACTTTGTAAGGAGCAAAATGTGGTTTTCCTGCTTGGAGACCCTTGAAGCTAATCTTTTGTCTCAAGGCAGCTAGTTACAGGTTTACAATCTCCACATTGCTTTCAAATGAAAATACAGGGTTTTTAAAATTAACTTTTTTTTCCTCCCTCTATGCAGAAGCACTTTCTCTTTGTAGATAACAAGTGGCTGGAAATGAAAGCCAGGGGTGGGAATAGGAGGATACAAGGGCTTTTTTGACTTCAAGCAGGTGATTAGAAATAAAAAGCCACAGCGTGGTAATATAGTCACTTATATTTCTTGGGGTTTTTTCCTCCTCCAAACAAACACCAAACAAAGATAACATAAATTGCTTCTCTCTTCAGACAACGCTGAATTACTTCTAAGTAGTGCTCAAATGTCTATTATTTAAACATGGCAAAGTCTGCATGTTTCCTTCTGCTTTCTTTGAAAAACAGAAGTGTTCTCCTCTTCAAAACACAGCAGTGGGCTGTGACAGCTCCTGAGCACAGAGAATGGACAAGGATGATGAGCTGAATAGCTGTCCCTGGCACAGGGCTGCCAGGCAGGAAAAATTCCACACTCAGAGCATCCCTGGAGAAGAGAAAGAGATGGGATGAATCCTAAAAAAATTTTAAGCAGGTTTTCTCTGCACATTCCACAGAATGGAAAATACTAGTGGTGCACCTATACCTGTAAAATTGTTTACATGGTAAAGCACTTCATGGTGCACACAGACTTAGGACTTGTGCCCCAGAGCTGTCCCTTGCCAGTCACTCTTCCCAAAAATGGGATCTTTTGTATATTATTTTTCTGAAGGGCCCCCAGGACAAAGAACAAGCCCTGGCTGCAGTACATGGGATGAAATTGTGGTAATGCTATGTGGAGAAGTAAAATTGGTTGAAGCAAGATCCCAGTTTATATCAGACTAGGATGAGAACAGGGAGCTGTGGGGAGGAGAGCAGTCCATGGACACTTGTTTGGAAATGTAGTTGGACATGACTTTCCTCTGCTTGTGCTGCTGCCTCTGGAAGGGAATGTGTGGGGCCAGAAGATGCAGATTTTCCAGGGACTGGGAGAGGGCTGGGACAGTCCCTCACTGTGACCCCTTCCTGGGGACAGGTAAGGGCAGAGGTGTCCACTGAGACCTCTCAGCATTTGCTGTGTCCCCAAAACCTCACAACGGGAGTCACCGCTTGACTTCTGTCCTGGATGAGCAGGAGCCATCTGGCAAGGGGGCGGTTGCTGGTGGGCTACAACAGCAGCCAACTGAATGCAATAAAACCACATGGGGTATTTTTGGAAAAGCTGACATCTTTCTTTCTCTCTTTAGCTCTGAATAATCCAAGAGCCTGGCTTCCTTGCACTCTGGGCCTTGCTCAAAACAACACTCAATGGGCAGGAAATGCTGCCACCTGTTTTTGATGGTTGCAGACACTACCAGTACATTTGGATATAAATGGATTAATTCACTCTTAATTTTCAGAACTCGGACAACTTCAGATGAACTGCAGGTCTTGGTTCCTAAAACTGACAGATAATTTCCATGGGCCCCCAGGGGAGAGGAGTCTTTGCCTGCAATGCCTCCCATTATGTCATTTGCCCTCAGTTTCCAGATGATGCCAACTCAAACTTTCTATTTACATCATCTTCCAAGGAGCTTTTAGCTATAATGGTTTTATTGAGTTCTTGAGTGTTAAGCAAAACAATTCAGCTATGAAGTTAATTGTGTCTGCAAAATGACAGGGATCTTATAAACTGCAAACACCCAGCCCACTCAGGATAAAAATGGTTCATGCAGCTCTAACAGTACACACAGTTGATTGAGAGTTTGTTGATAATTTGGGTTTTTAGTAAATATAACACCCACATTTTCATCAGCAATTTGATTTTAAAAAATGAAGGAAGAGCTTTGCATTTTCAGGTTTTTAAAGTGAAAAGCTCAACATCTCCCTTCTTGCTCTCAAGCTTTGGAGCATTTGCACATAAAGAATAGGATAAGAGGCAGCATCAGGCCCTTCAGTGTGAGGGGTATGAAGGACATGTCAGTGAAAATGCTACTTAAACAAGAGGCAGCTCTGCCGTTTTCCTTAGCACATTTCTGCTTTGTTTCTTGGTGTGCAAATGGTGACCACTGTCTCTGTCGTGGTTTGGGGTTCTGAAAGTCCAAGTAGATTTTTGTGGGCATTGTGTTTTGGGAAGGAAAGTGAAGAAGGGTGAAAATGTAGGAACTACGTTCAAGCAAGTCTGACTGTGGGGACAATTCAGTGCCTTCGTGCACGTAAAATGAGTGGTCCAGGAATAAACTGGAGATTTTAAAACCTGCAGCTTTTGGAAAATATGATGAAGCAATATGCCATGGGGAATTTTAGGCCAGGAAATTCTAACTTTAGCTACAGCAGTGCTGTGTTTAGGGGTTGTGGGGCCTAAGTGAGAGGCCCCTTGGTCCAGCTCTGAGTCAACACTGTCTCTGGAAACCTGCACCGTGTCCTGACTAGGGGAACTGCCCAGATAATGAAGAGGAATTAAACCCATCATGTCTCCCTACAGAGGGAGTGGGCACTCACACCCGGTTTGAGCAGCTTTTATTCGCCTTGGCCAGCTCCTCACTGACACTTTTCTAAGTCTCTCAGAAGGCTCTTTCAAGCATTTTGTGTTCACTAACAGACTATTTTCCATGCATTGTGTATTTCCATGCTGCACCAACAGCCAGGATGAAGCTAAATGCTGATGCCTTTAACCTGCTTTTAAGGTTCTTGTTTAGTCATACTTTGGACAGGACTACATCACAGACAAGTGCTAAGCAAGATGAGCTGGTGAAACAGGACTTTTAAAGCTGACCCAGCTAAAGTCCTTCCAGCAGCAGGCTGGCTGCAGGACCCAGCTGTCTTTGCCTGCCCTGGTGAGGATATGCTAAATCTCATCTTGGAAGGCTTTATGTAGCATTACACTTCAGGTATCAAGGGAGACATTACTGCACGGAGCAAACACCTGTATTTAAAGCCACATGGAACCTGCTGCTCAAAATAGAGATAATTCCTCATGCAGCTACATAGAAAAACATTCCTTAAAAGTTAGTCTTTTATTTTAACTGCTCTTCTTCCACATAAATAAAGCATAGCCTGCATAGCACTGTTGCCATTTTCAACAGCGGCTTCTAATTCTAGATTTTGAGATTTAGGGGTGGCCAGGCTCTTGGGAAACCACAGGAAGTTTTAAAGCACACAGAGTACCATGATCGCTTTGAGTGTGTGATACACTACAGTTTCACAGCCCAGGACAACTGGAAAACCCTTGTCTGAATATGGGTGTCCAGACCCAGAGACATTTGTTAGTCTTCACCTGTTGAATCTCTTAAGCCTGGGCAAAACATTTTGCTGTTGCTTTTTTCAGCTGAAGATACACGGGCTGTGACCACACAGGGTTTCCTTCAGCAGAAAGGTCCCTCAGTGCAAGGTACCTGGGGTGACCAATGGAGCTGTTGCTACTGCCAAAGGTGCCTGTCATCCTTGGGGCAGTGGCCTCAGTGCAGGTGCTTCATGGGCCCCTTCAGGAGGCTGCAGAGGACTCCCCATAGCATCATCTTCCATTGGAGGAAGTGCAACCATCCCAGGGGCTTTCTGATGGCCAGGATTCATACTGGAGAGTATGGGAGAGAAACATGGAGGCTTTTTTGCAATGGCACAGGAGATTGCTCATGGAGCAGGAAGTTTCTCTGCCATGTTATCTGTTGCTTCCCTTCCTGATCAATACCAGGAGACTGTAGACAAATTTGTGGTCTCAGCCTAATGAGCAGTGGAGGGCTGCTTGCCCTGGGAGAGCACTGGGGTCCCTTTGTTATGGCTGGTTTTCAACACAAGGAGGAACTGTGGGATCAGTAGTGGGACCTGCCCTGGTCCCTGGCTTGGGAGAGCTCCTGACCAGGGCACAGCCAGCACGTTCCTGTTTGCAAAACAAGTGCCAACCTACCTCCATCCGAGTCAACATAGTTCAGTTCCATCCCCTTATTCATTCTCAGCTGCAACTAACAAATCAAGTTCACTTGTGGTACAGCTCCAGTAAAATACAAGCTTAATGGAGTCAAGCAGGCAGAGAGGGCGATGTGCAGAACCTTTTCAAAGGCAAAAAAAGGCAGTTGGGAACCTCTAAAGATCCCCTTATCCTCTGTACCAGCTATGGGACTTCTGAATAGCATCCGGAAGTGCCTTACCTTCCTCACTTTGCTACACCTGCATGCCTGGCTTCTCATGGTTTCTGCAGTGCCTTTGACACATACTTGTTACTGTGCAATCACAGTGCATGGCTTCATCAGCATTGTTTTCAGAACTGTCATGTGTGCTCCCTTACAAAAGCACATGGCTGCATTTAATGCTAGACTGAAAAATGCCCAAGGGATAGATCAGCCTGGATCAAGAACCAGCTGCTGCAAAAACATGAGACTTTAAAAATGTATTTATTTAGTTCAACTTTTGATGCAGATTTATGTTTATGTTTTATAAATTGCCACTCCCAGATGATTCAAACACACACAGTTCTGACAGTTTATTTTAAGCTGAACATCTCCATTTACTGAAACCACTATTCATGCAGAACCCTTTTATATGGCAACTTGAATGAGTAAACCTCCTCAAATCCTCCATATCTTGTGTGTGTGTGGATCAGGCAGACAGTAATGCTTAGGATGCATAAACCTGGAGTGGAGCAAAAAGTGAGCATGACACTAGAAAGATGGCTCAAGGCACAACAAAGCAGTGCTTTGTTGATTAAGCGGGTAGAGCCTTCAGGAGATGCACTAGGAGCAAGCACAGACTGCTGCCCTGAGCATTGACTTGAGTGTGAATAAATGATAAGTCAAAGTTCAATGCAAGGTCGTGGAGGAGATCATGTAATAGAATTAGGAACAGTCTCTGAATAATCTGAAAAGGTCTGAGGAAATTTTAATCAGGGTGTATGGCTGTGGTTTCAGTCCAGGTGAGTGGCAAGCAGATTCATGATTAGGCACACAGAACAGTGATGCATCACTGGAAAAGCCTAGCAAAAACACTGGAAGGTTGTTTTGTTCCTGTTTTGACATTTATATGCCCAGTTTTAGTGCCCTGGCATATGTGTGAGATATAATTTCTGAGATTAGAGAGCCATCCTGATAGACCACTTCCATCTGTTTCTAAAAGATCTTTATATATCCAGAAGGAATTTCTGAAATGGATAAATCACTGAGAAGTTGATAAAGGTTCACATAAATAAGACTAAGAAGTATGGAACACTGTGATGCCTAATTCACAACTCTCTTCTTCTCAGCCATTAATTTCATCCAGACTACTTCACCCAGCAACGTCAAGCAGACACAGAAGTGCTTGCAGAATTCAGTGCAAATATTTCAAACTGTGTACAGGGGGCTGTTGTTGGTAAAAAGACCAAACATGGCTATTGTTTTAATTGCCTTGTGGCAATTTTCATAAATGGTTGCATGCTTTTTGTGGATAAGCCTCACGCATTTAAAGCTTTGTTTTGCCTGATATAACAACTGCTCAACTGCACCAACAGGAATAACTTTACAAGTTTATCCTATTTTATTTAAATCAATGTATACAGCTTCAGAAAGAAATTAGTATTTATTTAGCTAAAGTGTTTCAAATATTAATAGCAGCTTCAAAATGTTGACAAGTCCTAAAGCCCAGCAAGTAACATGCTTTGATGTGTTTGTCTTCTGGCAGCCAAAGAGAAAGCTGATTTAAAATGTAAATAACTAGTTTGCTTAGTATTTTCTTTCTAAATGTGAAATCTGTTTGGGCTTTTTTCTCCCTCCAAACTGTGGTTTAAATTACATTTTATTGCTATTATTTTACAATGTATCACCCAAAACAAAATGGGGACAGCTTGCTCGCTGACATCCAGCTGACCTGGTTCTTGCCTTCAGGTAATCGCTGTGCGGGTTTGGCACGTGTTGGCCTCAGTGTGGCACATCCTCCTACCTATCTGTAGGGACACCAGCAGCCCTGCTGAGGCCACTGCTCCATTCAAGTCAGCAGGATTATTTAGTTTATTTAAGATTAGATTAACACCTTTTTAAAGGATTGCTGCCACAATAAAGATATTTTATCTTTTAGTACGAAAGGATTAATTTATACCTTAGATATTTCAAAATAAATCTCTAATGATTTCTTTTTAATTTTTATTTTGCAGCAAAATAGAGCAGTTATGGAGGCCTGATTCCCAGCTGGGGTAAGTCAGCTTGCAGACATTGGAGATGCTATGATGGTTACATCAGCTGAGGATTGAGATCTACAGTTTCCCTAAATATATGATGCAGATGTACAACTCACACCCACAGTGGAAACTTAACACATCTATCTGGCAGTGCATGAGTCTCAGTCCCAAAGGAACCGTTCTACTCCTTACCTACAGAAATAAAATTTGAAACACTGGAAGCACAACAACTAAACCGAATCTTGTACTGCAAAGGCACGGCCAGACAGGAATTTAGGTTCTTTTAAAAAAGAGTATAATGAAATACAGCTCTGAGCAAAGCCCAGTGATGCTCCAGCCCTTTCTGCTGCCAGCAAATCCCACAAAGACCTGTGGGCCACCAATCCTGCTGTGAAAAGGAGGTGACTCCCAATGCAGAGGAGTCAAAAAGCTCCGGAGATCCTCACCTGGCTGTTAGGGCTGCACACCTGCAACATTCCTGGCAAGCTCTTGCTGTGACCATGTGACACTCAGACTGAACTGAACATCCTGCAAACTTATGAACTCTGCCTACCTGGTATCTGACACCATGTTCTTCTGTGAGATCCTGTTTTACAAGCAGATGGTTTCTAACCAGATGGATTTACACATTTCAAAGTGTTATTTGACTTCTCCTCTGACATTAAAAGACACTGCATCTCCACACAGTTGAGTTATTTACAATGGCAATCTCTGCACAGGATGTGTTAAATACAGCCAGCTAACCTTGCAAAAAAATTGCCTGAAAAGTCACCCCAACAGTTACTATCAGGACTGAGCAGGCTGGTAGAGCAAGCAGAGATACCTGAATAGGGAGCTGTCTCCCCCAGCTAGAGACCTTTGCTAGGAGGTTTCTAGAGCTGAGCTGAGTTCTGCAGGTTCCCTTGCCAGTGAGTGGAGAGTGCTATGAGGGCATGGCATCTGCCCTGCTTCACAGGGGTGTGCCAAGATCCACACTCCTGGCTCATGTTGGCACTGACATGGCAGGTACCCACTTGCCCTTGTGGAAACTCAGTGGCCACTGGAACTGCCCCATTTCTATCACAATTAATATAGCAGAGGAATGCCAGCATGTTTTCAGCCAGTAACAAGTGAGTCAGTAGGTGTGCTTTCCTCCACTAAAATCCATACATATAAACCAACATTCCTCTTTAACTCAAGAGCAAAAGGAAGAAGTTCTGCTTCAGGTTCCATTTTTTTCAAATCAATCATATGCTAAAAGCTGTTCACAGGAGACTGCAATAGTGAATCCCTTAGTGCCTTTTTCCCTGTCCCTAGTCAATTCTAATCCCAGATGCAGTTTAGTTACTTGGGGATCTGTCATGTTTCATGAGGGTAACATATTTACAGGCTGACTGCTCCTATTTACATTGCTTTCATTTCTTCCTTTCATTGGCATTTCACAGTATCATATTATCAGTTCAGCCTTTGGGAAAGAGGCCAGTGTACATAAATCTTTGAGAAAAAAAAAAAAAAAAAAGATCCTGAGTGGATTAGCAAGTGACAGATGGTAGGCACTGTGTCTTACCACGCTGAGGCAATCCACAGGGCAGGCAGGTTGCCAGGCACAGAGCATGGCACAAACAAGTTGTGGCCTTAGAAAAACTGATGGCAAGCAAAACAAAGGCCATGAAAACCTCCAATGAGGAAAAGAAGTGCAGCAGATAGTTCATATGTGGTCATGATGACCAGGTGAAAAGAACCAAGCAACATTCCAGGCTAAAGCCCCTGGGATCCATCAGGCTGGTACCGGGCAGCTGCACATGCATGTACCAGTGGCAGTCTGGGGTTTACAGCCATGTGAGGAGTTGGCTCAGAGATAACCTCAGAAGGCAGTGCAGCTTCCTGCTTCTGGGGCTGGAGATAGCCTGCTTTTCACCAGGCTCAAACACCTCTGCTTAGCATGTACCCTTCACAGCTGGTCATTCTGCCTCACCATCCCCAAGGACTCGATTTAACCCGGTTGAAACAACAGCAAAGGTGTCTCACAAAATTCCTCTCTGCCAGTCCTTCACCCCAGTAGCAAGCAGAACAGACCTCTTCAGTAACAGTGGCTGTGGTAGTGCTCCAGCACCCAGGATCAAAGTCTTCCCATTCAAACCCTACAGCAGACATGAGGCACCAGTTCTTTGCCACCAAATCCTTCTTTAGAAACAAACAGCAAGCTTTTTGTACAGCACAATGTAAGGCCATGCCCAGCAAAACACCAGATACTCCAAGGGAAGGGCTGAGTTATAATTAATGCCAGACTGGGAAGTCCCTTTGCAATATGGATGGTCATTTATTTATTGTTTTATCATGACAGATCGAATGCTATGGCTGCAATATCAGAACATGGTGTCATTTATAAAATATCAGTATTATTAATGTGGTGGTAAGATACTGTTAACATTTACAGAAAGGTGTATAATAATTCCATAGCTTTGCCTCAGTGACAAAATACACTGGCAAGCAGATGATGGATGGAATATAGTGACTTTTTATTATCATGGTTTTTCCTCCTTGATTACTGAATGGCCTATAATGATATCAATAATTGTTGCTGAATCTAATCCTTTTGAATATGGTAGATAGAGCCTTTGCTTTTACAGTATGTGTCAGAATAAAAGAGAAGCATCTGAAAAATAAAGAAAAGGCATTTCCTTACAAAATGAGATGAAAAAATAAAACAATATAAATGGAAATTTCAAGTGTTTCTTTTTATATTTAAAGCTCTTATTTCAATAAACTGTATTTAAACATTCTTAAATAATCATTCTGTACCTTTGATTTTCTGTTTCACCTTCGGAAACAAATAGAGTAATCTCACTATAAATGTGTGCAAATAGAAAATATATAAATATATTTATGGCCCAGGTCATAAAAAGGTGGTCTCGGAATTATCATTTTTACAATGATCAGTTGGGGTTCCTTTCATTTTGTCCTGCAAGTTATTTGAGTTCTCTTCTTTTAAGCCTTTGAAGTCCACATGCAAAGAAGGGCCAAGCACACACATACTGTCCTGTGTTTCGTTTTGTAAACTGTTTGATGACACCTGTAAAACAGTCCCAATGTGACTGAACAGTGGAGTTGATGTTATCCACTTCAACAAACTGAAGTCTGCTTGGTCGACTGCTGAGCTCCATGGGAATGTTGTTCCCACAGACAATGACTCCACCTCTGAAGTGCCACATCGAACTTCATGAAACCCCATGGACCTTTCCAGACTACTTGCTGATGAGGGGAGCTTGTTTTCCTCATACAACACAGCACCTTCGGGGGAGGCAGCAGCAGTCTGATCTGTTTTGTGTTCTGCCTTTGTGTGCTCTCGGAATAGTGACTCCCTTGTTTGAGGAGAGGGTGGCAAAGGAGTGCTTTGGTTATTAGCCTTGTAACAATCACTAGCATTTGAGCCAAGGCTCGGGGAGAAGCTGTCTGCAAAGAGTCGTGTCTGACATATTGTCTCCTTTACATTCAACTTGGCGAGAAGCTGGGTGCGAGTCTCTGGGGACAGTTTACTCAACTGGCGTCCAAGCTGAAGCTGGGTTGGGAATAGTGTTCCCTGGAGGGTTCTGTACAGGAATCTGCAAGAGGAGAATGAGCACGTGAACAGAAATGAAAGAAGGAAATACCCAATACGTTATTAAGGAAAAATATCCAAGACAAAAGCACAACATAGAAAAATAATGCTCTACACAAGAAAGTTTGCAGATGGACAGCTCTGAATGCCATGCTAATATTTTGATTAATAACTTAATTAGGCGGTGTAATCAATCTGAATCTTTAGCCAGTGATCAATTTTGTGATTACACACAGTCTTTCATCTTCCCTGATGAGGAAAGGCAATGGGGATAAGTCTGCAGAGCAAGCCTCCTACATCTACAAATTGGCAAGTAGGTCTACAACATTCTATCAGAATTTGGATGCTGTGCATTTTATGTGAGGAGGGACTGAATCCAGAAGCATCACAGAAAACCTCACAAGGTAGCAAACCTCTGCGTGGCCAGCAGGTTTGACCAACAGACTACAATTATCCCATTCCTGTGGTCCTTAGCCAGGAGCTGTGGTCTGTTCCCATGGTCAGGAGCACAAAATGGGTTAGACGACCTGACTTCAAATAATTAGCTGCTGAAAGAAACTGAGTTGGCTGGTAGGCAAAACAAAAGATGGGGAGTGGAAAATGTTCTTGCTCTCCCTATCATATGCATAAAGTGCATTTACATACAAGAAAAGATATGAGAGAAGATACAATACCTGGGAAGCAATGCAACAACTGGTGATATAATGCAAGTGAAATAGAACATGGGGTCTCCCATCAGCCTTTCCATGGTCCAGTACGGATTGGATGGAGGATGGCAGACTGGGCAAGAAGCATTGTAAACCAGAGCCACAAAGAAAAATAAAATGATACTGAAGATGCAAGATGACCAGTGGAGAAAAGTCTAGAACAACAACCAAAAAAACCAAAACAACAAAGCCAACAATGTAAGTATAATGATTCTTTATATTCTGAGGAATTTACTGTGACTTAATTAAATTACAACTTCTAAATTTCTGGAGTAAAATCCATGCACAGCAAGGAGTTTAGAGCCTTGTATATTTAAAGATTCTTATTATAAATACAACACTACAAAGCTGTTTGCAGATCATATTTTAAAACCTTTTCCATGCATTTTAAAAATGCCTGCTAAAAATAGAATGTGCTGAGGCAAAGAAGCAACCATCTTATGTTCTTGAAAGGTGGCACTAAGAGAAGAATTATGTCTATGCCAGTGAGTTTCTACATAGGCTGTAGGTACCTTACCCAAGTTTTGGTTTCAATAGCCAAATGCAGGATGATGGTGAAAAGAGCTATTGTGGTTACGGGAGTTCCCCAAGAGAAGATATCCACCTCTGAATCATAGTAAGTCTGTAAGAAAGAAGACAGAATTTAGCCCAAGCTGTGTTGCCAGTTCTCCTCCAAATGCTTGAAATAGAATGGCCTAAACCAAACACTTACAAAATAGGGGATGAAGAAGCAAACCAGGCTTTGATACATAGCATCAATCATGTTCATCCAAAACATGTGTGGTTGGTACTCCTGTGTCATAAAAAAAAAAAAAAATTAAGAAAATCATATCATAATGAAGATCCTATCTGCCTGGACAGGTATTTTGAGGGACATATTTCTAGGGCAGTTTTAAGGGCTTGGGAAAACAGCTTCATAACTTTGCCAATCATTTAGCTACACTGGAGGATGAAGCATGAACAGTCTGTTTGCAAGTCACTCTGTCACTGTTCTGGAATGAAACTATTTTGACCTTTTTGTGTGTGTGTGTGTGCATGTTTTGTTTTGTTCTGTTTTGGCAGAGGGTGTAATTTGAATTTGATGTTCAGGCTAGGAAACATTTATGAAGGTGACCTATTTTATGCACTACAGTCAGACCACTAATAAACGTGAATATATGGGTTCTGCATCACATAAGCACAAGCACAGAGTATTTGTTGGCAGAAGAGAAAACAGAAAATGCACATGTACTTAGGGAACATTCACAACAAAGGTCTTTAATGGCAATTCATGCAGCAATATATGCTGTAAATATGTATATAAAACATAGATATATATGCACACATCTCTCTAAGTATGTGCATAAAATTGCTTGCTAAAACCAATATTAAATTGACATTTTGATGTACAGAAATATACAATTGCAAGGGTATAGATGGTCATATAAGGGTCCTAGATATAAGGAAAAATAGTTAATAAATGGCACAATGTTTATATAATTTTGGTATATATTCTACATCTCCAACAACTGGGTTCATCAGGTCTTCTTCCTTTTGTGGAAAATATCATTGCAGACTAAAAATGAGAATGGAAAGATGCTTAGAAAGAATTATGGTGTTACTTGGCCTCCTGAACCAACATGGTTAATTACTACATCAGGTTGCTCAGAGGGCTTGTGGAATCTCCAGTGTTGGAGACATTCAAAACTGAACTAATTAAAGACTTGAGAAACCTCATCCAGGTTTGAAGCTGTTTTGATCAGGGGTCTAGATCAAATGGCCTCCAGAGCCATCTAAACTATTCTATAATACTATAGGCCCTTTTTGAAAGAGATCCCACCTGAAATAGGATTTTTAAGTTTTTAAAATGCCTTTTTAGGTAACTATAGAGAATACAATCAATAGATTTAAAAAAACCCCAAAAAACCCAGCAACTTAGAATGATCTCTGGGCCTCTCTATGAGAAATAACTGTCCTGTGAACCTGGGAGACTTCTCAGTTTGCTAGCTGAAAACAGGCAGACATAACCTCCCAACAAGCCTTAAGGCATTACGAGATTTCTATCATTCTAAAAATGTGCAAGAAGAAGGTATTAATAGTACAGATCTTCCAAGTGTGATACACTGAAACAGAAGAAATGTAGAAAACAGAAAACAACAGATGAAAAGGACAGAGTTTGGACTAACGGACTAAAATAAGTTACACTCAAAGTCTCCTTTCATCTTTCCAGGAGAGTATCTAGCAATGCCACAACATGTGTGGGGTACCACATACAGGTGTACACTTGGAGGTAAAAACCACTTACTGTGTCTTCTCAGAGGACAGCTTTGTAAGACACTTTTAAGAAAGCTTTTGCCTTTGAAACAATGTCCCCATATAGATAGTTTTACCAAACAGCAAGATTTTTCTATAGTACACTGTACCTGTAATTACCATGAATGGTTTGGCTCAAATTCCTTCTGCAATTCCTTCTGTTTTCAGTGTGCAATTCAAGCAGATGGGGACAAGGTGTTTTTAACAGATATTTCAGCTGAATCTGTCATCTGTGACTACTTCCCTTGGAGACTAAGTTTATCATGCTTACTTACCAAGACCATCTTTCTCTTCTTTTTGTAAAGGGCTGGGAACTGAAGTTTTGAGTAAGTACTGTGAGGTTATTCTATAAAAGCCTGCACTAGCTACAAGATGCAATCAGTTTTATTTTTGTAGTTATTTGTGAGCCTGTACCATGAAGGAGGTGTTTAGTTTAGGTTGACTTTAATCATCCAGGCTTCTCTCTTGTCATGTATTAAAAATATGACCAGTTGCGGCTTTGTTTGTTTGTGTGTCTTTTGTTTAGGTGTACTTTTGGCATTTTGACTCAGATAAGAAATATCACCAAGTATTAACACTGACTTCTCAGACTTTATTTACCAGTCATCTACCCTTTGGGAGCACGGCTGGTTTTCAGTTTAAACTAAAGATGTTCAGGAAAGAAATTACAGTAATCAAGAAGTTTTTACCTCCATATTCTGTCCGCTTTTATAAAGCTGAGGTACAGCAATTAATACTTCAGCTGGAACATCCTTATCCAGCACACCAGTAATCAGTTGTGGAAGAGAAGAGAAGAATAAATTAAAGAAGATCAGATACCACTGATCAATCATTGACGAGCCAGAGAACCCGCAGTAGAACTGGTACCAGAAGAGAAGGGCCACAAACATCTGAAACGGAACAAGCAATGCTGTAAGTATAACAAGATAAGGAGGACCATCATCCCACTGTATTCTGAAGCCATTCTGATTCCAGCTGAACACGTGAGCAATCCTTGTGAGGACACCTACTCTAACTCACTTCCTGATACATGGACCACTTGGCCAAGCTGCAAACATCTGGCACACCTGCAAGTCTTTGTGCTGCTAGAGCCTCAGATCTTGGACATCACACAAAATTACCTTTCAGTTCAAGTGAAACACTGAGGTGCAATTTAACTAACTGTAAAAAGCTCTCCCAACCACCGCTGACCTCTAAGTAAATAAGTACTGATGTCACAGCACTTACATGACTACTGTAAGAACAAGAATTTCCACAGTAATTTCCTCTGCTGAATGGAGATGTTTTGCGAGACTTTTGTGGCCTACAACAGATAAATGCAGAGCTTTTTTGCAAGACCAACATGAGATGAGCAGCAGTAAGGAAGGCGAAACTCTAAGGTCTAGGAAAGTTGCCTTAACTATTTAATCTTTGTGCTTTGACATTCAGCAAATTAACAGTGCTGTAAAGATTCCTCAATCTCCCTTCTTCTTCAGCTCTATGAAGAAATCAGCTGCATACACAGCTGCAGAGGGGTTGTTCATCTACTTGGGCTGGAGGCACCCAAAAAGAAACAAACCAATGACTCGTTTTTGCTAAAATCTCTTCAGCATGGAGAATCCAGAGGGCTCAGGAAAGGTGCTGATTTCAGATGCTGATGAAGGATTTGAGGCCTAGAAAAAGATGGCCAGCTTCCTAGAGAAGGAAATAAATTCCCAGGCTTGGTTCTCCTAAAAGTAAAATTTTTACTACTCTTTGTAAAGTGATTAAGACCAGAAAACTGTTGGAAACTGTTGAGGGTTTTCCTCCTTTTAACGATGAAGATAGGAAAGGGCATGACCTCTCCTTTCACTTCCTCTTTCTTTTGTATTTTGTTCTTAAAAAGCTTTCAGTTAGATGGAGAATGTTAACCCTTCATGAATTTTAGATATACAGAGGAAAATACAGATCTGTTCTGTGTGTCCAAATATGATTGAAAATTAAACACAGGAAGAAAAAAAAAGGCTATGGTGCGCTTAGTCACTGAAAGCTGCTTTAAGGAGAGTAAACCTGTCTTGTAAGGGATAATTACCACAGAATAAGAGGTCAGTCCTACAGTGCACAAATGTACATACATGTACATGTGTATATATATATACACACACACACATGTATACATAAAGCAGATAAATGCTCTGGCAAAATTTACATACTACGTTGAAGTGGCTTGTATATAAGCAGCAAATACACCTGTTAGCAAGCACACTCTATAAATTAACCTAGGAAAAGTTAAATGGTAGTATTTTTGTAAGCTCAACCTCTAGAAATGTTTCTGTCAATGCATTTCAAGAAAAGTATCTTCCTCTGGCCTAGACAAGACCAAGTTACCAAAGCTTACTCTCTTCAGTACAGTTGTCTGGGACATGGCAGTTTCATTCCAAAACTGAACACATTTTGAAAATTATTTCTTTTCCACACCCAAAACCAAACAAAATTTCTTGAGTAATTTCTCAAAATAAAATTACAATAAATTTGTGAATTTATGTACTTTTTTCTCACTGTTTTAAAACAAAATGCAGCTAATCCTGGACACAGTAAATATTCTCTCTAGAGCCTTGCTAACCTGTCTAGGAAAGAGTTTGGCTCCGGCAAAAATAGGTGGTTTGACAAAAATGCAGTCAGCTGAAAATCTTCCTACCACCTCTATTATGGGTCTTAATAGTGTTGTTGAAGAAAGCTATACAAATAAATGAGGCTTAAATCTGATCTTTTTCTCCTAAAATTTTATTTTGTATTACACAAGATTTTAATTTTATTTCAAATCTTCTCTCTTGCCTCTGTGTATTACCTCTCTGAAAAAGACAAAACAAATTCACACAAAGATTTTAAATAAAAAAGGTTTCCCTTCTTCCCCTGCCAGATGAGACTGTTTTATGAATGTGGTCCCAGAGCATGAATGAAGTATATGTCAAAAATTTTCAGTGCTGTCTTGCAGTGACAATGTATAAACGGCAAGATGTCCATGCTTGTGCAGGTAAAATTTTGTTTACATGAAATCCCTTTTCATCAAGCTCAGATATTTCCAGTCATGCTATATTGCAATTTATACTTGTATTTTTATCATCTCCATGAAGCCAAACATCTTGGATAAGTCATTTAAGTTTCCCAATGGCTTTTGAAGCAATGTGAAGTTTAAATTTTAAATTACATAGGTTTTAGTGGAGAACAGGAAATTCCACAGTATGAACAAATAGAGAAAAAAAAAACAACAAAAAAAACCCAAACACTTGAGGAAACAAAACTTGCAGAACATCTGCAGTATAGCTTTCTTGACTCTTTGCAGAGAATCATCCAGAATAGTCTCCTTGCAAAAGGTTAAGGTGCTCCTATCTTTCCATTTTTAACAATCGTTCCTTAAGGGCAGGCACTGTGTCAGACATATTCATGTCTATATGCTGGATATCCAACTACAGTTTAGAGTCAGAAGCAACAAGTATTTCTCAGAAAGCTTTGAAGGCTGCCAAAACATAGCCAACAAAAAGAGATGTCTTCAGTTATTTTCTAGGCTTGAGGGAGTAGCTTCTGAAAATGTCTTATTAAAAATGGCATGAGAAATAATACTTGTAATCAAGGGCAGTTGTACTAAAGAAAATGGAAGATTTTAGCCAAGCTGAACAAAAGTCTTGATGTATAAACAGCACCTCTGGCTGCTGATTGCTGGAGTGTCTTATGTGCATTACTTTTGTGTTTATTTTTTAAATTTTTAATGTAAGATGGCTATGCATACATTTTTCAGAAGTTCGGATTTGATATTCTCAATGAGTATCTTGGAAACATCCAGCACTGGGGGTGGAAGTACAGATGTTCAGCATCATTCAGGATGGAGCCTTAAAACTGAGGCATCTGAACACTACCACATACTTTACTGCTGTACTTCAACAGGTGGCTCTCCACTCAGTACAGCATTACTTAAATCTGCTTGATATTTCTGACTCAAGCAGCAGCACAGATCACAAAGTCCCTTCGTTCTTCTGTGTCTGAAAGGGTACATGCATGCAGTCCCTGCTCTGATCCCTGAATGCATTTTAATATGCTTATTTTAACAAAAAGACACTTCATTAATCCTTTAGCACCCTTAGGTATTGCAGTGATGTTCAAAATTTTGAGCAAATGAGGGTTTTCTTCTGATAAAAATTGAGGATTAGATTAAAATTGGAAAGCAACTTTTACAAAACTGAAAGCCACTTTTTTTCTCATGGACAAAATCCAGTCTCCTGCACACAATTCATACATTGCCCTCTGAAGCAAACAGAGGTATGAGAGCTCTAGCTCTCCTCTTTTTCTTGCTTCTTCATATGCCTTGTTCCCAAGGTGATTTGTAGCTGTTGCAACTGAGCAAATATATGTGCCTGCCAGTGACTCCCACCCAGCTGGTGGTATTCCTGGTTTCCTTGTTAGGCTGTTTTCAATCAATCATCTTTGTAATCCAAGATCAATGCAAAGAACCTTGCTGAGGCCAAGGAGTTGAGCTGCTTCTGGCTTGATGCCCAGTACTGGATTGAGTTCTGTTTCATACACCAGGGAGGAAACACAGACCTGTCATCTGTTCTTTACCACTGTGTGTTTCCTTTCTAATGAACTCTTTTGATTAGTTGGAAATGAGATAAATCAAGAAAAGAAACTCCCTGGTCTCCACATCTGAGACACAGAAAGGACTCAAATTATCTCAAGTCACTAGGAAATATGTACAGTGATTCATAAACAATGATGAGATACAGTCAAGAAGAGAAAACACACTCAACTGCTACTTGGGACCAATGCTGGATGGCTTTGGCATTGAAGACTCCTGTATCCAGCCAGCTAAATCCTGCAAAACTGCTCTGTAAAGAAACTTTTCTTCAGCAGTGCTTGTTATTTGTGTTACCTAATTTGCACATTCAGCAGCACACTGTAGCTGTTATAGAGTGGGTCCCGTATTTCTGCAAATGGCAGCCAGCTGTCTTTCAGCTCTGCAAATTTCTTTGCAGCTTATTTATAAACCATTTGAAGGCTGACCTAATGCTCACTTAGCACAAAATAAACCCTGGAAACATGTGGTGCCATAAAGCTGCCAAGTCAAACACTTACTGCATTTTTGTAGAAGAAATACAGCACCATGTTGGCGAGTCGGGAATAACACCAGTGGCCATGAACAAGCAAAAGCTTCTCCAAATGCCTGAACCTCGGGATTGCAAAGTCGCTCGCCATCACTGCCTTTAATGAAACAAAGGTTGGAGTCATTATTGTAAAGCACCACCTTCAACACTAACAATGAATCTAGTCATCTTCTCAACTCCTATATTCAGTGAAAGTGGTACTGATGAAGAATGAAATTCATGACAGTGCTTATGAAAGGCAGCTATTGCTGCATGGACTTGAAATACCCATGAGCAAACACAGCAGCTTGGCAGGACATGCAAGGCAACCCTGTCCTCACTTGGAGGAGATTACAGCCTACACTGCAGATGGTGACAAGCAACAACAAAAAGCAAGAGGTGGGAGAATGGCTGGCAGTTGTAGTTGCACAAGCATGAAGGCTCAAGGGTTCATGTGTGAAGACCTTGGTGGCTGTATATTTCTCTGTAAAAACTACAGCATACTTACAGGGCAAAATTAATTTCCAGAGAATAAGATAAAAACAGCACAACTAAGTGGTTGCATCATAATGATTTGACTTTAAAAGACAAAACAATAAAAATATTAGTTTTATTTGAATTTGCAGACCTGTTCATACAGTTTACTTGGCTGTCCTGAGATACCAGCATTTTCAGGGATTTTTTTAAATCACACATTTTCTGTAACTATGTATGAGCAAAAATCACATTACATGAGAATCCTCTGGGACTGTGCAGACTGTCAGATGGCATTGACAAAATGAATCACAGTTTCCCTCTAATTCTGACAAATTTTCTGGGTACTGTACATATAGATGAGATCTACCTGTATTATCATGTTTGTTTCATGATTTTCCTTATCTGTAGGATCACACTAAGATTCAATTTAATATTATTTTACATTTAATTTTATATTTTGGTATCACCTTTTTTCTCACAATTCAGTTCAGCAAAAAACAGGAGGAAAGGTGAAAACCTCCAAAGGAGTAGTATCTTCCTTACACTCTGCTGGGTATATTTTGGCTGTATTTTTCAATGAGAGGCAAATTACCTTTTAAGTTTTCCTAATTCTCTTCCTTGGTAAAACATCAAAAGGGTTCAGTTTTCTGAAGGAGGTGTTTGTAAAAGCTATTAAAATAAACTCTAAAACAGTATGCAAGAGAAGGTGTAAGAATGCATTGCAATTTAAGCAGTATATATATATATATGTAAAGACTGAGACAGTTTTTAATATGTTGCACATGCTAGATTTCTCAGGTACTAAGACACACTTGTTATTACTTCCTTGCACAGAAGTCTGATTTGTCTTGCAGACATACAGCTATCTTGCAGTTTGAGGAGAATGCAGCTATGCTATGTCTGCTTCCTTGTCCTCCACCCCATCTCAGCCTATTCCAATGTCAAAACAAAACTGTCAGCTTCATTTGTGCTTTTAACATAGTACTTTTCAGCAGACTGTGAGAAGTGTCACAATTTTTTTCTTTTTTTATTCCGTTTTTATTATGGTGAGAAACACAGAAAGAAAGATATGTTATCCAATTACATTTGCATGTTTACTTAGGTTCAAAATACCCACTTGATTTTCACATTTTATTTTTTTTTCTTCCAGCTCCACATGCTTCCACAGAATGTGGAAAGAAAATAAATCAGACAGTATTGCTGTCTGAGGCATCTAAATGCTCAACGCCTTCTGAGTACCTGTGTGTGTACAATTCTGACAGTTGTTTATAGTAAAGAGGTCTGTGCAGTTCCTTAGGACTTGCAGTAAGAGATGGGATCTATAAACATTTTCCACTCTGCTGAACTTTCATTTAGAAATAGAACCAGGTAGTTTAATGAGGTAATGAGAAAATAACTTTCAGACCTGGATACACTGAAAAAGCCAGGGAGATTTGAGGACTGGTTATGGTAAGTGTATGAGCTCAACTGAAAGTGGCATAAAGGGGCAAGGAGTGAAAAAAAAATGCTATGAGCAGACTATGTCTGCATTAGGAAAAAAAGTGATCTGAATTAACATATAGATGACAGAGCTTACTGGTAAGTTCATAAGAGGTGGCAAGACCCAAGAAAAAAGTTTGCAGCAGATTTTTTTGAATTGATAGGTTTGGAGGGAACCCCACAAAACTAGCTTCTCTGAGCTCTCTGGAGCTTGGACTGCCTGCAGTGATACTGCAGAAGTTATGCAGGACTTAAAGATGCATACATAGTGAAAAATATATGATAAATATGAAAAATACCTACTGACTTTTCTCCAGTGACATGTCCTAGCTTCTGCTGATATGCAGTTCAGAAAATACATAAAGTTGATACCCAAGTTCATAGCTCACTAAATTTTTGTTTCATAAGTTTGTGTGTTGACCCAAATACATTACAGCATTCATGAAATCCCATGAAATAAAACTCTATAGCTAACTTGTGCACTGTGTGAAGGAGGCCTCTCTTCCCTTTTGAGCAAAACATCCAGCCAATGTTGCAAAAAATGCAATTTGGGTCAGACAACCACCCACTGGTAACTAAGTTAAGGAGCATGCTCATCTGCTCAGGTCCTCAGGATGGAAACACTTCCCACTTTCTTTTTAGAGATATTTGACATATACTCAGCTACTCTGTTTTCTCACACAATCAGCCTGCCCAAATACAAGGCAGGTTGTGGAAATGAGGTATCCTGTGTCTTACTGCCACGTCTGATCCTGACACTGAAATTGATCTGTCCTAGCAGTAGAGAAGGCTGAGATAATACATACATCTTATACATCCTCTCTTCTGGTGATGAGAGAAGTGCCTCTTACACAGTGGTAAATGCAGTAATCATAGGTGGAACACATCCAGAAGACTACAAGGCAACCACCTTCATCCTGCTATTCCCTGTGACTGGAAATGTTGCCAAACCCAATCTGGTTTGCTATAAGGTGTTAGGAGTAGTGGTTCTGCAAAGGGCCACAATTTCTTTCTTTATTGTTTTGCTGTCTGAATAAGCTGAGTGAAATGTGTGCGTGTCTGGGTCAAGGGTCACCACCACACCATGCAAATAAGCTACATAAATTGTATTGGCCTGTGCACCCACTCCATAGAAGTATTCCCAAGCACTACAGGAGAGAGAATAAAAGCCAGAACAAGATGAACCTTATTTCCTAAATAATGCATAGCTGAGCTTCTTTTCTGCTTTAAACAATTACTTAGCTAATTATTTCTTTAATCATATTGCTTACAAGGATCTGGTAAGTTCAATCTTCTGAGAAGGCAGAACAAGCATGAGCTCAAACTCAAGCTGAAAGACCACTTATGACACAACTGGCACTCCTCAGCAAAACTTGCTGCTTTTCCTTATCTTTGCTGACTGTCCAGAGGCAGTCTGAACAATCTGACTTATGGAAAATGTCTGATTCACACACTCATGGGCTTTCCGCTGGATGAGCAACACTTACCTGCATACCTTCTTGACCAGAAATTCCCACACCAACATCTGCCACTTGGATCATGCTGACATCATTAGCACCATCACCTAAAGATGACAAAATGCAGTTTTGTCGTCACTAGCAGACCAATAACAGTTGGCAGCAACAAAACAAAGGGAAAACAGTTGTTATTCAAGGTTGGTTGAGTCTAGTAAGAGAGTTATTTACTAAGTGTTGATTTGGTATAGAAAAAGATGCACCTTTAGAATATAAGGTTCAGAGCTTGCAAAGTTTCCAAGGCATTCTGGTCTTTTTACACCTTTTTATCACAGGAAGTAACAATAAAACAAATCTATCTCTTTTTAATAATACCTAAAATTCAAGCATTCAGTCAGGCCTGAACTGCACCAATAGTAAAACAGTAGAAGGCTGAGAATAATCATCCCCAATACTTCTGCTTCCTGATTAAGATTCTGCCTGAGATCAGGTATAACTAAGAATTACATGTGCAAGAAGCCCTAAAGCCAATGAAAATGTTTACCCTGTAAAAATACTTATACAAGTTAAAAAGTAGATGAATGAAAGAAAAAGTCAAGAGAGTAGGGTTGACCAGTCCAAGACTAACACAACCAAGACTGGTAGATTTATTGGAATGGTTGCAGAGCCACCACCCCCTACTCTGCTTCCCATCATGATACCACAAATGAAGGTGCCATAGACAGGATACCAGAATGAGACATGTATCTAGTTCTTAACCTTTTAAATTTACAGCCAGTGTACTAATAGAAAATGATGTTCCGTTAGCTTATGACAAGACACTTGGTTTTAAACTTCAGTGGCTGAGGTGCATGCCACATGTCACCAGTTTCCCTGCTGTTGGCACATGTAAGATGCATGGTGTCCCCCCACCAGACAAAGCTGATGTCTTTGTGACTGTGTGATACAACCCAAGTTAGCTCATGTTGGTTAAATGGGAGGATACATACAGCTAGGTTTTAAGCCAGAGCAGGAGCTTAAGCTCAACTCGTAGGCTCAAGATGCTCAGAAAGAATGAAAGTAAAAGCTGCCCAGTATCTACAAGTGTTTTTGAGCATTCCGGATAATTCAAGTTAATGAGCCAGATGTTTTTTACAACATACGCAAATGATTATGCCCACAGTCAGTTAGCCAAAGATATAAATTCAATAGGAGGGAGGCATATTTGAGCAAGATATAATACATTCAGCATGGAGATTGTGATAATCAGCACATACTTGGTGATGTTGATGTCACACAAGTCTGGCAATTATTATATGTACTTAGAGTTTCTTATGGGCAGGTGCCACCCACGTGTGTTCCAGCTATACTTAATCAATACAGGTAGATGAAAGCAAGTGTATTTCTGAGAGTATGTGCTGAAATCATATCTTCTAATGAAACATGAACCTAAACTTGAGATAGGGAAAGAAGAGCTGGTTGACTTGTGTAAAAATCATAGAAACATGGAAGATCCTGTCAAACTTAAGACAGATGGACTGCCAGTCTCCCCTTTGCCAAATGAGCGATTAGGTGGGAAATGGTGTAAGAGTTGGCATGACACCAGTTGTGATCCACTCTCTGTAACGACAAGGCCAAGTCACAGCCTGTGCTATATGGCTGACTTGTGATGATAAACACAGAGCCTTGAGTTTAAGCATGATTGGATGAAGCAGCACTGAGCACAATTTTTTTGGGTGTAATACAGTGATTGCAAAATGGTGTTTTGCACAGCATAAGATAACCCAGATCTTCACAGC
This sequence comes from Zosterops lateralis, assembly GCF_965231275.1. Classification (NCBI taxonomy): domain Eukaryota; kingdom Metazoa; phylum Chordata; class Aves; order Passeriformes; family Zosteropidae; genus Zosterops; species Zosterops lateralis. Next base: position 32,596,869 of record NC_139763.1, read on the forward strand.
TGTGTTCAGACATGTCAAAACCTCTTAGCATAACTGGGTCCTGATTACCTAACCTCTGTAGGAAGAAATCCCTAATACTAATCCAGAGTTCTATCCTGGTTTTGAGTAAATATGTTAGAATAAATATACTGGAATTGTCCAACATGTTTTCAGACAAAACTGGAAGGCTGTTTCATTTATGAGGCAGCTGAGAGGGTCCTACTGCATGTCAAAAACATCAAAATTTTCAAGACACAGTATACATCAGGGTGGGCTAGTATAAACTGAGGTATTTACCTATTGCCAGGGTCATTGCTTTGAGTTTGTCTCTGACTAGTTTCACTACCATGCTCTTTTGGAGTGGGGTAGAGCGACAACACAGTACTGAACGGCACCGCTTGGCCAGTGCAAGAAATTTTTCTTCTAGCGCAGGTTCCAGGGCATAAGCTAGAGTTCTTCCATCAATGACTAGGCCCAAGCTGGAAAGCACAGAGGAAGAGGGTGGATAGAGAGGGGTGAACCCAACAGTCACGTTTCCAGTAGCTCCGTCTATTGGGTTTGAAAATTTAGACTCTACGCATTGCAGACACTGTTCCAGCAAGATAGCACATGTCTCCTGAAAAAAAAATTCAAAATAGAAATGCTTGAGAGAAAAGAACATGTATTCAAAGGCTTCTGTTTGCTGTATGTTTAGACATAACAAATATGGGGAATGGATTACTTGCTATGCTGTTAAAGTTTTAATTTCAAATAATCTTCTACTTGTTCTGAACACACTTAATTCTTGCAGAAGGTATGACAACATTAAAGAGTAGAAAGACTTAAAATCTAATTCTTCTTTAACATGCACTTTTGTATGCTAAATTAATTTCTTTTAGCTCCTTCTCAGAATAACAGTGTTGGGAAATGATATATAATTGGTACCAAGTTAAGTATGGTGATGAACACCATTATGGTGATGTATACGCCCACAACTCAGATCAAAGAGTTATGCATTGTTGAAGGCAAATTAAAGGTTATTTAAGCTGAAATCTCTCTCCTAGCCATACTCAACTAGAAGATGTTATTGAGAATATATGAACATTTAAAAGAAATGCTACTGGTCTTACAGCAAAGTATGACTAAAAAGAAAAAAAACGTAGAAAATTAATTTACCAGTTCAGTTGATACACCCAAGAATAGAAAATCCATTATCTTTTCTTCCTTTTTGAAAGAAATTGGAGCTGAATACTGATGGCCTACCTCTCCTCTGCTGATCTGAAGTCCAATTTTATCACCCCATAAAAGGACTACAGCACTATCAGTCTGGTTGCTTGTATGTTAGATTGTATCAGTAAACTCTCTGTGACTGCTTGCAACAAGTTGAACACAGGAAAGATCAGTAATTCAGAAGGATTAGAAAAGGTCTGTTAGGAAGCAAGGCATTACTGTAGGTGTGGTTTTCTGCCTCTCACTGTTAGCATCAAATTTAAATATTGCTTCTATCTCCAGAGAAAAAACCACCTAAGAAAACATGAATGACTGAGTTATCTAAATACTACATTTCAGTGGCATAAAATAAAGCACAAATTCTAAACAGGTTATCAATTGCTTTCTTTCTCAACATGTATTTAAAAACAGGTTGCTTTTTAGACCCATTAGTGTCAATAAGGAGAAATAGGGATGTTTTGAGAATGCATACCAAAGGAAGTGATTTATGCCAGTATGGCATATTTTCATTCATGGTAGAGTTCACTACATATAGTTATATGTTTTCAGTAAGGTTATGATACATGAGGCTATGGTTTAGAAGCATGATTCACTGAAAAGTATTCAAAGACATGTCCTACCTGGAAATTATAGATGAAGCAGGAAAAGAAGCAAAAAAAGAAAAAAAAAAAGAGGAAAAGGAAAAAAACCCATCAAATTTTAATTGCTTTTAATTAAAACTTTTAATCAAACTTTCAACACGTTGAAAGTAAAGCAAAACTAGTTCATTAGTCAACTTGTATACTGGATCTGCTTACTGGTGATTCAGCATTCAAAGTGATGATTTCCTCATCATGATCTAGTAGCTTGCAGGCATATGCAATATTAACAGCTGTTTCTTGCTTGTCTCCAGTAAGAACCCAAATCTGCAGCCCAGCCTTGCGCAAGCTTGCAATGGTTTCTGGAACACCATCCTGCAAACGGTCCTCTATGCCAGTTGCACCTAAGCACATCAAAAAACCAAAATATTCTATATTAAATGAACACCTAAAATTGCCCTTAAATTTTAAGCTTAGATTAAAAAAACTAAACAGAACCCAAAACAACTACTAGCCACTTTTACTGGGAGACAGCTAAACTACCAATGGTTGCAAGATTTGGGCAGCTTTTTGGGGGTATTGAGGAGGAAGAAAGGAAAGTAGCTGTGATAAACAGTTGCATCAACAATAAACAACAAATTCAGAATTCAAAATGTCAAAAGCAACCAGATGTCACTCCTAGTCCCAGAGGTTCACAAGGCTTACTGTCTCTATGCTCTGTATCTACATCATTTCTGCTGAATGTTGCTAGAGAAGCTACTGGTTCTTGGAGACCTTTTCAGTTCTTAGAGGTCCTAACTGCCTTTTCTCAGCAGGGAGAGAATGGGTCACTAGAAATTCCACTTTTGAAGAGGAATAACAGCTGGACTTCAGCTAGGCAACAGCAGATTAGACTGCAAACATAAACCTTTCTGTGTCTTGTTGCTGGTCTTTGCTCTTGCAGAAATACACTAGTGTCCAAATGAGATATAGCAGAGAATAAACCATAAATGCGTTGACCATGATATGAGAGTAAAATGTGTATTTTCATGCTTTCAATGCAACTTTCTACCTATTATAAGAGACTGGGTATCTGTTTTACGCTTACATGAATCAACTGAATGAGAAGATTTTCATATATATGAAAAGTGGCAAAACGCCACTCAGGACTAAGCTCAGCCTCACCACTGGTACATTAGTGCTCCACTAAAAGTCAGAGACACTTCAAAGTGAGGAAATGCAAGCCCTGCCACTAGCAAATGACAAAGTAACAGACATGCAAGTTACCTGGAACAACAGGAAAAACAAAATAAACTTTTCTTAGCTAATTGTTTCTTCTATTTTTTTCCTTGGAAAAAAACAATTAACGATATAAGTCCCCTTAAGTCTGACCACCAGTCATTTACATGAAAACACATTCTTAGGGTAATTCTGGGAAAGCTATCGGTATCAAAATAAAGAAAAATATATTCCAGACTGAATTTTTATTCCCACAACCTTATGATGACTGATCATTGCAAGCTACAAACCAGAGTATGAGGTTCTTGGGGAATGACTGAACTGATAGTTTACTATTGGCCAGAGCTCACTTGTCTAGCAGCTCAATTTTACTTTTTTTTTTTTTTTTTTTTTTTTTTTTTTTTTTTTTTTTTTTTTTTACTTTCTACCTCAGACTGCAGCCAGAGCCAACAGGTACACCCATGGTGGGATTGATTACTCTGGTCCGAATTCTCATGCCCCTCTTTAAGTCAGGAAAGAGAACCAGACACTTCAAGAGCATGATCCATCTAATCCTAAAGCAGAGATCTAAGTCAGACCAAATGAACTATACTTTTTTTGTCTCCCCATTGGTTTTATGTTGAGCCTTAGAGATCTGTAGTAGATGCATGAAAAGTTGGGTGAGGTGGATCTGTCTCCAGGAGACAAACATGCTGGTAATTACTGAAGGTCATTTTCTCCCACAGTGTTATGGCTGTCCCAGTTTCTTTGCCAGGGAAAGCATCTGGATGTATGGAGTACCAGTGTATATAAATACATTTTAGAATCTCAGTGCTTTCGATATCTCAACTCAAAAGACTATGACTTAGCTCTTGCAATATTTTTTACATACACTGATTTTAACTGCACCCCCTTGCCACAGAATACACAGGTCCTGACTGCATGTGCTGCACCTGATCTATATGAATATTGATGCCTCTCACAGATGGCAGTTTGTGGGCTTTGCTTTAGGTGTATCCATGGGGCCCCTGGAATCAGGGAAGTCTCTGACTTGTTGAAGCAGCACTGAACTAATGAAATTCTGTAGACAGCTTGGGCCAAGTCCTCTTGTTTAGGGCAGCAGTTCCCATTTATGATATTGTGTCAAATTCATCCCTGGTATTACTCCACTTATTTCACTAGTGATAAAATGTTGGCAGGAGCAAGGAAAACAGGGTATGTCTTTTATGTTAATTATATCCTATTCCTTTGTAGTGCTGCACATGACAGCCGTGATAAAGTCCCACAGAAGCCAATTTCTATACTGTCAGAAACAATTTAAGGGAAAAAATGGATTTCATAGCCAAGCTTTCAGAATTTTTATCACATTTTAATTTCATGTCCAGCTCTCATTTCATTACCTAGCAGATGCAGATTCTTCTCTATCCTCAGTGCTGACTGAAACAGCAGTTCTTCGCGATTTTCAATAGAGGATTCTGCTTCTAAATGAGCTTTTAACCAACATCCATACTCTTCCTTGCTGAGAACCTATTACAAAGAGTATGTGAGGGCACAGTCAATATGATGAAAAGGCACTCATACTTTAGCGAATAAAATGAAAAAGAAGTTATGAATCAAGAACAATAAAATAATAAATATCTTCAGTAATCTTTGTCAAGACTCTCCTTAAAAGCAAACTGAAAGCCTGCATTTACTTACTCTTTTTGCAATACAGAGGGTCCGCAGCCCATCTACAGCATAAAGGTTAAGGTAATTCTGGGTTTTGCTTCGGATTTTTTTTTGATGTTTGCCCCGAGGGTCATCTAGATAAGAATAAAACCATAAATTACTCGTTGAAAAATAACAGCAGCTGAATTGCCTCAGAGAATAAAAGTTGTATACAGTACTCACTGTACCAGCACTTTATAACTGATACTTTTTTAGAGGTGTTGATATTTCCTGGGAAACTCAAGGAAAACATTCCATTAAAAAAAAAAAAAAGTCTTTTTGTTCTCTTTTCTGTCTTCCTTCTTCAAAGAAGTCACTGTGAATGTAAGTGAGAAAGACCTTTTGTTTTACTCCTTAAGTATTTCTTTTGCCTGAATATTTTAGGAAATCATGATAATCTTCACAGCAAACATTACTGTCAGAAATAGAAGCATGATTTCAAGTATGCTACTAGCAAATGTTTTTCCACTTCCTCACAGCTCTTCATGTGCAGAAAAACAACACTTAAAAATAGCACTCAGTCTTCCACCAAGGCTAATATCTTGAAAGAAGTGGAAACAGTGCTCTGTTTTGTATATTGAAGAGCATGAAGGTCCTTTTGTCCGTTACTGTTGTACTGATACTTCCTATCAGCCTGAATCAACGCAAGAAGTTCTGGGTATGACTGTGATTTCCTTTAGAGAAGAATTTGCACTTGCAGACCTCACAGCTAGCTTTTACCTTGGGTGCATCAGCAAAACTTCCACTTAGCTTCACTCTTCACTTAAAGCCACGTGTAACTACTCAAAATGAGGACTGAGCATCTGTTCTTCCCTTTTACCTGGGACTGGTGCAGTGTGCTCACTCTGTGATCAACATAGAGTAATAAATATGATGGCAGGACATTTTGTTTCATCTTATTACATGAAATGATGTCTCCAAAAATTAAAAACAAGCAGTAATGCATCTTTTTTAATCATCTAGGATTGAGACAAGTTCATGAAAAATGTACTGTAGTAATAATCTTTAATAACATGAATTTCAAGGTTAGCACTTAAGTAAATATACAAGGGGGTAAATTTTTAGATTGGAACCACTGAATGAGAATGGTTTTCCTACTGCCTGATGTGATATACTTTTTTTTACTTAAGACTGAATATTTGTGGAGGATGTAGAATCATATCAGGATATAATTCTATAATTGGAGCTGTTCCTAAGTGCAGTATTTGAGTTACTGGTACTTGCACAATAACCAGTCATTGATTCAGGTGACCACTCCTCAGCAGAAGCCTGGGCACCTCAAGAGACCTACTACATACTCAGTTCAGCACTGAATGTGCTCACCTCTCATACTGAGAGCCTATGGGCACTATGCCATCATACTGAGCACTTAATACAGGTACATAAATTAGATGGCATAAGTATCTTACTATTTATACTTTTCAGTGCCCATTTACCCAGTGTGCACTCATACTAAATTTGATCTTGCTATACGTTGACTGCATACATATATCTGTCTGTCTATAAAGTTACATAGTATTCAGCACTTTCACCTTCATACAGCAGCAGAGTGTGTAATTGGGCATTCAAATGCTCCAACACAAACACATACAGGTATTGATTTTGTAGGAATAAGGGAACTGTGAGCTTGGAATCCAAATATCCTGGGTTTTGTTCCATTTATCCCAACCATGTATCAGAACATTTTACTCACTGTACAGCTATTTCCTCACCTTTAAAGAATTTTCTATCTTCTCTAGGTCTGCACATCTGGGCGCATTTGTACACAGTTGTTCCTAAGGGATTCTGTGAAGACGGTGGTATTTTCTGCATATGTTCATTTCAGTTCCATCTGATTAAGATCATGTGGTGAAGACTGACTGGTAAGAATATTCTCATGGGCCTCTCCATCTACCTATTAATACCACCTATGCTATCACCATTGATTGTCTCAAAGAGACAATACAGATATATTATTCCAGAAGGACATCCCTACAAGTATTATTTGCAATTGGAAAGCCCTTTCATATACTATATATGGAAATATGCATATAAGGAACCAGCAGCCTAACACAGTTTCATGTTGCTACTTTTCTATTAGTGCATTATAACCTTTTTGGCACATGTGACTGCTGTATTACATAAGATTTTTTTTTTCTGGGAGAGGTACTGCAGCAAACCTTCTTTGAGACTCCTTGTATTAGTGAGGGGTTTTTTAACTTTAGAAAAATAAAGCAGGCAAGCATTCTTCCTAATTTATTATGATACATTAATATTCTAGAGAAAAATGCAGTATTTTTTTGCATATCCCACATGAAATTATCTTAGGGGAGTGGCTATTTCAGTGGCTCACTGACTTCAAATAATGCAAACTTTAATAGGTGCTTAAACACATCAAAAGCTGTTTCTATCCCTTTAAGGTTTAATTCTTTCTATCACTTTAAGGTTCAGCACTTCAGATCTGTCTGAATATCACAGGTGCTAATGCAGTGATCATGCCAAATGCTCATACCTCCTTCAATGAACAAAGACAGCAACTCTCTACAAGTAGAGATGTGTATACTATTTTCTGCGCAAGTTCTCATTTCCCGCATATCAATGACAGCTAAAGCCTCTTATAGTTCATGTGCCTCATCAGTCCTACCCCTGAGATCTATCTTGTTCTCAGAAGTTAGAAGAGGGGAAGGAATCTCTTGCAGACAAAACCCAGTCATGGAGATTGTTTTTATCTGGGATGCGTGTCTGCTCTGAGCAGTGTGACCACATGCACCATGTCAGTGAAAAACGGCAAGGAAGTCTCCTCAGAAGAATGATAGAGAGCTAGTGGCCTTCTGCTTCTTCATTTCCTTCCATAATCTCGAGCTGCGGAAAGCCAGCACAGTCATTGTTTTCTCAATGATTTATGCTCACAGTTCCTGTGCGAGCTGGGTATTGACTCAAACAGTAACTTTCTTATTTATGAACATGGCGACTGTTGAGATAAAGTAAAAACAATACACTCTTGGGAATAATTTCAAGGCTTTTGGAAATATCTGTTTGCTATCAGAACACACTAGGTTCCACAGTCTTAACAAGATATACAGGCAGAGCAAATGGAGTCAATGCATAATCTTTTTAAATTTTTAAGCTCATGACGATTTTTATTTTTCTATAAGACACAAAGAAGCTAAACCAAAATACTTCTGCTACTGATTTCAGGCTGTTTTTCTTGTCATATTCTAAAATACTCTTTCTCCCAAACAGGAATCTTTGTTTCATGTCACATGGTGTTTGAACTGGGAGATCACAGACATGGTGCTGCCTTGGTCGTTCAGTCTAACAGCACAAGTCTCAAGACACACGTTTAAGTAGTGTACGGTTCACATGTCCCTGAAGCACTGAGAGAGCAAAAACCAAGCTGTGGGATTAATTGTGTCCATCACTTTTTAGTCATTTCCTTAAAATTACTGAATCCTTGTAGCATTACATCTCCACTCACACACATGTTCCACCATCACCAGTGAACTGGATAACACCAATAACAGATCCCAGAATAGAGATAATAGCGACAAAATATAAATCTTTTGAGGCTCCCTCTACATCCATTGACACTAGGATACTGCAGGCAGAGACAGCAAATTCAGTTCCAGGAGTGAAAGATACTCAAGAGAAATATCAAATGTTTTTCAGACAGATCTGCTGAAACATACAGAATTACTGAAGCCAGAAGGGGCTTAAGAGGACTAGAAAAAACAAGGGGAACTGCTTATGATGTTCTAGTGGTTGCACTAGAAGCACAGCACACCAGAACTCAAAGTTCAATTTGGGCTAAATAAAACCCTAAACAAACAAAAAGCCCAAACCAAAACAAAAAACTTCCCGCACAATTTCAGAACCACTTTCAATTTGCTTGCCTGTAATGATGGTGGAATCTGTATTTGCTCAGCTACAGACATTGCTCATTCCCACAGTGAACTTCAGGAACTCTGCTTCTCTGACATATATCACCTTTGATAATGTCACAATTTTTAATTTTTCTAACTGGCCTTACTGTTTTTACCTAGGTGAGTCCCAGACCTGCCTGAAATGTCCCTGAAAATTCCTTGATCCATTGAGTCTACTGTGAATTGACACTGCAGCTTTGAACACAGTCTGTTATATGGTAGCAAAAAAATTAAGTTCTTTTGTAAAGGCTCAGTTCTCATTCTGAGAACTCATTTCCAATAATTATTTTCTAGGTATTAGAAATTTTCAGTGCAAAAATTCTCTATTAGTAGTTTGGATTCTCTATTAGTAGTTTGGAAGGAAAGACATTTCCATAGGTGCTTTATGTGCCTTCTGTGATATCAGATTTTTGCTAGAAAATTATTCATGAATACTTTGTTGTTAGTTAAGGACAAGCTGTTCTTAATTTTTTTGGCTCAGCTTTGATTTATATGGCTGAAACCAGAAAACTAATGCCAACATTTTTCTGTGTTTCGCTAAACTAAAATTACACAGTATAAGCCTTTCACAATTGTTTACTCCAGCTAATGTCAAAGTAACCACAAAGTCAATGCATTAGTGAAACATGGGAAGTACCTCTAGCACTTTGGGGCTCTGTCCATTCATATTTAGGTAATCTTTAAACACTGCATGAAATTCAGTGTTGAAAATACAGTAAATTAGATGCAAACTGATTAATGCAAACTGAAACCCAAGAGTCTCCTCTAACTTCTGAAAACTTAAAGGATTTGTCTTGAAATCAACTGATTACAATTAGCTATCAAATGTTGTCACTGCTTCCTAGGACATTTGGGTGCTGGAGAATTCTCCATGCTTTAGGGAAATTCCATGTTCACAGCTACATGTCTATTGCTTGCTATTCAACTATGTATCTGAAGCCAGGATTTCTTGTCTGAACAGCATCTCTCCATCTTTTGCCACAACCTTTCTGTTTTGATGGCTGATTGATTCACATTGCCCTTTAGCATCATAGTTAAACATGAGAAAAAGTCCTGATTAATGCAACATATTTCAGCAAAAGGATGTAAAAACTTAAAAATGAAACAGAGGGAAGCAGCAATAAGAAATACTTCAGTTTCATATAAAATACTCAACTTTCCAAGTACTGCCAGGCAGGTTTTTCTAAAGAACTGTAAATTTCTTTGGCCAAGTTGCAAGAAATTCCTTTAAAATAAAGCTTACTAGTAGAAGATCTACAGAAATTATCTTCACTCATTTGTGTGAGGTAAGGAACCAGTAATTTGCTACAGAAAATTTGCAATAATTACAAAGTATTATAAAAGAAGGTAATGGCAGCCATTCTACAAAATGAAAAGCAGGCAAGTCGACTTGCTAGACAAGACAGTAAGATATGATTAGGTTTTCAGCAACTAACTGCCTCCCAACCCCGCCAAAGGTAAGTAAGAAGTGTACCTGAAGAGCAGGGGAGAAGAAGATCCATAACAACTGAATCTGCTCCTTTAGTGTAAACATTTATTTCATCTGTGAGAGGATGCCTGACCACTACTGACATCCTCTTCCTGACGGAATCAAAGCCCAATGTATGTAATACTTCAAAGCTTAAGGTTCCCAGGTGAGGTAGCTCCACTGATACCTGGTCAGATAGCCTTCCAACCAGAGAACAGTTATACGCCCTTGCTGCATAGACAAGAGCAGCTTCATCTGGACTCTCTGCTTCATAACGGAGTTCTCCTTCCTCAGGTGCACCCCCCACAGCTGTCCTGCCTTGCTGGGAGCTGTAGCCATTGTTATTCATCTGTGCAGAGTATGCCAGCTTCTCTTCCAGTTTTAATAAAGTGCTATCTGTAGATGTAGTTGAAAGGGTGCTCAAACCAAATCTGTGTATTGATTTGCTTGTAGCTAGACTAGAGGAACTGCTGCTGTTAGATCCAGAGGTCAAGCGACTTGGAGTGAATCTTCGTATGAAGTCTTCAATGGTCTTTACTGGAGATTTTAGTTCAAATCGGTCTCTAACCTTGAGAAGAACAAAACCCACCAATGAACAAATGCCAAAGAAAAGCTGTACAAGAATTCTGAGACTGTTAGTCAGTCTAAGCATCTCCAACTAAAGAGTAAAATTTCTTTGAGGGCAAAAAGTAATGGTATTTGTATTTTGAGAAAGCAAAGTAAAAGGACAACACTGAGTCAACAACAAAAAACTCACTAGAACTTCAGAATTATACCTGTGTATGAAAGCACATATGTTTGCATGAAAACAGCTTTTTCTTCTTTCACCTCCTCAGCTATGACTAATGGATAGTCTATCAATATTGCACCACCACCATCAGCAATGCATACTAAAAGCTACCATTAGTCTGAATGAAACTTTGTCATCCTTTGTGCATATTCAGTGAAAGTGATGAAAAAAAAGTTAATGTAGTATTTTTCTATTGAGAGGGGTAGTATCTTGTAAAAGTAAAGTTTAATGAGAATATGCCAATGCTGAAAATAGTCTCAAAAGACACATGTTGCGATAAGTAATTTCTTGTCTCTTACAGCATTGAAGAATTTTGCTTCAGACTTATCATTCATTTCAGTTCACACAAATCTGTTCTAAAGATACAGTAGCATTACTAGTAATAGCATATTCATAGTAATATATATTATATTATTGTGTAACACTGTAGCATTCCTGAAACAGCAGAACTGAGCATTCTCCAAATGTTTCCTTGGCACAAAACCACATCATTTTGCAGACTAGTTCACTTTTTATTCCAATCTGGAACAGAAGAAAAGTGCAGAATTTTCTCCAGAATGGAAATTCCAGCTGCTGGCGAGCTTTAATATTACATTCCATTATAGTTTTGTGTAACAGATCATCTTGGGATTGCGTTCTTGAAATTCTCATTCATCAATGACACTAGTTAAAGGCCAATTTAAGCACTAACGATCATTATTTCTCATAATGAGCTTAAGATGCATCTTTTACATGATTTGAAAGTTTTAAATGATGTTTTTCAAGTGTATTTCTCTTTTAAAACTTTTAAAAAAATGTCTCAGCCTTTTCTTAATTTAATCCATACATATGAAATATTTATTCACTGACAGCTTATTTCCCTTTCTGGTAAGTTTTGCACATTTACAATTAGTTTCCACACATGCTTACATATTTATGCTTATTAAATGAATAAGCTACAGTACAAGAAATCATGAGAATTTCAGAAGTATCTTGAAATTGTTGATGAAAGCATATCTTGCCACGGAGGCAAGGGAAATAGCTGACACACTCCATTCAGCTAATGCACTATTAAACTCACTCAGTCACAAAGTAGTTCTACAAGTCATCACAACCTGCTCTAGCTGTTTCTCACTAGAACAGGAGGTTTTCATTTCCCTATCTTACAAGATAATCTAGTGCAAGGCAAAAGAAGCCTGAACTCACTTTTTCTTTAACTTACCTTCTGTCGGGGCTGATTTGGTGCAGTAACCACGACTGTGTTACATATAGTTAAAGCTATGAAGAAGTCAAAAACATCACACAGTTCTGGACTCAGATGGGTCAATGGTTGTTCATGGCTCCTCATGACCTCCAGATGCTTTGCACATTCATTCACTTTTTCTAACAACCTGGGGTCAGGTGTGATGTCCTTCTCCTAGTAAAAAATACCAGTGATTAATATCTGTGTTTCTACACATTTCCAAAGCAGCAACAAGCAAGTAAAGCATCAAAAACAGTGTCAATATCAAGAGTTTTGGGGTGGCCTTGCACCATGGAGTAGAGGTGGAGAGAACTGTAACACAGTTATAGACAAAAAACAGTTAACAATGAGCCTTCTGGTAGAAATTATGTGAAATATTTATAGCAGCAATATTTATCTACTTTGGAGGTATTGGAAACAAGAAGAGTTACATAATTTTCCTCCCTCTTTCTTGTTTAATTCAAGACATTTATTATCTAATGGTACACTGCAGAGACCAGAACTGCGGAAAAAATAGACAGCAATGACATTTAAAGTTTGGCTTTACATCAGCACAAGAGAATGAAACCACCTTCAATTGCTTCTTAGAGAACAACAGTCATCCACACATTTGAAGTTAATTCATTAGGATTTTTTATATTGAAACATTGAACCCTTTCAACTACTTCATCAGTATTTTCTACCCATTTAATATAATTCTTGTCAGAGCAACCTCTAATATTTTGTAACACTGAGGGAGGCAAGGATACAAAAGATTAAAAGATAAACTGATCTAAGCCTCTTTTCTTAGTAGAATTTTATGTCTTGATGCTCAGCAGCTGATAAATATGAGCAACAACAGAACTCCATGTATAAAAATTCTAGCTTGGAATTTTATCAAAAGAGCTTACTCTTGACTGAAATCAAGAAGTTCCACCAGTGCAAACAGCATCTTCCACTGTATTTGTCATTTCCTTTAAGGGTGAATTTGTGTCAACAGTGCAACAATGCAAATCCCCTGAACAGACACAACTTGGCTTCTCTCCCCTCTTATTACCATTCCAGTCATGTAAAACTTATACAAAATTATAACAGGATAAACTAAACCAAATGAAGCTTAAGGACTTAAAGTCACCAACACGTTGAAATGTAAAGATGTTTACTTTTTAAAATACAACACATGCAGTCGACAGATAACCACTGAAACACACTAGAAATTATGTTATGGTGTATGACAATAGTGTCTAAGAATTGTAATATGTGGTGTCCACCCCAGCACCTTGTAGTTTTAAAATCCTCTGACAAAAGAGAAGAGGCATATGAAGAACAATTTGAATCCTTGACCTCAATGCTATTCTCAGCTTCTGTAGATAAAAGGAAGACATACATGTTCTTTCCAAAATCAAACTATAACTGAAACAAGCATTTCAGATTGTCTTTACCTTCAGCTTCTTCCCAAAGACAAGGCATTTAGATAAGATCTATGCCAACACTTCACGGTTTTTGTACAAACAGCTGTGGCTACAGAAGTAAAAACACTAAGATGAAATCTATAAGGTCACACAATGTGCTACAGATTTCTTTACCTTTTTTTTTCCAGGACATGTTTCTATATTACAAGATACAGGACACTGTGCATTTAGTTCTCATGACTTACCATTGGGCTACTGAATGCAGTGTGCTTAGAGAGTATGCTTGCTCTTTTTGCTTCAGCTCTGCTCCCTGTGCGCCGGTGGGTTTTGGTGCTCTGGCTCCTGTGTATCACTTTGATGCTCTGATGGCTGCTGATACTGTCACGCTGGGACAGAGTTCCTCCTTTTGGGGCTGCCTCTTCCTCTTCAGAATCAGGCTCTTGGTACATTGCTAAGCGTTTGGCTATCAGTAAAAATAAAGTGGGACAAACGTCGCATACGTTAAAAGTGGCTTAGAAAGAGGGAGAGGGACATGGTGACTTTTTTTCATGTGATCTGATTTTAATATTATGCTGTGCTTTCTCAGTAATAATAAATGATTCCATTACCAGGAGATATACTGTAGTATTAATTGAATGGTAGTATCTAATTGAGGATGCAGATAACATAATTAGAAATGTGACACAATGCACTGCCTCCCTCATCATCACATTATTTCTGAAAGGCAGTTAGAATCTGCAGTAATTCAGTGCATCCCTGAAGACTATTCTCCAGCTCTGCCTGGTGAAATCAACCAAGTAATTTGGTCTTCACTTAAAATCTGAGTAGGAAATAAACAATCCAGAATTTTTTCCTGTCAATTCCATCACAAATTTCAAATAAAGTATTTTCCAGCAAAAATGTCACATCTAGTGAGTACCAGTTACTGACACCTGAAATGTACTCAGAACAACACATCTACAGAGCACTCCTGCCTTTGTTTTACACACAGAGATAAGGCAGAGAGCATTACAGGCTTGCTTAAGGTCAGGGCCCTGTGCTGCAGAGTGGAGACATGAACCCAGATTCTTAACTGCTAGCCTAGTGTTAAAATCACTGTGGAGTCTGTCCCTTCTTCTTTGCATGATAGGACAATGCAGCATGCAGTATGAAAACCAGGGTACCCCCACTTGCTGCAACACTTGCTCCTATCACCATCTGCTGCAGTGACCGATTCCTGGTTTAGACAGAATGTAAGAGTTTTTCCAAATGATGTATTTTAGATGAATGCTTCCTCATTGAAGGATCCAACTAAGCCAATTAACGCTAGAAAACAATCCTGGCAGTTGGATATACAGAAACCAAAAAGGAAACAGAAAGCAGAGGGTGTGAAACAGCTGTGGAATCCTACCCCTCTAATGACAGGCTGTTTAGCTCTAACTAATGTTCAACATATTTTTTCATTCCTAAAGACCATGTGCATTTAGTAATCTGGCTGATTCATTAGGCAGGCAAATGCCACTCTAACAGGTATCTGTTTATTCCTTCATTATGTATTAATTGAAAAGCTTTTCATTTTGCTTTCAAAATAATCCACACAATACAGTACAAATTCCATACTTGCGGCTCAGTTGGCTTCGCTTCTCCAGTGTAACAAATTAGATTTTCCTAATAGCAAACTATAAATGACTAGCATGTAAGTTAATTATTCAGGCCTTTAGCAAACAAAAAATTATTTCAAAATACTTCCTGAGAAAAGTCTTGCATCATATATGATGAGTTTGGCACATGATCACTTTTAATGTAGTTAGCTTTACAAAAAAAACCCCACCCTCACAATCCACTGCAATTTCAAACCTGTTTTAGCTGTCAGAAAGCAGCTGGAGGAGTTGAAACCAGACCACACATAGTACATGGTGATAGCTCTATCACTACAGTATCACACATCAGAGGTTTTTTTCAACTCCATTTGAAACATGTATAGGCTTTGTCTGAAATGTGGGAAATGGGAGTTTCTCAGTCCTTGCTGTGACTGCACACCTGGTCACTGCTCTAACTCTGTGCCCAAGAATGCACTATCCTCCACTGCACTTTGGCTCCAACTGGCAAAAAATTCAGACCATGGATGTAGAAAGGACCATAGCACATTTGGAGACCCAAAGACTGCAGGACACACTGCAGTTCACTTCTGCCCCACAGCTTGAATAGAGCCCTGCAGCCCAGTTCTGAGGCTGATGTAAACTAATGGTGAATGACTGGGGAGTTTTCTTCATTAGCATTATTTGGTGGGATACATGTCTATGTTATATGGTGGGAAAGAGGTTGAGCAACAGCACGTTTGCTGCCAGGTAAGCAGCTGCTCCTTGAGCCACACAGCTTCCAAAAGAACAGCACAGTACTGTTGCCTTATCCTTTCAGCATCTGCCTAGTTCTCTGATTTATATTACAGAGGCTACAGGACAGCTCAAAAATTAGGGAGGTCACTGGTCTCCCTGGTCCCTCTGTCGCATGGTAATGAGCTGCAAGTAAATGAAGTTCATTTCACCTCCAAAGGCTGCTTCCTGCAATTTCATGCATGTGCTCTGGGCCAGTGCAGTTCTAACCTCTCCCATCACTTTATCCCACTAATTCCCACTTTCTTCTGCTCTGTAGGCTTCTGTGTATTTTCTCAGTGGAAATGCAGATCCCTATAGTGTGAATTTAGTTCAACTGATTATAGGTTTGTCTATATCAGAAGCAGTCTACACTGAGTGCCCAAAGCAAACTGCAGCACCTATGAATCAGAGGTCCAGGCCCTGGATCAAGAGGAGAGCCTGACTGTGCCAGACTGCTCCCCCAGCAAAACAGGTTCCTTTCAAGGTAAACCCATGGATGGATGGATGGATGGATGGACGGACGGACGGACGGAAGGAAGGAAGGAAGGAAGGAAGGAAGGAAGGAAGGAAGGAAGGAAGGAAGGAAAAGATGCCTCAAGAACCAGAATGAAGGAGCACACTGAAGGGCTTTTGTCCTTCTCTCCACTGAGGAGATATAATGGAGTGTGCATTTGGAGAGTTATGATGGAGTGCAGACATGGGATGAGGCCTGTGTGAGGGCAGTGCCCAGTCAGAGAGTGCAATCTTTGCCTTCATTATCTTCTGCAGGTCCTTGTTACCTGCTGCTAACCCCAGGCTGAAAAAAACATCACTCAAGATGACACAGCATTAAGGTTTTCTGCACTTTACCAACATTTAAAATTTAAATCCATTGGAAGAAAAACATTTCTGTGCCTCATTTTCACTAGGGCTCTCAGCAACAAAACCAGTCTCAAGCAGAGCTGGTGTGGCATGTGAACACAGCCACTCAAGAAAACCATAAGAAAAGGCAGGATTTGCCATAGGGATAATATGTTCACCACAGATGCTGGACATTTGAATTGTAGGCTGACAGAAATTTGTCTTGCTTCTTCTCATAACAGGCAACATCCCTTGACAGGGAAAGGATTGGCTACAATCAATTCAGCTTTACAAAATGTGCTACTCAGTTGGTCCAACTCCCTTTGAAGCAGAGTTTTTTTTAAAAGGATACATTTTCTTTAATAATCATACCTACTTTAGGCTTCTGATCTGAAAATATATCTTGAGTTATAAGACCTCAAAGATCCTGAACTGAATATAATTTTATTCCTGGTATAAAAACTCCATAGTTAAGCAGAGAATGTATTTCATGTACAATACGGAGTTATGTCTGCATACCATATCTCTGGATTCCTCATTGCTCTTTCTTCTTTCTTGCATTATATCTAAATGTATTTTGTTTACTCAACATAGCAAAAGCTGTTTCCTAATGCAGCACTCAGTTTATTTATTAGCAGTACACTGACAGCATGGTTCTTTTTAGTCTATGTAATAATAGCTAGCTCTTGCTCCCTATTTTTTTATTATGTTTTATTGTAGCACATTCATTTAATTGTCCTTGCCACTGAGAAAAAGGAGGAAAAGGGAAAGTAGGAACAAGACTAGAATCTCATTTAACCAAATCAAACGCAATTCTTTTGATACAAATGGTATTATTTCAGTTTATAGCAAAGGAAACTTGACAACAACAACAAAAAACAAGCCTGAGCACCTTTCAACATTTTCTCAAGTGCAGTCTTACACATTATGCAACAAGAATTAAGGAGTTTAAAGAAATAATGAAACCCAGTTCAATTGTTATGCTATGGCTAAGGTTCACATTGCTTCAGCTGTGCAGTGCGTGCCTCTCTGGGAACATGCTGTTCTCTCCACCCACTCAGCTCCCTCCAATTGAGAACCTTTTCCTGTGAATATTATAACCTGAAAGACATTGTTGTGGGATACTTTTCAGTTTCAGCACTGAAAATTGATGGCCTTGATCTTTTTTTTCAATCCAGTTTCTTATTAAGGGCAAAGACACAAACAACTTTAGTAACATGGCAATGCAATTTATGAAAGTCAAAATTCACTATCCTGTACTTCACTTTATATTTATGGCACAAAGAAGAAACAGCAATTAATACTTATTCCATTAACCCTCTTTTATCTTTCAGAAAACAGCAGGAAGCTATAAATAAAAGTCCTCTAGTAGCTGCCAAGTATTGAGAAGATAAATTCTTTATCTTTTTGAAGATAAATTCTTTTATTTTAAGAAACCTTTTCTTGAATTTCATTTTGATTTTTTTTTTCTGTTTTACCTTCCATGCCATATATGTTCTATTACAAGGAGTCCATTTTTCAGGTTGACAGAGACACTGTTGCCCCACACACAGACGTTCCACTAACTTAAAATGTGGGATTAGGAACCTGTAAAGAATTTTCCTTCAAGCAGCATAAAACTGCAGACCCCCTAAACCAGAACACTTAAGATGTCAGTGTGCAGTATTTCACCATAGAAAAATTCAATTTTGCCTCAAACCATTCAATAAGGCTGCTACTGAACTGTCAGAAAGTAAATCTAGATGTGCAGCACTTACACCATCACACCATCTTATTTCCTTATTATTTTTGAGTGCAAGTTTATTTCACTTTGAAGTGCACTCCAGTGTCTACATAAAGATTCAGTCAAGCAGCTAGAATGCTATAAATTTGTACAAGTGTGCTGACATAATCTTAACTTACTTTGCAAGAACTTGCCCATAAGAGCAAGTCTTGAGATAAGAAAACACTGAAATTTCCCTTCCTCTAATCTCCTGGTATCCCCAGGTGTTTAAAAATCTTAAGTCCTTTATTAAGAACTCTCTACTCAGAATTGGAGATAATTCCTTTTTTTTCTTGAGATTTTTCAGAGAAATTGTTGGTGTAGGTATATGCTAAAGAAAAGTAGTACTTGTCTCTAGGTATGAGTTATTCTGTCTCTTAGAGGATTTAAAATGTGGCACTCCCTATGTACTGAGTTCTACATCTGCTCATACTGTTTTCTCTCCTTAGTTAGCAATTGAAATTTTTCAAAAAACTGTAATAAAGGTAAAGAGAGACTACAAAAAAGCTACCCAGAATGCCTGAAGCACCCAGTTCCGAAAAAGGTTTTCAGCTTTCCAGGAAAGGCTTTCCAGGACTATCCTGATTTCTGAAGCCTGTCAGATTTAAAGATGGCAGAAGCAACTGATGCATTTATGGAAAGGGTTTTTTTATTTCTATGCCTTTAAAAAAAAAATAAAAAATCTCTAACATGGCTGGACATATGCAGGCTATGTTCTTATGACTACACACAAAAAGAGTAAAAAAAATCCACTAAAAAGCAGCCCCCCAAACCAGGAAAGATTCTTTTTCCTGTGAAAATCAGTTGCTAGTCAATCTTCATCAAGAAAAACTGGACAGCATAAAGAAACTCATTCTCTCTCTGATTTAGTGAATAAGAAACTTCATTAAACAAGAGAAAATCACTGAGAAAAAAATCACTTCACTTCCATAAACTTCTCTTATTCTTATGTTGTCTATAGTTTTTTTCAGTCATTGGAAGGAAGAGGGAGGAATTCAAAGAAAGAAAAATTCAGATTTTTCAGATTTGTGTGGTTGTATTCATGGAGATTCAAATCATGTTTTGTCAACAGCTTCATACAATGGGTAGCTAAAACCAGAAAAAACAGAGATCACATCCCATAGGCAAGTGGGTGATTAATGAAGCATTTGGAAAACAACTATGATAAATGTCAGGCCAAGACCATCTGGTTGTAGCTAAATCATGTAAGGACTTTGAGAAGCACAGTTGGCTTTTGGGCACCTACTGTCTCTGGGATTAGCAGGCAGACTTGAGGCATGGCCAGTTCTAAGAATTGTTAGAAGCTGTCTCGTAGCCTGAATGGAAGGGTGCTGATATGGCTATGCAATTTGACACATCAACAATTTTTTTCTTTTTTTTTTTTTGTCCTAACATTCTTTCGGGCTAGAAAGTACTACTGATTGGAAGAATAATTCTGGGATTTAACCAGAGTATAGTGCCAACGGGTAATCTGTAAATACCCAAGACATTAATGAATGGGACAATTATTTTTCTGCATGGAGTGGTCCACGACATACCCTGTTCCTGAATTAACACTCTGCCAGTCAAGAAGAGCCTTTGGAGAAGATAATATTCATACAGACGTGAGGTGGGAATTCTCTTTGTCTGTACAGAGAATTCTACACAACAGAGAAATAGGCATGTATTAGAGAACAAATGTCTAAAAAAATCTGATAAATTACATCCTACAAATGTTTAATTTTCTCCAGTAACTGTAAACTTACCAGACTACTATCTTCCATGCAAATATCAGCAATTAGGTAACTAGTATCTGATCCTTGTCAATACAGTCTCTACAAAACCCAAATGTGCAGTGCAAATTCCCATAGTTTGATCCAAATCAGTGCATAATCCACCAAAATACTGTAAGACACCTCAACAGTCCTGAGTATTTCACAGTGCTTCCATCATGGAACTATTACTAAGTATGCTCAAAATTTCCCCTACATTCCCGGACTCCTCTTCAGTGCTAGGCTTTTGCATAGTACTACCCACGAGTAATACTTTGTACTGCCTCCAGCTGGTTCTGTCCCATAGTACTGCAATTTATTGCCCTCTATTATTCATGTTTTTGTCACCTCTTGTCTAGACTAAAACACTGCAATACTCCTGGGCAAAGCGCCATCCACATCATAAGAAACGTAGAGCTTATAGAGAATTCTGGAGGAAAATGTTTTCTCCAGAACATTAATGAAAACTTGTTTCCCATACCTAAAAATGTATTAAGTCTTGCTCAAGGTTTCAGTTTTTATGTTAAAGCATGTAACAATTGCTCTGACGCTTCCTAAGGTCTGCATAAACCTCTGTGATGACAATTATAATTAACACATTCCTGTCTGATGCAAAATAGATCTCTCCCTCATTATCATAAAGCTCAGCTTTCACAGGGTTTATTCAGCTTTGTGGTATGAATTTCCAAGGAAAAAAAGGATACTCCCACCACTCAAGAAAAAGACATGCTGCCTCAAATATGCTAAACTGAACTCAACATAGCATACACTTTTAAAGTAGCCCCCAACCCCCCAGAATTGTGCACTGCATGTAAAGGGAGAGGAAGAAGGGGAAAGACCAATCTACGTATCAGGGAACTCATGTGCATTGCTTAATGCACTCCCTGAGTGCAAGGAACTGAGATACGACAATGTCAAATGCAGTATAGTAACAATCCCTGTAGAACAGAAAAGAATGGGATAATTTCTTATAACTCTGAATAAATTTTAGGGAGAAGAGCTTATAAAGCAGCATAGAGAAAATTTATGATGGCTATTCACAATCTGTTGGTTGAGTAATTAACAGATATGCAGTAGTCCTAGATTATGCAGAAAAAAATGCTTTAAAAGAAAATAAAAGTTCAAACGTTAGGAAATTTCAGACTTCAATTTGCTAGTGTAGACATAACTCCCCTGCTTTGTGTGTCTGCATTGCTTAGCCCAAGAATACAGAGCCTCCAACTGACTGCAGTGGAAAACTTGCAAGAAAATCCTGACGTGGGAAAACAAGTCAGCTACATCTTAGCCTTGTTCTTGGGTATGGCTGAATGGTGCTGTTATAACTGAATTTTTTCTCCTAAAATTTATGCCTGAGGCAAACATCTGGCATGATAAATTTGAACCAAATAGTTAAAAGCTTTTTACAGCTATCCAAAACTGAAAACAGGATCTTATGGGCAGGGTCAAGCAACTGGAAGGACAGGTAGTGCTACTCCACCACAGCAGAAGAACAAATTTAAGTCAAAGAGTTCAGAGCAAGGTTATTTCCATCCTTAGACATCTATGTTTACAGTGGAAAATGACCCACTATCAACAGCTTTTTGACTCATGTACAATAATTTAAAATTAATTTCTTCATATAAAGTGCTACGCAAAGTTTGATTCCATTATGCATGAAAAAATACTTGGATATGAAAATATAGCATCATCTTTGAAACAGATCAAAAAAGGCAAATGCATTTGACTTGATTTTCTAGCATATATGGCAGACTCAGATCACCCCCTAAATGAAAGATTTTAGAATTTTCTATTTCATGAAATGTTCAACAAAACCTGTTATGCAGAGCAGGATGGCATCAGTTATAACATATGCAGGAAACTCAGATACTCTGGTATAAGACACAGAAAAGTGGCTGACAAATCATTTGCAAGTAAGCATACAGCAATGAAATGTTGTTGATGCACACCCTAAAACCAGAAAAAGCTGTGATAGATGCTTTGTCATATCTAAATAAGAAGGCTTCAGCAGCAGAAAAGATAAGAGATGGTTATAAAATCAAACTGCAGAATAGAGCTAACAAAATACTTGAATGAATAATAGTATTTATTGTGTTATTTATACTGATTATAGAGAACAAAATAAACAGAAATGATCACAATTTACCTAAAGAATTATAGAGAAAGATGTATTTTCCCTAGAGAGGAAAAAACCAAAAGAATAGAATGCTGTGTAAATATTCTGTGTAAATTTAAAAATTATATTTGTCAGAAATTTTATACTGTCTGTAGTTACAATGAAGCCCAAACAAAACCATAGGTGAAAAGAATGACTGAAAAAAAAAAAATCAGTTTATGTATCTGACATTCTTGTTTGTAGTGGCATTCATGCCGTTTTCATTAACTTTTATATTGTAATATGAAATAATAAGAGGAAAGTGTGCACAAAGTTCCTGTTAAATTCAGTACATCTGAAGAAAAAAGATCTGAACATTCAACACTCAGATTCAGGGGCCTGAGTTCAGCCAACATATCATTTGATGATACCAAGCTCATAATAATACCTTTTCTGCACCATTTTAATTGGCAATAACATCATTCTTGTGAGGAACAGAACACATTCTGAAATTGGTATAAACAAGCAAACAATAAATGGCAGAGAAGAAGCAAAAAAGAACAAATAATCAGAGTGTCACAAGCAGATTTAGGATTCCAGCAACATACTCTAACTCTTTTCTCTTTCTTACCTACTGAGCAGAGGTAGGAAGTCACAGGTTTTCCCTTAGTCCTTTCCATAAAACAACACTACCCAAAGATCCAGTTTTTTGAAAAAGAGTGTGATAAATTTAAGGTCTCGGTACTACTTTAAAGGAGGAGAAAAGAAAGAACAATCCACTACTTCAAAGTATCTTTCCAATTTAAGATCTTGTCATCTTTCTAAAGCATGTTTTAGAGTTGCCAGTCTATTTTGATTCTTTATCTTATTCTGTATCTTATTTGAAAGCTGAAATTCTGTAGTTTGAGAAGAACTTCCTAATCAGAGATCTTTATGTGTTGTATAGAATAAGAAACTTACTTTTTGCAAACAGGAATACTGTAGCTATCATTATTTTCTTGCATACAGAATAAGATTTGAAGAGTTAAGATCTGTTCTTTCAAAAATACTGGTAACAATAATATGTTAGAGAAAAAAACACAAACTACAAACATCATAAAACAGAAAATCACTTCATAATTTTAAAAGGATGAAGAAATAACACAGAGATGACAACTCTCACACTGCCTTGTGAAAAACAGTTAATTTTTTACTGTTTTAAGAGGCTAATACTTGTGGATATTCTCTCAACTGCAGTGTTCCTAGAGCAAACATATCTGACACAGACACTTTCCACACAGGAGCACTGCAAAGAATCTGATAAAGGTAACATAAAATACACAATTCTATCAGATTATGTTTCTTGTTAATATGAAAACTGACATCCTTGTCTGCATTTATTTCTCATTACAAAAGGATAATCTCATTGCAGGTATTCAATCAGACACTAATCTGGCTGTATGCTTAAAAGTGTTATTTTACATTGTATACTTCAAACACACCAAACAAGTGTGATACCAGCAGCACCATTCAATTTTCTTACACCAGCCATGTGCACAAGTGCTTTATTACATCAGGAGCTAAAGCCAAAAGCTTTAAATGTCTCGACAACACACTGTAGATATTAAAAAACACTCTGGGAAGATTGTCATTGCTAGCTGAACACAGCCATTGAATTATACTGAACTGAAAACAGCTGTTAAATTTCTTTTGTTTTCCATTTTGATTTAAGATTACAGCAACTTTTATGATTACTTCAGTTTGCCCAAAGTACAACTGCTAGATAGAAAACGTGACCATGAGCTCACCGTTATCATCATGGGAATACTCTATTCCAGAAACAGTACATCTTCGGAAAACCATCTTGTTTTCAGTAAGTGTCCCAGTCTTGTCTGAAAAGATAAACTGCACCTGACCCAAGTCTTCTGTGATATTTAAAGCACGGCACTGCAGTTGAGAGTCTGTTTCTTCGTCATATAAATCTTTATCTTGATGAATAAAGTATACTTGGCAGATTTTAACTATTTCAATAGATACATACAAAGAAATTGGAATCAGAACCTAGAATACACAAAAGGAAAGAGAATTAGGAGAAAACAGAAGCAGGAAAACAATGAATTATTAAAGTTAGTTAAGTTGGTACTAGACTGGAACATAAAGAGGCTATGCATTTTAAACATCTACTCTAAAGCTATTATCGTGTTTAAAGAGTTTATTTACAGTGTTAGATGAGGAAAACCTATAGAGAATTGCAGAGCTGGAATGCATTATTATGTCTAGAAAACTGATTATCAAAACATGGACAGAAGCAAATATTTCTTAGGCTAATAAGCTGAGCTTTAAACTAGCTGGGCAAGAAAAAAAAAATCCCAAACCAGACCATACAATCAGAATACTGTAGACGTGAAAGGACTGAATAAATTCGTTCTGCATAAATAACAGACTGCTTACAAATTCACTTTGCAGGAATACAAGAAACAAAATGAGAAATGTTAATCACTCTGTAGGAACAATAACTTTGGCCTTGGCTTTTGTACTGCAAATTATTTGAATGAAGATCATGCTTTATAAGTACTGAAGAAAGAGACATGAAAAGACTTTCAACTGTTTCTTGAGGATTGTCAAAACTACATAAAATACCCAAACTCTATCTGAGTTTTTCTCTGCAGATTTTTTTTTTCAGGATAGCAATTCCTGACTGCATACATTGTTTAGTTTTCTGAATTAGATATGAGGGAGAAATTTTAGCTTGTCTGTAAGTGGCGAATGTGATCATTTAAACAAAAACTACAGTGAAATGTAGGTGCTTAAAGAATTCTGTGGTGAATTTTCTTAACCAATATCATAACCAAATCTCTCAGGGTAAAAATTATTTTTACAGTCTTTTTCATTCCCTCTTATAAAACAAGTTGCTGCCTCCAGTGAAGCAACCTTCTCCAGTGTCCCACTAGGCAAACTTTCATGTATCTGTGACATGATGTTCTTTTACTTCTCTGAACTTAACCACCTTCACCATTCAAGGTATTTCTCCTCAGGACCAAGAAACTTTTAACATAGTTTGTCACCTGGCTTACATATGGTTTTACAAAGAGCAATGTATCTGAAAAGCAGTTAAAAAGTCTGAAATTTATTTTCATACCAGAACACTGTACCCAAAGTGGCATCCCCAATCTTTCAGGCATTGTTCCACACTGGGTAGATAGGAAGAGTAAAGTTTTGTTTTCTGGTTCATGGGGTTGTTCCTCCCCAGGTGCAAGACCCTGCACTTGCTTTTGTAGAATTTTAGGCAGTCCTCCTCTGAGCACCTCTCCAACCTGCCAAGGTTGTTCTGAAGGGCTGCACAGCCCTCTGGGGTATTGGCCACTCCTCCCAGCCTGGTGTCAGTAAACTTGCTGAGGAGGCACCTGCACCTTCATACAAGTTATTGGTGAATAAGTTAAACAACATTGGGCCCAGTATTGAATCTTGGGGGACATCAATAGTGACAGGCCTCCAACATACTAGTGACAGACACTCCAAATACCCTGTGCTACTTATTACATACAACCCTCTGATCTTTTTAGTGCTTGATTAGCTTCTTACATGCCTTAGTAGTAAAATGAGTCCTACACATATTGCACATATATAACTTTATTGCAGCCAATTAGGCACAGAGGTGACAGCATGTACAGCTTGATTACCTGGAACACTATGATCACTGTCAGAAATAAATACACTGAAGCTAAAACAGGTGACAAATATTTGCCATCTGGCCCTGGAACATCAAAAATTGGTTTCTTCTTTTCACCATACTGCCATACCCATAGACCATGACCTGCAGAGGAATTGGAAGAGAGAAAAAAGCAAATTAACTCCAAGAAAAAATGCCTATGGTATGACTTTGTTCTTAAGAGTTACGTGGGAATTTGGTATTTGTTTTCAAATATTCTGCATGACTTCTGAAAAATGCCCCAAACCCACAGTTTTTTCTGCCTTGGAATTTGGGGTTTGAGAAAGAGTTTTGGCTGTCCTTAAGCCATGCAAGACTCATTTAACGTAACTTTTTCTAAATAAAGTGAGATAGCTAGTCTAAATTAGTAGTTTAGACTGTTTCTGTAATCACCAAAGAAAACTACACTTCTTCAGAAAGTGAATAAGTTCAGTGATATGCTCTGTGTTAAAATGAAAAAACTCCACTGACTGTACTAGATATACCACCAGTCAGGTCAGCTATCGGTAAACTATCTTTAGAAGAGACTTTAATTTTAGTGTGTGAATCATATCCACCACATGCACAGAACTAATGAAATAACAGTATCAACAGGGTCAACGGCATGGAAGCTGAGGAATGAAGAACAAAAGAAATTCTTCTAGGTCTTGCTCAGAATGTTGGTTTGTTTTTTTTTTTAATTATTGTGCTCATAACTAAATAAAGATAAGACTGTTATTATTTTGGGAAAATGACATTCTTGCTGAAGAGACAGAATGTTGCCTTTTTAAGTACGGCATTCAGGTTTAAAATCCTAAAATCCCTAAAATTACATGCCTCATGTTTTTAAGGTGTAAAAAACAGGGAAGAATTCTTCCACAACAAAAAGCATTCAAACTATCACTATATGTTGAAAATCAAAAAAAAAGTACAAAGATCTACTTTGAAAGTAATCTTCTTAAACCACCTTTGACAAGATCCTTTACACCTTGATACATAAACCCAGCAGTAAAAACACAAAAGTGAGCACATTTTTTTGTCCCTATAACTACCAGTATGAGATCACATGCATGATGTCTTTATTGATGTACGCATCTTCATTATTGAGAGCAAAAATAGAAAGCTCCACACTGAGAATGACCTACATGAAGGTTTGTTTTATAAATACTCTTAGATTTACAAAAGAATTAAGTGTCATATCTCCAGTAATACTTTATTGACAGAAGGTGAAAAATGGCCTGACTTCTACAGAGCAACAGGCAACTCAAAGGGCTCGAGCAAATTTCTTTCCAGCTGTTTGTGGCTGTCAGCACCTCGAGCAGTTTGCTCTGGCCCTCTGCTGGCAGCTTCCAGCCTTGTAGCAAACGGGACAGAAGGGAAGGCGCACCTGTCCCCTACTGTGTGCCACCTCCTCCCGTTCACGTTCCCGCCTCTGGAGAGCCCCAGCTACACTGAAGCCACTCACAGGGCACACCCCGCTGCTGCTGCTCTGGGGACACCGCGGGGGCAGTGGCAGAGGGGACGGCTGCAGGCAGTACCTCCCTGCTATGAAGCCTCACCATGACACTTCAGCCCTGAGGACTGGTCTCCTCAACACTGAAACACCACAAAAACGTGTCATGAACTCAGTGGAAACAAATAAGCTGGCTGATTCACAGCTGGAAATACTCATCTTTAAGCATTTAAGAATACCTGGAAAAAGGCACACAGAGATGTATTAAAGTGGCATAAGATGGTTATAAACAACCACGGTTGTTAAGAAACATTTTGGTGTTTATGCCATATGACTCACATGCAAACATTACAGAACACGCAGATATTAAGGATGTGGAATTCACATGCCATATATAAAAATCGGTTTTGGTGCCAAATGTAAAACTCAATTCTTTCTCACAAATGAACAGAATAAAGGCCTGAAGAGACATAACCTGAAGTGCAGCATTTCCTTAAACACTCCCAGAAGTCTAGAGAGTATTCCGCTCAGATTTAGGCAGACTTTTGCTTATTTCTTCTATGTTAAACCTGCAGCCTTAGGGACAGTGAGTCCACTGTGCCCTCGATTTAATAAGTAGGACTGGAGAATACCACTGTGCTGATTATGTTTATTCTACTGACTAATTAACAACATGTTACACTCTACCTGTAATTTTGGGGGACTACATATGAACTGGGGGCTTTTTTGGGCTTGATATTTTTGGATGCTATCAAGGGTAGTATAATCTAAGCCTTCAGATCTCTGGTAGTAATAGCATATATTTGAGATTAAGAAGGTATTTAGATCAGCTTGTATACCAAGACATTTTGATTTTTGACAAAAATAAGTATGGAGACAGCTTCATGGAATTTATGTTTTGGTAGACACATATGTTTTTGATGAAGTTAAGTGCATGAATCCATGACAGTGTAATACTTAAGTTTCTAATAGTAAAGAGCACTTACCAATGGCAGAAAACAGACACATGATTAGAAGTATGAGGACACACCAAAGGACATCAGCATTCATCTGTCTCTCAAGCTTACTGCGCTTGTAACGAGGTCCGTTATTATTTAGCAAAGCTTTGGTCTCATGCCCTGCAGAAAGAATTGTACCAAACATGTCATATGGAATTCTACTGTTATTTTAAGGAAAGTGTAAAAAGGTGGTATGCCCTGTAAGACAGAAAAACAGCTCTTACCTGCATAGATTACTATTCCTGCAACTTCTTCTGTGTTTCTAATGGTACATCCACGTAACAGAAGATTCTCTTTGAACAGTCCATCCTTTTTTCCACTTTTATGAATACTACAGAAAATTTAAAACCAGAACAAAACACAGCAGGTCAAAATATTAAGCTTGTTAAATCCTACTTGTAATACAATAAGCTCAGGAAACATCTTCAACATTTAAGAAGTTTTTTTCAGTTTGATGGCAAGATATTTCATTAGCTCTTCCTCCTGGGAAGGTTTTCTGTTGGACTTTGAAAACTGAGATCACTTACCCAAGAGTCCCCAACATGCAGCAGCCCAGCTGGAGCAGTACCAGTTGCTGTTGGATATACAAATGTCCTGGACAAATGCTCACTAGAGATATGTGGGCCAAATTGACAGCATGTGTGCAGCCTCGCTAATGCTTGGAAAATGCACTGGACTTCCTGTGCGTGTGTAAACTGACTGAGCAATCACAGTTAATCCAGTCCACCTAAAAGCAGCTGTGTAGTGGATATAATTAACCCACTATTCACATACTTAGTGCTTACTAAAGAAATCCTAGAAAGAGATATGGTGAAATTGGGAAATGACTGTGCTTCAAAAGCAGTGATGCTAAGGAAGATGCCAGGGATAAGACACATCAGTTCAGTGAAAAAAAAAGGAAAAATATCCCATGTATTCATCAGTGAGCACAAGAGAAATTATTTTCAGAACTGTCTCACCAACTATCTAAAAATGGCCTGCACCCTGAGGATTCTTGTTGACTTACACCAAAACACAGGAGAAAAATGGAATGAAGCCACATTTCTACTATCACTTATTATCTCCTGTGCACGGACTGACTGAAATTTCAGCTGACAGAGAAATACAAAATGAGAATTAACAGGGAAATGGTAAACATTAATAGCAACTAAAAAATGGTATTACAATTTTTATGATGTAAAAAGACAAACCAAATAATGCTTTAAAACCACTTTAAAATGAATAAAATCTCATTTTACCAACTGAAGTATCCCAATGACTCAGAGAAGACTAAAGCAATCTAGATTGTTCAAACGTTGTCCTTACTTTCAGACCACCAAAAAATCACACTTTCAATATGCTACACTAAAATTAACACTGTGCTGCTGCAACACCAAATTTTATGTCTACCTGCATTTGAGCACTTAAAACCCTCTGTCCCCTGAAACCTGCAAACTGGCTTAAAACGGCTCTTTTTATGTAAAGGTGGAGTTCTTTTATTTGCTTCCTATTTTCTAAGACTTCACATCTGGGTTATATATCCATACTTTTCCCTGTTAGATTCTTCTCTTTATCTAAATGAGAATCAAAATTGTAATTTAGGTACATACTTCTAGGATTTCAGGCCTAGGAACTATACCAATTACCCTGAGATTTGCGAGAAGGTTCACATTGGTGAGTTCTTTGTACTTGTCCCAGTCTAGCAGGACTACTTATAGATTATTCTGTAATGCTGGTTATGCTACAAAACCTCAACAGTCACTGCTTTTAGTGAGCAGAATATACCTGTGTATATACACACACAGATAAAAACTTTTTTAGTTCAGCACAACATATTATACCCACCCTCTGCTCAAAATATATACATATATACTAGAAGTATTGGTGTTTCGACAAGTATGCTTATCTTTTCTCTGCAGGGGTGGAGAAAAAGCATTGGGTTTGACTGCTGAGGTAGCAGCAGCAGTGATAACATCTGACTAGAGATGGGAAACTGAGAAAGAAAGAAGTAGATAACATCAAATGTGCAATTCTGACAGGAAAGTCAAAGGTGGTTTTTTTAGTCAGGAGAGAACTTCCCCTGCTCAGCCTATCCTTCCTGCCAGTCTCAGACTGAAGAACAGAGGTTATACTTCTGTTCTTTCCAGCAAACCTCCTTAACCCACTGTCTCACCTTTTCCCAAAGCACCATCAGTTGGGGGGTTTCCCAATATCCCTCTGGCAGAATGTCAGTAGGTGTCAATTTATCTGTGCTTAAACAATAGGAAATGATTTCTTAATGATTCCATACTGTCGAAATTGCTACCAGGATGCTGTCATTCCTGATTCTTAAGGCTAAATTCTACATTAGGCTTTCTTATAAATCTTATTGGAATGTTTGAATTTCCAATAAAATCTCCAAATGATAGTTATGATTCCTATAAATAAATAGGACTTTTTAGAGATAAACCTACTTAAGTAGTACTTGCTCTGGCTTACAGTTTTATAACCTTAATCAATTTTTTACACTTCTCCGTAACAGTGGACTGTGTCAGGAATATTGCACATGGCAAACTTCATATACAATTACCTGCATATTTGTTTTATACAATTATATATTTGTTCTTACTGTCTTAGCTTATGAAACAACTCCAAAGCAATTGTGCAACATCTGAAGTTAACCTATAGGTGTTAAAACCCCAATCTACTGTCTTCACCCACAGGCTGAGCCTTCTTACTACATCTCATCCTTACAGGCATTTGATACTGCTTTTTACTTTTCCATATCCAAATGAAGTCAGAGAATTCAACTGTTGCTCACCAGACCTTTAGAGAACATGGGTGAAATCAAAATCTGGAAGAAAGAAGCCAGCAGAGGCTGGAGGAAACTCATCATTTGCCTTTTGTCTACAGTCACTCCCAATGACTCAGTAACACAATATACACATAAAACAGTTGGGCACTGATGATAAAAGGAAGAAAAAAAAATTACAGACATAAAGGTCTGGATTAAAAAATAATGAAAACTAGAGTTTGATAAAACTGTTCACTTTGATAACAAAACTGCCAATTGTAAATCTAGGTTGAGAGACAGCCTAGTTCCCATTTCTAGCCCTGCAGAGTTATAAACCTTAAGTTTCTTACAAAGGCTGAACAGTCTGTTTTCCCCCTTTCTTGATTCTGGCCAGTGTAAGTTACAGGCAAAGAAGGAATATTTTCTTTGTCATTCTGTAAAACAGCGTCTGGCTGAAGCCACTCAGATGCCTGGAATGCAAAGGCTAAGCCATGAGGAAATGCAAGTGCAGGTGCAATGCTCTTTTTCTCTGCAATTTCTCACATGGATGACACTGCAAAAATGTGGTATCTTCACATCTAAAATACAAATGCATCACAAATTAGAAGTGGGCAGATCATTTGTAGCTAACTACTACTATGCTACAGCACTCTGAAACTGCTTATACAGAAGTAAGCCTCTGATTTAATACAGCAATGAAAAAACTACCTTGATGGTAGCTCACTACAGCTTTCTATTATGTTCTAACATGTTATGTGTTTACCAGGATTAAATAACAAGGTAACTAATGATAACCATATTCAAAAGAGAGCATTTTCTTTCACTTTTTGGTTTACCAAGTGTCTTACAAAGGAAATGGTAGAGCTGGCATTACTTTCCAAGGCTTGACACTCCCAAAGAAAATATTCAACAATCTTAAACATGGTCTCAAGTGAACATTATCAGTCAGAAACTTCCTGACTTTCAATTGATGAAAATTAGTCTGAGTTGCTTTGGTTTTTTATTCCAGCAGTGGAGCTGTTAATATAGCATGTTAAAGAGACATCATTATAGATTTATAATTGTTTTTTCTTTAAAAAATTGTAACATGATTTTATACTAATTTGGGTTTGTAACCTTATGACAACCTTTGAAACAGAAATACATAAATGTATTCATCTCCTTCTTCTTAGAGTTCCAAGCTATACTTACTTTGGTATGAGCAGATAAAATTTTATGTTCTTGTCTAAGAATAAAATTATTATTTTCAAAAAACTAAAAAGTCAGAATCCCAATTACTACTTCTCTTTTTCCCTTGCCCATGTAAACACAAGAAGGTACAAACAAGATTTTAAAGCAAATATTGCTATTTTTTGAACCTGGAATTGGATTTTTGAATGTTTGCCATGCATACTGTACATAATCTGGCTAGACACATACAGGCAGGGGGCATGTTAGGTTTTGTTCTATTCTTACACAGAATATGTTTATAGGGGAAATAAAAGTGAGAGAATGTACTTAGGTTATTTGGGGGTGCACAGACTGCAAAACAGAATTAAAGGAAGCACCTGAATAGAACTGGCAGTCTGCCTGTGCATCTGCACACCCTCAAGTATGTTGAATTGTTGAATGCAGATTGTAGCAACATAACTGAAGAATTCAGATGCAGTAATGCGCGTGCTACCATTTTCAGATATAGGACAGAATTAGGTTCCATCTCAATGCATTCTGCAGTATCTTTTTTAAAAAAATATAATGTCTCCTTTTATCCTGGCCTGCCTGTGCTACGTTGGCTCCCTATAGTGATTTTGTTTCAGGAAAACTGTGGGGAACAGAATTTTTTACATGTTTACAGCATACACACACACAAATATTTTTCCTGAAAGATTTGTCAGCACAGATGTTAAAACCAAAGACCACATTTCATACAGGAAAAAAAAATCTGAATCAAAACTGGAAACTTACTAAGTGGTCAAAATGTCTAGGAAACTTTGGTAGTAACACTTCAGCATGGCTTTTAAATATGGATCTGTTGAAAGTCTATTATTTCATGGATTCCTATTTAAATATTTTGGTATTATTTCTTTTCAGTCAAGCTATTATTGGCTGGTAGCTATCTGATCCATTATTTCAAGCAGCAACTACTGGTAAAATTTTGAACAAGAATAAAGATCTGAGTTTGACGTGACAATGACATGTTTCAATGCAGATATGTTAATTGCTACTAATCTTGTTAATGTATGATTTGAAATAGACTCCTGATTCCATTATACTAATGAAGGAACTCTAAAAAGTGAGAGGAAAAAGCTCTCTTCTGTGATAAATTAGGGGACTGAGAGTTTATTTGTTGTGGGGTTGGTCCCCACTCTCTAACCTTAATGGCTCATGGTCCTTTAGCTGCAAATCTCTTGGAACATAGCTGATAAGAGCTGGAAATCACCTGATACTTTCTGCCAGATTCAAAATTTGTGTCAAAAACATATTCACATCATTTGTGGAACTATAAAATATAAAGAAGATTAAATATAATCCATACTAAATAAAAGTCATCAAAAAGATATTACCATGTTTTTTATGTAATTCAAATGGTCCTGTAACTTAGATGCCATAGGCCTTTTCCACACAGAGTAATTAAGTAAATATATAATGGAAGAAAAATTAATGCTTTTTTTTTACACAATTCTGCTCAATATTTTGAGGACTAAGATTCGCACATAAAGTGTGCTAAAAAAGCTGCCAAACTTTCCATTTCCATATCTGGAAATGGCATGTCTGCAGTAGAGAAAGCTCACTATTACACACCCTCATGCAGTAATGTCTAATACTAGACTTCTTTTTTCACATGAACTGTAGGGCTTTGCGCTGCTAAATACAGGAATGCATTTTCCCACACTACAAAGTGATGTAGTTTCAAAAGAAACTGTCTTGATTTACACCAGTTGACAGTAGGTCCTCCACAATCTGTGACATCTGAGAGTAATAACTGTGATGGTAAATAGCATCACTATAAAAAAACTCCCTAAGCTCCAGCAATTTACCTTGTGACATTTACACATTTTAGTACTGCTTATCACTGCTAATCAACATGGGTGGTAAATCATTGTATTTGAAACAGAATTACTGTCAATTTAACTCTTGTCATTAAAATTAGGGCAAAAATTATGTATCCCGGGCTCTCACTCTCCATGTGGTTAATAGACTGTAGGAAAATAAGTTATGCAAGAGTGGATCTCCTAAGCCACCACAACCAACATACCTTTATACTACAGACCAGGTACATAAGAAGCAAAGTGCTTTGCACATCCTAAAACATTGGTTTCTGAGCAAGACTGATTGGCCAGAGATGAGTGCTCTGTTAATGTAGTTCTGTTTGTTTAGAATCAAGTCAAGTGGACATAGATGTTTGTTTGTTGCCTCTCTTGGGCTTGTTTTCTATTTTTTCCATTTCCAGATAGGTTTTTTTGATCCATGGAGGAAAAGAAGAAGAGTGTCCATAACTGCAGTCCTTCATACATTCATTTCTGTAGTGTAAGCTGATTGAAGTTAGCAAATAAACCCATCCTAAGGAATGGAAACTTGAAGTTGCTATCTCACCTTGAAGTGAGGATCCTCTGAAAGAGCCTCAAATATGCAGCCCTATTCAGATATGATGATGATTCAACTTACAGAAGACAGCCCAAAGCTAAAAAGCCTTTATTTTATTCCATATTAGAGAAAAAGAGTGTACACTGAAGAATACTATATGAAATACTCACATGTAACCTCGAAACCTACTTAAGTCATTGTTTGGCTTCTCACATTCAATCACACTGGTGAACTTCAAGGGGTCAAATTCGGAGTCCTGGAATAATAAGAGTGTTCATTATTTAGAGCAAAGACTTGAAAATTATATCCAAAATCACTTTATTTTCTAGTTTTTGTAATGTAATAAAGTCCAGGATTTTTCCAAAGGCAATGAAAGCAAATATGCAGACCACTGGCACTGAAAAGCAAAGGGAGCTGGGAAAAAATTCCAAAGATGCCTCCCAAAATCTCCCTTACAAGGATGGCTTCTGTTCTGCAACTGGAAGATGCCAAATGAATTTGTTCTGCAGTGGAAAAATGAAATTTACCTGGAAAATCTCAAACTCTTAAATATTACCATTATCCTTCATGTTCAGTGAAGCCAGTGAAAATTTAGGACAATATAAGTCAATACACTGACAATTATCAAAAAGCTAATATGAGCCTTTGAAATTTTAGCAAGACTTCTTAATTGCTTTATGCCAACAGAGATAAATTAATCTACTACAATAAATTACACACATATAGCAGAATAACTTTTTCTTAATTATCACTTAAAAACCTTCTTGATTGTCTAGCTCATTACTCTGAAATTGGTATTGTTGCTGACTATTTATCTATAGTTAGCACCTTGTTGTGTTTGAGGAAAAACATCATATCACAGCAGAATTACTTTATTTTGTTAAATAAAAATCAAGGTTCTTCTTTCTTTTCTAGATCAAACTACACCCTGAAAGCAGACATATTTGATCCTGGTGCTGCAGAGAAGATTGTTTATCTCCATCAATGAGGACTACTTTTATAAAGCTGCTTTGCATAACATTTGAATAAAATAACTAATTGTGAATTATCATGTTATTAAGATTTCAACAGTGACAGCACTTCATATGTTATGTTTTATAATGGTTTTGCTGAGTTGCTGGAGACCCCAACCACCACTTTTAAGAGTAAACTTGTGAGAATGGTTGATCAGTAAGCACAGGACAGACAACCTTATTGCCAGTTCCTCTGAAACACACAGGTGTTTCTGTGATTTTTTGATGTGGACTCTACTCTGATGAAAGAAACTAGATTTTGAGTAAGAGATAAAAGAAACTGGAGGATACGTCAGTATCAAAACCAACACCCTCCATTTTTCTACTACTTACAGCTGGAAGAAAGACAGACATAAGTATATAGGTGACAATTCAAACCACCCACGCTTGAGACTTTTGAAAACCTTTTCTGTATTTTCAAGAAACACGAGATGATAAAGAGAACTGTGAAAATAGGCTGTCACTTAGAGACAGCTACAGCCCACTGGAGGAAAGAAAAACTTTGACATGCAGAATTCAGCTTGTAAACAAGAGGGAAAAATGGGGTAAAAACAAAGGACAGCTCTGAGTAGAAACCGCTTTGCTGAGAATCAGACTCCCCAAATTACATCAAGGTTGGCAGTCAAGAACCTGAGCCTCAGCAAGAAATAACACCTGCTCTGCTGTCCCAGAAGATGATATTTTCCTTCCATATTCCAGTATGCTCCTTGGCAGAAGAAAAAAAGGTAAAGGAAAAATAATCTACAAACATTCACTACTGTAGCTCAAAGTGCATTTATAAATTGGATGGAATGGGAAGCATTTCTCCTGATCATAATATATATAATACATAAGATTTAGCACAAATTTTCATTCAGTGGTCTTAAAAAAGAAAAGAAATAAATCCTAACATCTTCCATGAATGTCTGTGAGGGAATCCTACAGACACCTAATAATAAAACCCAGTGTAATCAAATGCAGGTTTTGTATGGCTGCTGAACTCAGCATAGAGAGTGTGGTTGGATATATTATCTTTTAGAGCAGTTGGACAGCTGAATTCCCTTTCTGCAAAGAAGACTTGCCACCAAGGTTTGTATTTCACAAATAAAGATTAAACAAAGGTACTTAAATTTAGAGAATTCTAAAGTCTTCATAAAAAAAGAAAGATCTTGTCAAGATCAGAGAGGACTAAATGTACCCGACCTCCCCATCAGTACTATGCAATACTGTCTTTCTCCCTCCTTTGTTGATTTATTTTCATTTATGACTCAGTTTTGGAACTAAAAGTCCTTTATCATTAAATCTGTCTGTATATTTGTGTTCTGTTGCAATTAACTTGAAATATGTGATTATGGTCTTTACTCAGATAATATCTGGGAGTGAAAATCCAATTAGAATAGTAGTTTACGTAAGGAAAAAAAGCTGATGAATTCTGATTTATGGCAAAAGCTCTTTGGTTTATTAATAAATCAAACTGCCCCCTCTCTTCCCTATGAAATGGAAGGGCAGATATACACTGTACATTACAGCTGATGACACTGTTTTGATATGAAAATACCTTTTGGTAAATGAAAGAACAAATATGTTAAACACAGCCTCTGTGCGATGACTTTCAGTAGTTACAAAGAAGCAAAAATTTAATGTAGGATTTCACATGATCAAAGTTTTGCTCTTTTTAATGCTCATACACTTTGGCAGCAATTGAAACACAAACTGTGATGATGTTTGATGTTCTCATGTATTAGCAGCTAAGAGAAGCTGCAGTTAGACAGAAATTAAAGCTGAAAGTGTTGCTTTTACAGTGCACAGATTTACCTCTTTTTTTCTTGGTAAAAGTCCATGGAAAAAAACAATTCTCCACCACTACCTTTATTATTTTTTTTTTACACTGAATTTCTGCATCACTGTTAAGACACAAGAAACAAGATTGAAATATGGTCAAACATCGAACTAGCCCAGACCTTTGTGCAGCAGTTACCTGTGCACTTACAGAACTGCTGGGCATTAAAGCTGTCCCAGTACCAAAAGAGATGAAAAGCTTCACGCCTAGACAGACTGCAATCTGAGATGAGACTTTCCAGTGCCTCATCTCCCTGAAATCTTGAATTCTGTGGTGTTCTCAGCATCCCACTGTGCACACCAACAAGGCTTGGTCATACACAAAAAGCAGCTGGGCTCATTTTTTTAATTTTCTGAAGGTGTGTATCATTTTTTATCTGGTACCTCAACAGGTGTCCCAAACTCATGCCTTGTGCACCACTGATCAGAACAACTGACTCTGGCTGATAAAAACTGGGGAGAGATTTCACTGATTGCACGTAAGTTCCCCAGAGTATTTTACAAAACTGTTGGGTAGCAAAGACCAGGGCTAAATCCTGTTCATGTCAGTCATATTATTTATGTTGAACAACCAGTTCCACTTTTGCTACAATATACATTTTACTTGCCATGACTATTTCTAAGGATAAGCCCCCATAAAATAAAGTAAAGCAAAACAAAACTTACTGCTTTCACTCAAGGCAGATGTCTTGCTACTAGATAGTGCTTAACCTGGTGCCCAGATCCTTGCTCTAATAATTTACTATGCTTCAGAAGATTATTAAACTATGTTTGAGATACACTGGAGGAGTAAAATCCACTTCCTGCTCAACTCTTTTGCCATATCACGTCATATCAAAATAAAATAAAATTTAAAAAAAAAAAAAAAAAAACAGGAAAAGAAAAAGAAAAGAAAGAAAAAGAGAAAAAGAAAAGTACTTTGATTCAATGAGAAACTGACTTTCATTAAATCTCTGAATCTCTGACATCCCTTTTTGATTTTGCCAAGATAGCTTCTTAGGAAGTCAGAATACCTTCATAGGTATTTCTGAAAGTTTGAAACTTGTCAAGAGGACACATGGTGATACTTACTTTGGGTATTTTATATACTCAGGGATTCCATGGAATGTATTTAATTTCTTCAGGACTCCTCTTGCTAGGAAAATGTTTAACATTCTCTTCAGAAATCCTATTTCTTCCACTTTCTTAAAACCTCGGGAAATTCATTCTCAGTCCAAATGCAGCAACGGAACAGCTTGTTTTCCTTACATAAGGAGACCTAGTCAAACTGCCAAAACCTGCTAAATATTGACTACTTTAAAGTTGAATTTCAAATTAAAGTTAAATTGCAGATGCAAAGGTTTTGTGACTAGCCTTTTCACAATGCAGTAGCTATTAAATCTGACAAAAGGTTCCATTTAAAACAATATTTTAGGTCTGCAATAATTGGGCTGTGTCTTATACCCTAAAAAGACAAAGTGTTGAGAGGAAGAAAATTACAATGCATTTAGAGAGTGGGAAACCACCAGGTAGACAGATGAAGACAGTATAAAGATTTGTCACAAAAAAAGCAGACTGAATTTAGCTGTCTCCAACATGACTTTGTAGCTTCAGCTGTAAGATGATTCTGAATCTCCACAGTGAAATGCCAACCTTTTCAGTTCTGCTGGCAACCTCACGAAACTGTCATAGCTCAAGAAGCAAAGCATGCCAGATGAGTCAGTTTGACAATTACACAATGTTCAAACAACATATTTCCCTTCATTAAATGCCTGTTGTATGGGTGATTTAATAGCCTGCTAGTGGTATTAATAATGCATAGTTATTAAAATGTTTTCCTTTATTCATCTGCCCTACTTTACTGCTGCAGAAACCTGACTTTGATGTTCAGTCCTTCCTTCCAATAGGACAGCAATGGGCACCCAGGATGCCCTTGGGTGACAAGTGACAGTTACCCGCTTATCACACTGTGTTTACTGGCTATGCTGTGGATCTTATCCAGACTTCTCCCTGCAATGCAGGCCTGATGAGGGCTCTGGGATTTGTTTTGGCGTGTATGTCTGGAGGAAGAAAAAAAAGGAGGAATGCAGTCATGGGGACAACTCAAAGAAAATATTTAATAGACAAAAATCTGCCTCACCCAGAAAAATAGCTTTTCCAGTTTAAAAGCTTTTAAGTACACTAAGAACTCATCCTGTTAATGCATTGGTCCATCCTGTTACTGCTTTATATAGCAATATCCTGCCTTTACCATACAAAATTAATCTGACCTTTTATTAATGTGCAACTGGAATTACATACTAAGGTTACATATCCAAAGCATATGAACTGTTTATATACTCAAAGAGTGAAATGTTTTCATGTCTAAACTGCTTTAGTCTCTATGACACAATTTATCTGTGCCACTAATTCACAAGAAAAGGAAGAAACAGTTGGATTTATGCTGTTTAGGAACTAAGACGATCCAGCTGTACACCAGAATTTAACTATTCTGTTTTTCACAGTTAAAACTACTGTAATTGGACTTTTTCCAGTATTGTTTGTTTAAATGTAACATATGTTCAGTATTCAGAAACACTAGAACAATTGAGTAAGTCAAATACATTTTAGGGGGCTGATGTTCCTCTGGTTGACCGAAGTTTTCCTCTTTGTAGAAAATAACATGAGGGAACAGGCTGCAAGAAAGGAAATGTATTGCTTGCAAGGCCTAGGAAGATCTCAATAATTCTGTAACAGCCAGCTGAAGAAACTGTTGGTAATCAATCAAGGAACAAAAGTACCAAAAAATATGTCAACAACACTGAAAATACACACATTCAAGTTTTAATGTCCCTCGAAAAGATGGACTTAGCAATGCACTGAAAATTATGATGGTGTGAATAAATTCATTTATGGACTATAGTAGTGCTGGAGAGTGGTAAGGGAACAGTGCATGTCAAGCCTCAAATACAGACCGAGATCTGGACAATTAAGAAAGTGGCATCTGTCTGTTCCAAAAGCCAGTCACTGAAATAAAGGAATGGGTGCACAGTCTGTAAGAGCAAACATAAGTATTAGCTCAGCACTTCAACTAAACCACAAACCAAGCCTCTCAAGGACTCCCAAAACTCTGTGTACAACCCACACTGCTCCGGCAGAGGCTTTTCGCTTCATGCTCACAGACAGATGTAACTCTCCCAACTCTTCAATGCTTTCTCCTTTGTGAAAAAAAACTTCTAGCAGTCTTTCTACTCCATTTCTTAAGTGCTGGAAGAAAACTGTCTGTCATTTTAAAACAGCAGCACAACAGCCCAGGTCCTGCTCCAGCTCTAGTCCAGACTGCTGGACAGTCTGATTTCTTGTGGGACGAAGGTCTGCCAGAAGACATGGCTACGGAAGGACTAAGATCCTTCACCCAGAAGAGAGAAATGCCAAGCACGGCTCTTACATCATTCCACAAATAAAACCCAAAACGTTGGGGTCCAGACAGGAAAGAGTGTGGTTGGTAATGCAGGGGTTTTCTTGTGAATAGTAAAACCTAACAGTAGCAGCTGTAGCGTCAGGATGCAGTTAAATGCACCAAGGCATGATAACCCTACCTCAGCCTGAAGAGGGGAATCTGGATAAAAGCAGCTTTACCTTACAAAGTATCATGCTTAAGAAACTTGTGGATGTGGAGGAAACCTGTAACACAGCAATTGCCTAAGGAACTGAGAGACTGCAGCCCCTGGCAACTGCAGGGGAGCACAGAGGGAAACAAGCAATCCTAATGAAAAGACACCTTTTATTCCAAATACTACAGGGCAGCATTTATATCAGCACCATCACAGTTTTGCCAGCCTTTCCACAAGCATTTCCAGTGTGAGAAGGTGTTACAATCAAGTAAAAACTCCCCAAGCTGGACATTGCCATGCTGTCTTCACATGGATTCATATGAATATGATTGGATTCATATTTTTATCAACTTCTATCATCACATGCCTGCCCTACTGCAAACATGACATTCAGAGTGAACCTTCTCAGCTCAATCCCAGCAGTTTGTGTTCTTGCCTCTTAGCTCTGTGGAGAGGGTGGAGGTGCAGCTGTGCAGATTAACAGTCAGCCTGAGGCCAGCCGGCTGTGGTTGGCATGCACAGAACAGTGGGGAAGTTGGGATGGCTGCAGAACACTTTGGTTAGCAGCTTCCCCTCTGGTCTATTTTCATCTGCTATCTCTTCTACTGAACAAGCTCCTTTGCAATCAACATATTAAAGCCACCACTAGTAAAATGAAGGACAGCTTCTTAAGGAATTCAAGGTTTTATTTTTCAGACACCAGCTGATTGCACGAATCTTATGAAAGGAAACTCACAATGGCCTTGCCAGTTCCAAAACTGGCAAATGAGCTGAGGGGAATGAAAATGTATTGTTATGGCGGAGACTGAGGTTTACTTCCCTTTTTAGCTCTCTGGACAGCCTCCTACTCTAGGCAAGCACAATGGCTACAAAGTTCCCGCACAGTCTTGTCTTCAGCAGTCTGTATGCTTTGTTCAGATAACTGTGTAAATCAAACACACATAAATATGTATATGTATTATGAGTATGACCTGTTGAATTACATCACAGCAGCAAAACAGAGTCTATTACTCTTGTGCAGGCCTTCCTCACCACCTGTCTTATTCTCTGTGTAGAAGTCAGCTACTGGGACTTCCGATTTGATATGGTCTTCTGTTTGATTTGGCCTGTTAGATGGGTAAGAAATTGGCTGGATGGCCACGTCCAAAGAGTTATAGTCAATGGTTTGGTGTCCAGATGGAAACCAGCAATGAATGATGACCCTCAAGAGCTTGTATTGGGGACCAGTAGTATCCACCAGTGACAGACAGTGGGATTGAATGCACTCTCAGAAGTTTGCAGATGACACCAAGCTGTGTGGTGTGCTTGACATGCTGCAGGGAAAGGATGCCATCCAGGGAGACCTTAACAGGATTGAGAGGTGGGTCTATGCAAACCTCAGTTGAATAAGGTCATGTGCATGTGGGTTGGGGAAATGACCAATATCAATACAGACCTGGGGATGAATGGATTGACAGCAGCCCTGGGGAGTAGTGCTGGAGATACCAATGGATGAAAAATTGGACATGAGCTGGAATTGTGTGCTGGCAACCCAGAAAGCCAGCTGTATCCTGGGTTGCATCAAGTAAGTGTGGCCAGCAAGTTGAGGGAAGTGATTCTTCCCCTCTACTCCACTCTCATGAGACCCCACCTGGAGTGCTGTGTCTGGCTCTGGTGTAAGTAAGACATGTAACCAGTAAGAGTGGTTTCAGAGGAGAGCCACAAAAAGGATCCAAGGGCTGGAACACTTCTCCTATGAAGAAAGGTTGAGAGAGTTGTGGTTGAGCCTGGAGAAGGCTCCAGGGAGACCTCATTGTGACCTTTCAATATATTAAAGCAGCTTATAAGAAAGACCAAGAGAGACATTTAGCAAGGCTTGCAGTGATAGGACAAGGGGCAACATTCTTAAACTGAGAGTAGATTTAGATTAGACAAAAATATACATTTTTCACTAAATAGATGGTAAGATACTGGAACAGGTTGTCTAGAGAAGCT
Organism: Zosterops lateralis; assembly: GCF_965231275.1. Lineage (NCBI taxonomy): Eukaryota > Metazoa > Chordata > Aves > Passeriformes > Zosteropidae > Zosterops > Zosterops lateralis. The sequence continues at coordinate 32,639,922 of NC_139763.1, forward strand.
GTGTTCAGATTCAAGTTAAACGGGGATTTGAGAACACTGATCTAATGAAAGATGTCCCTGCCTTTGGCAGGAGTGTTGGATTAAATGGTCTTTAAAGGTTCCCTTAGAACCCAAATTACTCCAAAATAATATGATTCTTATGCATATATTCATTATTATAAGCATTCAAAAAATGAGATGTTGAAGGGCAACCAATGAGAACAAATGTCACACAAAAGACCAACAGGGAGAATATCAATTGATGAAATAGTTTGTTTCATTTTTCTTCCATGTCATTATCAGTTATCTAACCTTAAGATCAAAACTTCCTATGAAGTACCAGGAGACAGTCTATTGCTTTTTGTTTCTTAGTAGCTGACATGACCCATCTCCATGCAGCTAGTAGCAGGACGAAGTCATTTTTACCCCACTCCTATTACACTGCAGCAGCTTCTAAGTCAGATCCCCATGATCTCAGCCAGACAGGCCACATTGCTATACAGGTATATGAGGCCATTTGGGGTATAGTTTTTAATCTGGTATTAAATCAAGTCATACCAAAAATATTGTAAGTAGAGAAGTTTGGAAAAGTTAATTAGAGGAAGGAAAAATGCTTGAGACAACTTATATGCACTTTTGAACCATGTTTCATGTTAATCAAATTCTTTTTCTCTTGGAAGCCAAAAGGTTGCGTTCCCTGCTTTGATGTAAACCATTCTATTTTTTGTGCCCTTAAGAAAGCTGAATTAGGGTATTAGCACTGCTGTCTATAAATCTCCATGCACTAGTGATGTTTTTAATTCAAAACTGAATAGAAGTGTAAGCATTACAGTACTGTGTGGAGAACGGTATCTTGTCCAGTCACGTACCTGCAGGAACACCACAGCTCTCTTTCTTGAATATACACATATAATAGAAAGTATCTGACCATCACAGAGTCATAGCAGAGCTTGAAAGTATGAACCAAGTATAATCAATGAACAGAAATGTTCATGATTTCATTGAAATAGGAGTTTTGAGACATCCAGCCAGCCACTTTCCATGAAAGTAACATTTCAATGCAAATTTCTAATGACCACCATGGCTTATCACCATTAAACTGTGTAAAAGACTTGGAGGGTAGCAGCAGGTGGAGAAAAGACAACTGAGATGAGAGTTCACACCCTTGATGCTGAAATAAATACAGGAGTTCCTCATACTGTCCATCTGCCTTTTCTTGCAGAAAAGCAGACCCCTTCTCCACTTCAGTACTTTCAAAGGAAAGTGAGACCATACCAATGTAATTGGGGTTATATGTGGCTCAATATTGTGAACTCTTCTGCTCTGGAAAAGAAGGTCTTTCCATCCTTTCCTAACCACTGATGCTGCCATCTGGGGTTATGGTTTCAGAGACCAGTGTATTATGACATGTTTCCAGCTCGAAAATCCTAGCCTTAAAATCCTGAGTTCTCAGTGCTGTGTTATAAAAACTCATTTCCAAGAACATATATTCTAGGTATTTCCTGTTCTCAGGCCAATGAATGACTAAGGAATAAACAGTTCTAGAAATAAACATTTGTTCAGTAAAATTGAATTAGGCTATATCAGAAAAGTCAAGACAGAAAAGAAAAAAAAAAAAAAGAAAAAAAAAAAAAAAAAAGGAAAATCTCTCCTTAACTTACTTTAAATGTAAATGTCTACTTTTCTATAAAAGGAAAGCAGAATAGCATTTTAGTTTCTCTATGGACCTGAAATGCTTTTTTGTTTTCTAATACTTTTCCAGAGAAACAGCAAAATGGAGAAATCCTGGGTTGTTGATACAGAGAATGAAATTTCCTGCCTCTACAGAGCTTTGAAATAGCACAAGCACTGACATAATACATTTCCTTACACAGATTTACCACTGTTCCACCAGTGCTGGAAGGATTACCTTAGGGATGAGAGGTCCTTCACAGCCATGACACTCAAACTTAGATTCATTAATTTAGCCCCTTTAACCTACATTTAAAAACAAAACCAAATAAGTAATGCCAATGGCAAAAGTCAACTACTCAGCAGCCTTGAGATTCTCAGAATCTTCCTCTACTCTCCCCGGTATTGCTTACATTACTATATCCAAAATTTTCTCTTACAGTTATTCAAATTCTTTGTCTCTCTAATGAAGCTCTCTCAAAATGCAAACTTGTGGCCTGGACACCTGCGCAATGGAAACTAGAAGGAGCTGATAAAGCCATGCCCAGAGATGACCAAGGAGGAAGTGAACCATCATTCTTGAGTTTTTTTATTTCCCCATGCCTCCCAGTGTGACACTGCTGACTAAGTGCCATGGTTAGGTGTGGAGTGAAGAATTGTTCTCAGCCTTCCTTTAGCACATTTAGCTCAGAGTTTGCCACAGCACCGACTTGGGTCATTCTCTGCACCAGGTCGTTCTGCACACATCTGTTATAAGTTTCTCTATTAGAGAGACAACAGTTGCTTCCTCTTTAACTAGACATGTCCAGAGTTTCCACATGAGTCATCTCTGAAGAAGACACTACCCAAAAAAGATACAACAATATAGGGATAGAGATTTTCATAACAATTCACCCCTATCAAAGAAACCTACTGAATGGTTCAAGGCATTACCTCAGACAAAAGTCCTTCTCAGGGTGTGACATGCTTGCATTTTGCACTGACAAATGCAAGTCTTTTTACAAGACTTTTTTCTCTAAAATCTTAAGCTAAACTGTAAAACTAAAACACAAAAGGTTTTAATTTAATGCTCTGGTAGTGCTTAGCAAAAAACATTGTTTACTTTTGCTTGTTCGGCTTGTTTTTTTAAACTTTCTTTTTCCCTTGGGAAAATTAATCTTGGCAACACCTGTGGGATAGAGCACTAATCTGATGCTTTAACATGTGCATATCTGGAATTTTCAAGCCAATTTTTATCACCTTCTGAACCTTCTCAAAATACTGCAAAAAAGAAATGCACGAGGGATAGCCCCCAAAATGTGCTAGAGAGGCAGTTGCTGTTACTGTGGCCTGATTCTACCTTATTAAAACACTCACAGTCAAGACAGCATTGAGTCAAACAACAGTGAGTATGCTGATTAACTCCCATTTACTTGATTATAATAGTGTACTATTCCCACTAATTGCAGGTGGATGATTGCCTGAAGATACTAGTAAGACAAGAAGCAACAGGGAGAAAGAATAAAGCTATACCTCTCTTGTCTTGTTTTAGAGAATCCATTCAGACTCTTTGAGATAAGAAGCTCATATCAGCAGGTAAGTTGAAAACTAGTCTGCCTAGAAGTTGAGCTGGCTTAACTTCAACTGTTCTCTCAAACTGGGCTGGTTTAGACAATGGAGATTGCTGCACAAAAAAATCTTAGCTCAGTTTAGGCTCAATTAACATTTGAAAACAGTTGTGTTTTGTTTTTTTTTTTTAATTTTTGTTTGAGCAAGTAAAAACTGCATGCAAAAGCAACATTTACACTGATACCAAGGCTGCCCTGTGAGTTGTTTACAGGCAATCAGCATGAGTTGCCCTTGCCAAAATACCTCATACACAGAGCAGCCTGCAGCCACCAAGTCAGGCTTACAGTGCAGCACTTCTAGAAAACCATCTTCTCTTCTGGAAAAACTTCTGCCTGGGACTCACAGGGAAAGAAAGAAATGGTATAAATGGCTTAATTCTTGGAACAGGGAGCTGTGGGACTGTTTCTCTAAGTCCAGTATTTCCATGTACCCAATGTGTTTCCAACACATTGCAGGACCAGGAAGGGCTGGAATGAAAGCTGGATCTGTCAATTTAGCCCAACTTCCAGGCTGGGACTGATGAAAAAATATGCCTGCACTAAGCATAGGCTCTGCATTTATACATATTCCAGAAGTGTTCACAAACTGACTTGTGAGGAAATCAGATTCATCCGTTATTTTGATGCTAGTCTGCATGCAAATGAACCTCCCAAACAGGCAGACACCAAATTCAGATATGCTTTCCAGATGAAGTAAATAAGCAGTCACAAAGTAATTAGCAAGGCTTATCTAAACCAGTTTAATCGTGCTAGCAATAAGTTTGTTTTGAATGAAGTTCTACTCTTAGGAGAAATTGAGAAGGAAAAAAATGCATCTTCTACCTCCACCAGCCCCCACAGGGATACATGCACCTTCTGACAGGGGATGGCAGCTGCTACATTTAGCTTAGCTTTCAGCTGAACTGAAGCTTTCCACATAAACACGCAGGACAGGGGCAGTGGTTAATAAACCATAAGCTGCTCCAGAATCCACAGTAAGTCTTTGTGGATTTTGTTAAAAGGCATACTGAGTAAAAACAGAGAAGCATGTAAATGTAAATGTTTTTCATGAGTCTAGATTCATACTATCAAAATATCCTAAATCAAGTTTATGAAATCTGAAAGGGAGTTTTGAGCTCTTGCAGCCTGAGCTGTATCTGCTTATCCACTCTCTGAAGAGCGACTGACATGACGTCTCAGATGGATGGAAAACATTCCATAAGCAACTGCAGAGGGTGTGGTGGCACGGCAGCTTGCAGAGTAGCACAGAAAACACATTGATTCCTCCTGCCTACTGTGGCTCCTGTTAGATCCAGTGCACCAGAAATGGCTACTGTGACTTGGCAGCAGTGAGGGTGGGTTGGAAATAAGAAGGAAATGGAAATGCAGAATACCTACAAGGAGTTGGTTTGTTTGGTTTTATTTCAAGAGATGTTTACTGGTCACAGCTAACACTGTTAGACCACAAACAACAGGGTTTAGCACAGTGCTTTCTCCTAGCTGCACTTGCCAGTGAGTCATGCTGTACACATGAACCTGATCTGTATTTCAGGGTGAACAGTCCACTATCCTGTTTGTTTTAAAGACATAGCATGCAGAAATAAGTTTCTGGCTATTTTAAACATTTCTAACACATCCTGCTGCTGTAGTAGCAGAATAACAAGAACACAGTATTTAAAGTCTCAGAGGAAAAAATGTCAAGGCCTTTGTAAAATCTCCAGTTTTCTTTTTTTCTTTTTTTAATCTACTCACTGAGTGATTTTCATTTTTCTTGACTATTTTGAGTCTACAACAACAAGGTATAATTCAAACTGGTGTCTTCAGACATGGAAGCCAGAGGAATATATCAGTGACTCTTTTCACAGCTTGGGCATCGATAAGGTGTAGAGCCATATACACAAAAATACAGGTTTATGTCTGACAGATTGCATTCGTTAACAAACATGCAAAGCTAACAAGCAGTATGTTCCCAGTCTACTATAAATTACTCAGACAATTCAAAGCAGTACTAAAATAAGTAGTATTTATGGTCACTTGCACTATAAAGGAAAACAGTTTCCTGGAATTCATAAGTGGGGAGATGCAATCCAAGCCCACAATTGCTGATCCTGGACCTTCTGAGCATATGTTCAGAGTAAAATAACGCCTGCAAAGCCTTGGAGACAAGGATATAGAAAAGCTTCTATAATTTCTTATTGCTTCTTCAAGAGTCAGGCTAAAATGGTACCAGAATGCTACTCTTCTGAACAGAGGTTTGAGAGAGGGAGACTGTAAGGCCTTCTCCTCCCTGAGACTATGGACCTTATATGCTGTTACAGCTGAGAAAAACAACACAAAGATCCTTCAGAGGATGCTGGAGGAATAGTGGCCTTTCCAGAGGACAGCTGTACCCAATGTAACAGTGCTGGCCTTGCTGGCCTCTGGAGAAAACGTAATGGCAGCAAGAGGACTGCCCAGTACACATGCCACTTCAGTGACTCCAGACTGACAACCAGGCTCTCTCTGAGAGCTCGGCACAGACCTGCAGGGCTGGAAATTGTGTGGGTGTGCACAGGGCAGGAGCAGAATCAAGAAAGCAAAGCAGTAGCTTAAAACAACAGATCCTGTTGCCACCCCCACTCCATTCCCATGCCCAGATGAGTGACAGGTATAGAAATAGCTATCCTTCATTGACCTGCTTCACAGGCATGTGCTCCAAAGTTATCAGCCAGCTCATACATGAAGCATAGACAAGCCAACCTTTGTAAAAGTTTCTTTTAAAAACTTGAGATACTGATACAGAGACATTATTCAAAGACAGCTATTAACAGCAGATACTTTGAAAAGAACCTTCCAAAAAATCTGGTTTTTGTCCCATGATAAGCCACATGACAAGGCACATCATTCTGTAAGGGAGGTGGGGAAAGTGTTTAGCAGTGTGGGAAAGAGAGGGTCAGGATTACATCATTTGTTTGTTTGTTTTCCTGCTTGAACAACAGGTCTGCAGAATGACACAGAACCAAACAGCTATAAACATAACTGAGAGTTGTTCTTCTGAGTAGTCTTAGTATAAAAATGTAAGAGCATTCTCTGCCAATGCATGAACAGGCTGGGATGCCTCTTGTAAGAGACTTGGGAATAAGCTTCTCTGATGCTTGGCAAAAGGAGGGTTAGCACTAGGTGCAAGAAAATTTTGGTCATCCGAAGTATTTTATGAGATCTAACAATAGGTTTCTCTCCAGTTATGACAACTTAAGACAAATCCAGATCAGAACTGAACTTCAGTCCAACAGACAGGCATCTCCTTCTTATTCCATGCTACTTGGCTGTGGTCCTACTATTCATCCAACACTTTCCAAGCACCTTCCTCTATTCCACTGCTGAGTGTCCCTCAGCAAGGCAATACCTTCAAGAATCAGTAAGAGCCTATCTGTACTAGTATGGAGTGTGATAGCTAATGCTGCTGCATGAATTAACATTATGCTTAGAGAGGTTTTGGCCAGGATTTTAACGAGGATGGCAAGTATTCTGCTGGATAATGTATGGGGTGCTGTTACAGAGAGGTTCTGTGATGCTGCAGACCTCTTAGTTGCAAGTGTGCACTTTGCCTACAACTTAGTTGACGAAGGAACCCAGGCTCGGATATTTCCCGCTTTCTCAGCTATTTTAAGAGAGGGGAGGTAATCACATGTGGTTTTCTTACAAGTTCTCTTTCAATACTTGAGTCCTTGAGGATCAGTCCTGTTTTCATTGGAATGAATGAACTTTTTGTCACTGACCTCAGTTTAACCCCTAACAATTTACTATGGACCTCAAAGCAATTGTAGCTTGGCACCTTGTGATCTGAAATTTATTTTAAAAAAATATTTATCCACATTTTTCTGAGCACATTTCTGAGACAGAAGAGTTCCATAATCATCTTATGATACAGAGAAATAAGATATGGAAGAAAGATGGGTTGGAAATCCAGAGTGTGCTAGGTGACTGCAAATATCTGCATGATAACTAATTTCCGCAGTAAAGCAGGGTATGCTGAGCTAGCCATGCCACATACACTATGATGTGCTTAGCACACAGAGCTAGCTAAGCTTCCCAAGGTAGGAACTGTTTTCTCAGCCTTATTCCCACATGAGGCCCCATTCAGTCTTTGACAGTCTTCAACCTGTTTGAGGAGGAAATGGCACTGCCACTCACTTCCACACAGAAGTCTAAAGGTTACAGGTCTCGCGAAACTGTACCAAAACCAGAGTTGAAGTCTTTATCTGTCTGGTTTGGATAAGCAACTTAAACTTCATTGAGTATGCCAAACATAATGTTACTGGGGTACTCCCTCCTGATTTTCCTGCTGTGTTAATGCACCCATGGGATGGCTAGTTGAAGACACAGAAGTGACTCCATGACTGACGGGCTCAGGCACACATCTAGGTGCCAGAGCTCATAGGAGCAGGGCAGTCTGTAGGGTTGGCAGGTGTCCTCTCAGCCTGACAGCTTCCAGGAATGCTGAATCACTACTCTACTGCCAGGGAGCTGAGGATCCCAAGACAGTATAAGGGACTCCTTTGGGCAGCAAGGGTCTTGAAAGCCAGTTTTCGGATAATATGTAGTTGGACAGATCGATTCCTTTCACCATGTTTACCAACACCTAATGATGTGTGTCCAGTGGTCTTGGATCACAAAATTCAACCATCTGCTGTGGATGAGTGGAGGACCTGGTGCCTTCCCTTTGAGACAGAGCTGGAATGCACCCTTAGCTTAGAACTGTACCCACAAATGCAAAACCACACCTGTGTTCAGTTACCTAAATGAAATCTACAGTTTTTGTCCCACCTAATGTACCTTAAGTCACATAAGAAGTCTGTGTTGGCAGAAAACTGTGACACATCATCTGAGCACCTCCCTGAAGCTCTATCCACTGGAAGAGATTTCCTCTCAGCAGGAACAGGATGGGAGGTTTGAGCAGCAATTCAATTAACTTTGAAACAATAGGAGTTTTTGAAACATTTGGCCTGTAGCTGATTGAACTTGTTGCCACAGTAGTAGGTGCTATGTCATGTCTAAATTCTGTGTGAAAATCACTATCATTAAACAAGTCCTTATCTCACATGTTTACCAACTATTTAGAGGAATGGCCTACCTACCATAAACAATTATTTGGAAGGCACACTGACTTTTATCCTGTTGGCTGGATAATAACTTCATTAATGCTGATCTTTCTCAGTACAACCACAGGCTTTTGTAGTTACCTTTGATGAGAGTGGTAAGGGCAATAGCTTCCATTGTTTACAAAATGCCTCAAATTAGAAGTGCTACTAGGAGAACCGATGTAGCTGAGTTCTAAAAATTAATTTTTTTTCCTGACAAATACAGGAAGCTGGAGTTAGCTGGCAAAAGGAATGCGAGAGGAGAGCATACAAATAAGTACTATTTCAATAAGATCGTTAAAGCAAGCAAAACTTCAGGTAATTTCCTCTAATTCTGCTGACAGTAACTGATCTGGATTATGTTTTGTTTTAAAATAGTGCTGTTGAGGAGCGATAAGCACAGTGAGAGAACAGTAAAACAGTTTTTGAACACAGATACCTCCAGAATGAATGCCTGCTGTCCCTTTAAATCTTAAAAGCTTTAATGCTCCAAGTGCTGGAGGGATATTCTGCAACACAGAGTTTGAGGCAGATTACTAATTGAAACTGATCTGCAGGCAGGAAAAGTACATGTTTATATTTAAGTATCTTCTCCTTGGGCAGTTAAAATGTGTTTTCAAGAACCATGCTACAATACAAGCCATTAAAATCCTCCAACATTTTCCAACCACACACAATTGCCCCAAATAATTCCTATTGAGATGCAGGGAAAAATGACAGTAAAATTTCTGATACTATGATGAGGTCAGTTGTTGGCAAGTGCTAGCATTTTAATGACAACCATAACAGTAGTTCATTAGCACTATTAGATCAAGCAGATTTAGCTGGTGTGGAGTGTATTGGTATCCAGCTACTTACTTGAAAGAAACTTTTATCTTAAATGTGAGTTAGGAATGAAGACTTACCAGCTCTAAGAACCTCCTCACCACCTGTCTTTGTTTTAAGTTAGTTTCACCATCCAGGTTGGCTGTTTCTATGTGGCACAGCCCATCAGGATCACTTGAGGAGAGGAGCAATATGTCAGCAGGTATAATTTCATTACAGCGAAGCTGCACGAAGTCTCCGACTTTCACTTCTTTCCAGTATCTGCTTATATATTTCTTCTCATTTCTGAAAATAATAATAAAAAAAGACATATACAAGACTTTTAATGAAAAAAATTGCACACACTGAGATGCTTCTGACAAATTTGGTTTGATTTGCAAAAGGAATACCTGTTACAGGATTGCCTTTGGAAAGTCCTCAGGAACTCTCAGGTTCCTCTGGGAAAAGTCAGTGCAGAGTGTTAAGAGGCCATTTCCCAGTGACTCAGAACCAGGTCTGAGTTACCAAGACCCTCTTTTAAGATCCAGAGGAAAACACGTTGATGCCAGACTTGATGAAGCAGAGTAAACAGGAGCTTCACACATTCTCCTTTTTCTCCCTCTATGCTCTCAGTCCCCAAGAAGGAGAGAGGGCCGATGCCCCATACTGTGTAAAAAGGAGCGACTTTTAGGGAAAGAGAGAAAATGAGAACAGGCCTGGGCGCAGGACACCTGCTTGGAATGGCTCCTGGAATATTCTCCCTCATGTGCTACCTTCTGATGCACCCTCACACAGTTTGCCCTTGTTCTCTTTTTCCAACAGGGACAAACTCTGTGTACTGCTGCACGTCACAGCTGGACAAAGATCCCTAATTGAGGGGAATTTCCACTATTCATCACTAAACCTAGAACTACAAAGACATGTTGTGTGGTAGAATGCAATCCTAACTACTCCTGGGAAAGGCCACTCTAAATTCTTCTAAGTATTTCTGCTCCGTTCCCATTCTAGCCAGAGTGTTGTCATTTACATAGCTGATTCCTGCTTAGTTACCCCGAACCTTTCATTTTGGAGTACAAGCACTAAAACCTCTCTAGTTTTAAAGGTCATGCTAGTTTGCTACATTTTTTAGTTTCTAACTTTTTCTTGAGAGCAAGAGGAAAAAGGAACAGGTGACTGCTTAATTAATTTTAGCTAAAATTTCAGATTTTAGTTTTACAGCAGACATAGACTCATGCACTTGGCATTTGTGGAAAGTGATTTATTCTGTTGTGATTTTGAAAGAAATCAATTTCAAGACAGTCCCAATATTGACTTGTTAAAATACCTCCTGAAAATTGGAAGCTAATATGCTGACATTTTTCTAAGCCATTAGAAGGCCTTCTGCTGTGTGAGGACCAAGACAATTGTCAATGGCACTGTCACTGGAGACTGTCTCCTGGGATAGAACTTTAACTGGCAGAATGGGATTCTGATGAGGGGTTGGAGAGGTGGTGGCAGCTGTTTTATGCTGTTTAAAATATATTATTTAAAAAAACATCACTTTCAGCAGTGATGTGAATAGGTTTGTAACAAAGTGGAAACAAGAAGTTCTGACAATGTTGTTACCTCGGACTTACTGATAGTTATGCCTTCACTGGTGTTAGAAGAATTAGTAACTTAATTGGCTTTTTTTCATGTATTTAGCCAAAATCCTGAACAATAAAAGGTCAGGTATCAGACCAGGTTTTATCCCCCAGAATTTCTTCATTGTCTTTTCATAACATCCAGTTTATAAGGGGAAGAACGAAAATGATGGCTCTGATTTCTATTTTGATTAGTATGAACTAAGTGTAAAATGTGATAATTTAACAAATGCAGGTAATACACCTACTAAGTGCTGAAATTACGCATTTTCTTCATAATCAGGCTGAAACAAACATTTAACTGTCTCTGAATTGCTTTGAAACCCAGTGTGCCATAATACGGTACAAATTACCGCACTACAGATCTGAAAGGTTTGTTAGCCCTGCAATCTGTAACTCCAAATCCCTTTACATGTGTTGTTCTTCATCCTTTCTAATTTAACTTAAATGTGAAACTGCGTGATGTACAAGTGCATGTACAAGGAGCAGCAGTACAAAAGCACCATCAGGATAAAAATAGCAAGTAGTCCCATACTATGCTATAAGCACTACTATTTTTTATTTAATTTCTATTGTTTGAAAAGCATTGCTATTTTAGCATTTCCTCATCCCTCACATGCTTAGCAACTACCACAACTATATACACGGTGGCAGGAAGGGTGGATATCAAGCAACACAAGGCTCTGCTGGAATACATGAAGTTTCTAAGCCTGGGAAAGAGAAGGCTGCAGGGAGACCTTATTGCATCTTTCAATATGTAAAGGGGACTTGTAAAAAAGACAATTATTACCAGTGCCAATAGCCACAGGACAAGCAATAATGGTTTTACACTGAAAAAGGATAGGTTTAGATTAAACATAAGGGAAAAATTTCTTATGGTGAGGCTGTTGGGACACTGGAACAGGTTGCCCAGTGAAGCTGTGGATGCTCCATCCCTGAAAGTGTTATGGGGCTTTGAACAACCTGATATATTGAAGAGTGTCCTTGCTCTGGCAGGAGTATTGGACTAAGTGATCTTTAAAGGTTTTACCAAGCTAAACCATTCTATGATTCAATAAATCTATGAATGTAAGACCTCTTGGACATGCATCAGGGTCCCAGGGCACAGCCCCCTTCATTAGGCACACGGGAAAAATTTGGCCCCATATTCCACTCGATCAGCTCTTTGCTGACAAGGGTCAATAGTGGATGGAAAATTACTGTCTTCATGGAAAATTACTTCCTAATCCTCTTTAGACTGGGTGGCTCTGTGTCCTCTAGCAGAGCTCTGAACTGAGACTTGTCTCACTGCAGCCAGTGAGTGGTCACTGCAAGCCTTCTCTGCAGAGTATGGCATGATACGGTCTTCACATGGGGTGGTTGAGAAACTATCTGGACATGAATACATCAGGCCCATGAAGCCTTCCTTTAACATGCTCAGCCTAGTCCTCTGAACATGCAAGTTAGCTCACCTCGAGACACCTATCGTATTCTGCAGCCGGAAGAAACACACCAAGTGACCCCATTGATTAGGTTAAGCTTTTTCCATTGATTCTGCAGAGACAGGACTTTGTTGTCCAAGTTTTATATTGTTATTATTATTGATGTTATATTGTGCCAGTAAAATTATATAATATAGAAAGATAGAAAAGCCAGACTTTCTATAAGAGAAGAAGCCCAAAAGAATGCAGTCTCAGTACATGGCCTCTGTGGTGGTGCATTCCCTATCCCTCCTGGGCTCTGCTCTACCTCCTCAAGCCTGTTCTACAATTTCAATAATTCTCATTAGGCCTTGGCTTTTGTGTAACGAGCTGGGTGGTGAAATGTCCCTTGACCATACCAGGAACATGTGCATGGCTAAGGTAGAATGGCAATATTCATATCAGGGACATGTGCTGTTTGACCAAGGAGGACAGCGAGAAATAGTAAGTCACCCCCTAACAGCCTTGGAACATTACTTACCTGAGTCGTAACCCCACTGAAACTGGGCTTTTGAATAATTTCAGTAATTATACATTTGGGTACAATCAGGACAGAAATGGACTAATGAAAAAAATGCCAGACATCTTGTGACCCTATAAACAGTAGTCCTGAGGCTCTTTGAGCTCTACCAGACCATGGCAGGCTGCACCAGCATGTCCCTCAGAGTGGGATGCCACTCAGAGCTTGCAAACTATCAACTTGCAGTACTCAGAGGACTGCCACCAAAAGCTGATGAGTTGGCCTGGGCCGACATCCCCAGTCCTTGACACTCAAGCCTCCCCCACTGAGAAATGCCAAGACATTCAGTGGAGTAATTCACTGACCCTCCAGTGAAACAAACTGGAATGTCCAACAAAGCACCTCTGTGCATATACATAAATATATACACATCTTTGTGTCTGTGTGTGTGCATGTGAGAATTGATTTAAACCCCCTACAGATAACTGAGTTACTATTTTGATTAAGGTTAATCCTATTTAATCACTTTGTAAATATTAAATTAGTCAATTATTGAGTGCCGCTAAATCCTTCAGACATAAACCATTGCCCAGGTCTGAGGCTAAGACTGAACTCAGCCACACTTAGGCTGCATCTGAAGTTTAGAAAGCAAGGGAATCCATTCTGCATCTTGTGACCCAACAGCAGGATTTCCCTATTAAATCCTTTAGATTCCCATCCCATGGATGAAGTCTGAGATGAAGTTTGGACTGAGTTGCACTTCGGCTCCATCAGAAGTTTAGAAAGCAAGGGGGTCTACTCCATTAACTCATGACTCAACAGGGAAATCTCCCTTACCCCATGCACCCTTACCCTGGCCCTTGTGTAAATCATGCAAAATTGATTATAATTCTACTTTCCCTGTATGCTTCATCTCTGTAGTAATAGAGTGAACCCTGCCATCAAACACTTTTAAGTCACGATTTCACAAATTAATATTAAAACCTGCCTTCGGCAATACCTTTGATTGTTACTCTTGAAGTGGCCTAAACCACTAAGTTTGTGGCAGCTGCAGGCATTGTTTGCAAGGGACTTGTTAACAAAAGCTTTTGGCAAATTTACTTAAACATCATCAAACCTCCTGGAATACTTTGTGGAAAGGCTCAAAGAATTCTGGCAGGAACACAGGAATGGAATGCAGCATCTCAGTGAATCCAGTTCCCTACAATGGTCACAGGAAACTGTGACATGGATATCTAGCCCAGAAGCTGACACCCCACAACTCTAGCTCTATCTGCCCTCACTTACCATGAGCCTGGAGATACATTCTATTACCTACAATGTACTTAAGGTTGATGCTACAAGAAATGAATGCTGCAAACCGTGATGAACCACAGGAAGAGGTCAGAGATACTAAATCTTTCAAGGTTGGAGAGTTAGATAAAAGGCCTACAAATCAATATGCTGCCATGAACTAACGCCATTCTGCAGAAGGAATAGAGATTGTTGTTATTCTTTAGTTAAATCACAATGATGAACTATTAATTTCAGACAGCTATACCCAGCTAGTATAACGTGTTCTGTTGAGCTCAAATATTAAAAACGTGCATCCTCCTGCACACCACATAATCTTTATCAATACACTTGCATGCAAAGAATGTATATGCCAGCTGTGGTTTAAACCCACAGTCATGCAAATCTTCATGCTCGTCTCTGCCAGAATTGGAAGTAGTGCTTTCACTTTTCTGAGCATATTGTTACAGGTAAACACTGACATAAATCTAAAGATGAATAGCTGAAAAGTTAGTTGATTCCAGCTGCATTGACATCAACACTTTTGTTAGCCAACACCAAATGTGGCCCTGACAGGAGTCAAAATGCAATGATAAAGTGCCATTATTCTGGCATATCTGCTCTTGAATATACACACAAAAAGTATGGAACATCCTTTCAAGTGTATAAACACAGAGAAAACTGCTTTCTTTGCTATTAAAATTTTGTATTAGTCTACCATTAGTCTATTGCATATATTTGGCCAATGCTCTGTTTTGAAACAGAACAGCCTGCAGGTGAATGCCAAATTTGAGATTAACTTTGGTTAGCAGCAAAACTGCTACTTTGTTCAGCAAAAACTGAAAAAACCAAAAATATTGATGATTTAAAAAAAAATCAGTTTCTAATCTAAAAAAAAAGAAACTCATAAATGACATTTTCTTATTAGTTATGCTTTTTCTTCTTCTGGTCTTCTTTCCAACATGAGCTGATAAAGATCATGCTTTTGCTTTCTTGACAGGTAGACACCACTTGATATCTACAAAAGGCCGAAGATTTTCAAACTGTCTCCATTACGAAATTACAAAACATAATTGTTTACTTCTTTTGAATGTATTTAAACTTTTTTAGCATAATAATAAATTACTAAAATTACTTAAGGTACCATACATATATGCATATAATAATAACTTAAGATAAAATATGTCTTGCCTTTTCTCTAGAATTTCTTTTTTTAAGTTTGGGAAAATTCTCATAAGCAATACTTGGCAAAGAAATATGAAGGCCTTGCAGCTGAAATCTGTTCCACTTGTATAAGGTCTGCATACTAGAAATTTATACATTAAATTGAGAGGATGGAGACTACCAGGTAATCATCTCTTACTTCCTGTACCTCTCCACTGACAAAAATTAGTTATTGAGTGGGAATGGATGATGCAGATTTGCTCCATCAAGATCCAGTGGCTGGGGCACCATGCCCTAGCTTAATCCCAGCACAGGCTCCTACATTCACCTCAGCAGGGCTTGTAAAATACATGTACCAGAAAATTGGAAGACGTTCTCTTGTACTTTTTGGGGTGTTCAGCCTGTTTGACCTGGCTTTTAGAGCATACCCTTTCCTACATATGTTCCAGCTGCAACCCTGAGGTTTTCAAGCCTCTCAAAACACCCAGATAAAATGTCCTTTCCCAGCCCAAGCCCATCCGTTGACCTGCTTTTGAAGTAACAATCATCTTTACTTCAAAAGAAATCTGACTCCTTTGCCTTCTCTGCCAGCTGAGGCTGGCCACTAGGATTTTAAAGAAACAGCAAGAAATTAAGTCTGTGGAAGAGGAAAGGCCCTCCACAAAAGACAGCCAAAGAGCTGTTGTGCATGTACAAAGCATACTTTGTATCTGTTCTTGATGTCAGCCAGATCCTTCCTTTTCATCTCAGGAGGTAGAAATAGATTGGGGTAGCACAAAAGAATGATTCAGGTACATCTCTGCTCCCAGTGATTTAAATTATGTTCCAATCAATTGCCTGCAAGTGCTGTGTCAGATCTTCTGGTTAGGTAGCTAACTAAAAAAAACTTGGGAGCTAATTAGTAGGACCCAAACAGAGCAGCAACTTCTGAAGGAGAACCTCAAACTAATGCAAACAAAGAAATGTCACATCAGGCCAGACTATCTTTAGGGAGGCTCCAGCATCTACTGTTTCTCCATAGGTCTTTTATGTTCATACAGTTTTCCCAAATCATCTGTTCTTTCTGTTGCCTGGTCTGGAGCCTTCACCTTCAGTCTGCACCTTTCCTCCCAAGACCTGCTGGTATGGAGAGGGCTCCCACTAAGGGAGCCCACAGCACTCTATGAACACTTCATTGGCAAGCAGAGATGTTGCAAAATTCATCACAAGCTACAAAGTAAGAGCTGGTGGACAGCACTGAAATATGTGAACGTAACTGTTATGTTATAACCAGTATCAATTATGAATTGAAAACTATGGGTGTAGCAGATCTCAGAGTTTAAAAACAAGAGCTATCTGTGAGACCAAGGCATACGCTGCACAAAGTCTGAACATGTCAAGTATCTATGGAAACATGTTGAGAACCATTTAGGTACAATTACAATGTTATGGCAAAATGAAGGAAAAACATGCAACATAAGTTAATGCCAAAGGAGGTTACATAATGCCCAGAATATGTCTCCATTCCACCACGAATGATAACATCTGTTTCTATGAAAATAAATCACAAAGAGACTCTGAATCTGGTACTAATCAGACAAAACAGATTAGCAGAGTGTGTTTTTGAGAAACATGAAGAGAATGAAAATCTCTCCATAACTGAAGTTTCTAAATAGACTCCATAATGGTCACATTATTTTTGGGATTTTTTTTTTTTCTTTTTTGGAGGATTAGCATGTGCAAATGTATGTTACAGCTGCTAGAAGCAAAAATGAGCATATAGTGATGATGAGGCATAAAGGTGTCTTTTATCAAATTCATACTTTCTGAAAACTGCTAATTTTTCCTCTACTAGTGAAACTTGCTATGAAAAGGTACCCAGAAAACCTCAATGATTCAGGCTTATAATGTGGAAGTAGTAATTTAATTTCTCTTGGCAGTGTTATCTTCATTACACCTCATGTTGAAAGAAACCTCACTATTGTTAACTATAATGAAACATTTACTACCCGGAATAAATGATTTTTCAGCCAAGATACTTGTTGTGATAACAACATGAAACACAAAAGCAGAACATGTAATAAAACTTTATACAAACTGAAGAGAGAAAAAGCTGTTTTCTAGAACGTGATTTTAAAACAAGACTCTTCCAAAGAGACATCTAACATTAGGGTTTCTGTAAGTGGTATGATTCGCAACCTCTTATGTTTTCTGCCAAAAATGCCAAAATAGTCTTATCATTCTTCCAGCAAACATATGTATTGGGAGAGAAGAATATCGGTTGCTTTATATATAGCAGGACAGATAGATCATGGTTAGTATTGAGACTTTCTAAATGGTATCACACAAGGAGGTGGAAGTTGAAGAACAGCCTGGATGCGACCTGGCTCACAGTCAGGTAAGATTCTCATCCTGATTTTCAGAGCCATCACAGGTATTAATATTCAATATTAACATTGAATATTTCTCCTAAAGTGCTGCTCCAAGACACTGCAAAAAAGATTCATCTCATCTCAGTGCTCTGAAAACACAGAGGAAGAAATAATGCCCTGCTGAAGGGAACCCACTGAAATAGCAGATACTTAATGACACAAAACTCCTGAATCTGTGCCTGCTGCCTAAACAATTCAAAAAAAACCAGGAACTCTTCCTAGGGAGAATTTAGGTGCCAAATATTAGTAAGACATGAACTCTGTGCAGGAGCTTTCCAGGGTCCTTGTCCTCTAAAACAATAATTGATGGCTCGAGGAGACTTAGGAAGACTTTCTGAGTGCCTGAAATTCAGGTGCAAAATAGATTCACAAATCCGGTGGACTAAATCCTCCTTTTGGTGTTCCCCCGCTACATTTAAGGCAGTGCAATCAGATGACCATTCCAAGGGAGCTCTTCATAGCTTTAAGGTGCATTTTAAAAGGGAAATTAAGCATGGACCTGCACAGTTACTGAGGAAAATCCCATTCTTTAGGAGTTTCAGACACTTCAATGGAAATTTTATTCCTTCTCATTCGTCTTGTTCTGCACATCTGCCTCATTTGATCTCAGGACAACCTGACCCAGGACATTAAAAAAGCATTAATATACTCACTATGTATACACAAAAAATCATTTGTAAAGAGCTTCTAAGGACAAGCACTTCTTAAGAAGTGCAACTGTTTTTATTAAAAAAAAATAATATTCCAGTTCTTTTAAATAAACATGTAAAAACTGAAAGATTTTTTTATCAATGCTAATTACACAAACAGTCCTGATGCAGTTGCGCACTGATACTCAGTTGGGGAGACTATTTTACTGTATGTAACTGTGCCATACATCTCCTTTAAAACTCTGAAGGCCACACTTTATCTAATCACTGCAATAAAGCACTCTAGAAGTTAATACAGTTTGCCTATTTAATGTTAACAAGAACATTAATAATCCATAATTTTCACATTTAACAGGCAAAGCCAACATCTCAGACTGTATGTAAGTGTTCAACTTTCTCCAGGTCCTCCTAAAACTATTAAGTCCTACATCTTCCTTCCAGTTCTGTTCTTGCCTGGGCAACATTCATCCATGACATCCATCTCATTTGGATGTTCTAATCTGTTTTCATCTGGACAATCTAAAAGTACCAGTTGAAGGCAGAAAAAATACTGAGTACTAGCTGAGATCTCAGTGGGTTCCAGGGTGCAATGCTTACATTCAGAACAACTGAGATTATGTTTTCCATATTGTTGCCTCAGAGTTCCCTCTGGCAGCCATTCCAGAAATTAGCTTTAGCCCATACACCAGACTTTGCTATTACAGTGCCACACAAAATTAAACTGCTTAAAGAACTGGTATTGATTAAAAAAAAAGAGAGAGAAAGAAAGAAAGAAAAAAACCTCTTAGCTGTTTTAGCTCTAATATTATTGGAAGAATCTTGCAGAAGAGAAATCTAGATGCTACTATATATTTGCAGAACAGTTTTTCTGCTATGAGGTGAGACTCATAGCAGAAAGGTGTGAGACTGTGTAATATGTAGGTTACTGATTATCAAGGATATTAAAAGTATGTATTGGTGCACTTATTTCTCAATTCATATGTATTATATTTAACTGTAGAGTTACTAAGGAATTCCTTTCCTTTGTCTGGTGAGGATGTACATCCAATGGAGGCTGAATAAACAGGAAAATCTCAACAGGCACACTTACGTTGACACCAAGGTGTACAAAGGGAGATTTAAGGTGATATCCTTGATAAAATTGTGGTCTATCTCCACACTCATTCAGCTAGAGGCCTGCACCAAACACCTCCTGGTGGGTACAACAAAGCAGGAAGTTTAACCTGGCAGTTGTGGATACCTACTGGCTATCAGGCAAAGCAAACTGGGACCCTTTTGTGTACTTCTAATGGTGATGGAGGAAAGGTTTGGCAGAATTTGTAGGCAAACACTGACCTTACCCTTGAATGCCAACTTGCAAATGGAAAGAGGCCCCAGAATAGTCAAAAGTCAGCCAAAACGTGTATCACAACAGCATCTGGCAAACTTTTGTTGATCGGATGCTGCACACTGCTTTTAGAGCTCTGGCACTGGTATGACTCGCTGTCCTACTCCCCAAGACAAATTCCCAGTGGGGTGAGGTAAAACTTCACTTGTGATTCATTGCTCTTGCCCCATCATACTTCTGTCTCCCTAACCAGCTATGGCTCAGCAGAAAGGAGGGCAGCAATTCTGTGGTAACTGAGTTCTCAGAAGCCTATTCCTAATCTAGATGAACAGAATAGATGGCTAAGAACCTGAAATACAACCATAAAGATCTTTCTTTTAAAGCTTTTTAAAAATTATTATTTATTATTATTACCTTTTCTTTGTTGCTATTTTTCCATGCAGTTTCTTACACACAAGGGCTATGAGACTTATTAGAAGAGACACTGCTATCGCACTGACTGAACCAAGCACAGAAGAGCAGCAGGTTCCTGCTCTCACTAGTGCTCACACTAGTGTAGCCAGAGAGCTGCCTGACATTTTAAATTTAGCTCTGTGAAGTCACTGTGCGAGAAGAAAGACATTAAGGTGCTCGAGTGTGTCCAGAGAAGGGCAATGGAACTGGTAATGGCTCTGGAGCAGGATGAAAGGAGGCTGAGAGAGCTGGGGTTGTTTAGTCTCAAGAAAACAAGGCTGGGGGGAACTAATTGCTCACTACAACCCCCTGGAAAGAAGTTGTAGCCAGATAGGGGTTGCACTCCCAGGCAACCAGAGCCAGGACAAGAGGAAATGGCCTCAGGCTGTGCTAGGGAAGCCTTTACCTTGGCTGTTCAATAAGACTGGTTCACTGAAAGGGTGGTTAGGCATTGGAACAGGCTTCTCAGGGAAGTGTGGAATCACCATCCCTGGAGCTATTTAAGATATGCAGATGTGGCACTTGGGGACATGGTTTAGTAATGGACTTGGCAGTGCTACAGTTGGACTCAACCATCTTATAGGACTTTTCCAACCTCAATGATTCTATGATGAATCCCTGGTCTGATGCATAAACACTGTGACCCCCTGATCTAAAGCAGAAACAACTCCAGCATCAGTATATTTGCAAGAGGAAAGGGGCAGTAAAAGGCACTACAACTCAGAAGAATCCTAATTTGTCCATGTAGCTGGCAGAGAATAGGCCTTAACTTGTACTTCAGGCTGATCTGAGAAGCACAGCTGAAGTTTTAAATGTAGTGACTTATCTTATGCTGTATCTGGCCAATTTTTATGTGTTCAGCTGCTCTCATAGGTTATACAGCCTGTCTTTACATTTCTGGATCACTGCTTGCCCCAACAAGATGAGAATACAAATGCAAGGAAAAGCAAACAGCCTCAGGCTCTATCAGTACTGAGACACGTTTAAATTAGCATATTGTTCTCAAAACAAAATTTAAAAATCTGAAAATCTCTAAAATTCTGGTATAAAATAGTAACAAGGTATTTCCCAAAAATGCTTTCTCAATGATGATCATTTAAGTCCCATTGTAGTGAAACCACTAAACTGGGTCCTGGGACCACTTCCCAATACTCCTACCTGAGTACACAGACTGGGTTGGATCCTACATTAGATTGAAATCTGTGTGTGTGTAAGCCTCGATTTGCTACGCTCTAGGTCCTAACACAGTTTGAATTCAGTCTTATATAAGGCCATCTTACAGAAATTCACTGAATATAAAAATGTTCCTCACTTCCATCAAAGAAGAATTAGAAGACCAAACTCCATTCAAATCATATGCAGTGATATGAATCTTTGAAGGTTTGAGTCAAAACAAGTATGCCTAGAGATGCAAATTTTATATTTGAAATTCTTGGTGAAAATAAATAATAGAGATATTGAAGAAGTGAGAACCAGGAATTTAAAATCCTACTGTTTAAAGGAAATGTAGGTTACCTTCAGTAACATTTGAGTAGTTCAGATTCAAAACCAGACTGATACTGCAGGTATCATATAAAAATATAAAAAAAATCAGGATAAAAATTCATTTAAAGTTTTTAACGTCAACTTGACTATGTTTTCACACTACCTGCTGTTTTCTCTGAATTAAAGATTACGGTCTTCATCTCATTAATATTCCAAACTTACTGTAGCTAGTCAATGAGTGTAGTTGAATGTGAAATACTAAGCTAGAATAATACTTTTCACAATAATGTTTTCACAGAGAGAAATGTAGTCCTTTCCAGTCCCACTCATTTACAATCAAAATGACTATGAATTATGTATCTCATAATTCCAATGGCATTATGAGAAACAGTCAGCTTACACAGACAGTACATCTCAACCTGTTAACATAGTTCTTCAGAGACCTTGTAATTATAGAGCTCTGCAGGGAAGCACATCATCTTTGCCACTTGTCCACAACTACTGAACTATCATCAATAAAAAAGCTAATTTATAAAGAACAATACACCATCAGTATTAATTTTGATAGCCTGTTTCCACCACTTTACCAGACAATATATTTTCAAAATGAAGTGTATGTTACCATAATAATTCCCACAGTAATTATCCACACTTCTCAAAAATCATTGTCAGTTATAATTTTCAAGAGCTTGTTAGCTGACAGATGTGTACATATTTTTACATATTTAAACAAAAAGCTTATAAATATAAACTCTTCTTCACTATTGTCTTGTTACAAAGAAATAGTGTTATTTGTGAACACTGTTTCACAGGAACTCTTTTTTAATTAACTTTTAAGAATTTAAAATCTAAGCAGGTCAAATAATAGGAATGGATATCGTCTATTGTTTCTTTTTAAATGAAAGGTTACCTCATCAAGCTCAGTCTTTCTTGGAAATGACTGAATAATTTGTTGGCAAATATTGTTCCCACATCTAGAAAAACATTTAAAAAAACAATTTTCATGCATGATTTTCACGGATTGTTCACTGAACTCCAAAACCAGGCTACAAATCTTGGCCCAAATTCAGAAATGTATCTAAACAGATGTTTAAACTCAGGCAGAAAAGCATTATTTATGGCCAAAATCCAGAATGACAACTTCTCTGTAGTTCACATTCATACCTTCCTTTGGGGAAAAAATGATAAAACACTGAAATTCAATATCCTAGAAAAAAAAAATTCAAGGTCTTTATTGCAGGCAGAAGAATGAAGTGCCTGCAACTAAAAGAGGTGCTAAAAGAGCTCCAGAGAGCTGAAGCATCTCAGCAAGTGGCAGCCACCCTGTTCACAGACAGAAAAAAAAGCCAGTAATCTGCAGCCTGGCAGACACAGACCAAAACGTTTGTGTCACAACCTCTAAGAAGAAGCTCGTTTACAGGTGAGAGTATCAGTTTTAAAACTGAACTTCAATCTGATCTTACAATATGGTATTCCAAATTAAACCAATCTAGTCCTGCAGATAAGGTTGTGGACCTAATGAAAGTAAATTTTTACCTAGAACCCTTCCCCACAAGTCTGAAAGAAAGTCAAAAGAAATTAAAATATTTCTATCTCAGCTTTTTAGAGCTGGCATGCGACCATTTTCATCTCTGTTACGCAAAGCTGTAACTGAGGGTTATTTTTCACTCCTAACCCCACCCTAAAAACCCCACACCTTAAATGTGTGCCTTTCTTTCTCTCCCTAAAGCGAACTCTTATCGAGACATTCACTTCCAGTCTTTTCTCCATCCTTTTTCTATAATTGTTTTGCTACAAGTTCCTTCTTTATTCGCAGCAATTAATGACTTTGAACACAATGGCTTCTCATTGCTACATCCAGTTGAGCTCTTAATCCTCTCCAAAACTTCTTCCTCTTCCTTATCTAGTGTTTGCTCTATCTCTGTAGACAGTGATCTTTCTTGTTAGCACCTCATCATTGATTATGTATCTTTTTTTAGGACTCCTCTAGTGGATAAAACACTTTTCCAGACATTAAATGGATTGCATTTAGCTCCGTATCTGTGAGGTTAACGAAGGAAAAGCCTTTGTAAGGAAGACACCCCAGCTTGTAAAACTGAAAACTAAAAGTCATGGTTGCAATCCCCTTGTGATGTGGATCTTACTCATCAGAGGAAAATAATTTTTTATCTGCAGGCACTAATTCAGACCAAGCTGCTTTGTAAACACACAGCACAAATTCTGAAAATGCTTTCCTGACTACCCTTGACACAATCCATTTCTTGTGTAAACAAACGTCAAGAGTTACTTCTGCCACCAGGACAGAAATCTAGTCTAGACACGTTCCAAAATATGCCAGGTCACTCTGTCAGTGTGCTACTGGCTTGCGTGCTGCCTACGTCTTGGTCTGTCTACAGAGACAAAAGCCATACACCACTGGCACGTTCAGAAACCCCTGACTTACATGTAAGCTGTGACATCAGAGTAAGACTGTGGTATGAGAAAGCTGTATAAATTCTTCAGAGTTAAGCTATCTAAATTTTTAAAATGTAATCAAAACAAGTGTATTTTCTTGACTTTTTTTACTTATATTAATTTATTCTGCATAAAAATAAGCAGAATGTTTTATAAAGCACTTGAAAGAATCTTTAGTAATTTTTTGTTTAAGATGAAGAAAAAAAATTGGTTGGCCCTAAACCTTGTTTGAGAACTCTACATACAAAGCATAATTTTCCTTCATCTTTTCAAACAAGACACAGCAGAAACAGTGACATGATCTTAATCTGGGTGGAAAATATTGTAGGGAGCTCTAAATTCCTCCTGTGACTAGAGATGCCTTCAAAAAATCCAACCTGATAAATCCTAAAAACAAAAGCAAACCACTGAGTTCTGAAAGGGTTAAAGGGCTTGTCACATACATATTAATTTCTAACAAACAGTTCGTTAGAATATTAATGACAGGAATATTTAGGTTCTGGAGACTATCAAATGGACACTAGGAAGGGAGGCATTCTCTAACAAACAGGTTTTACAGTTTTGCTACTGCTCTGCTCCACTCTGCAGCTGGCAACCCACTGGAGAAGACCAGACCATTGTTTGTAATGCAGGGTTAGTCTGAGGTAACACCAAATGAGAGTCCTGCAAGAAACTCCATTTGACATTTTGTGCAATGAAGCCACATTTGGGAAAGGTATCTGTGGAATCAAACCAGCAGTTAAAATGCAGCTACTTTTGAATTCAGACTAAAAGAGGGCTTCTAATCTTACAATTAGCCTTTGACTAGGAAGAATGAAGAATTTCTCTCCTTTCTTACCATCTTTGCACCAATAAGCAGATCCCTTCCCGGACAGATGGTTATCTTTGTAGGAGAAATCTGATTTTACACGGATGTCTCAGATACTGATGAAGAGACAGACAGCAGAAGAGTCTGCTAGATGGGAAAAGAGAAATGAGAAGTGTATGAGAATTAAGAAGAGGTACATGAGATAGACACAGAAAAGTGTGAGGTATACATGGAGGAAAGTGTAAAGAAGTTAAAAGCAGAGAAAGGGAACTATTGGCCAATTGAAAACATAGAGGAAGGGTTATTAACGAAATCATTTAACTCAAGATCACAGAAATCATTTAAAGCAAGATCACAGAAGTTCTGGGTTAGGAAAAATTCAGTCTATTTTGAAAGTGGGGAGAAACTAAGGCTGGTTAGTAATAAAAGATTATATCTGTGACTCTACTTTTACTGGGGACTTCTGAGCTTTATTGTTAAGCCTGCAAAACTGTGCAGCTCTGTCTTCTAGATCTGCTGTTAGTTTTTGAGACCCTACCAGTTTGTGGGCCACAATGGTCTTTGGAGATGTAGACTGTGAAATAAATATACATGCCGAATATATGTTGCAGGCTGCACTTCTGAAGTGACTTTCATCCAAGGTGACAGAAGACATAAAGGATAATCTCAATGGACTGTTCACATTCAGTTTCATATACAGGGCATACTAGTTTTCAGAGAGAGGCTAAAGCAAAATGTACTTTAATGTCTATGTTGCAAAGATCCACTTCAGGACAGAGACTTGTGCAGTTACTCCCAAGAAGCACAGGAAGATAAAAGATTTCTCTATTTGCGTCTTTCACAGCCAGTCTTAGTTCACTTAGTAAAGCATCTTTAGTTCTGTACATTTAATGATATATAAAAGTAAAGGAAACAGAAATACTTGTGTATGCCCAGTATGTACAATAAATCCTATTACGCTTCGTTATCAATCACACTTTACTTCCACATCAGTTCAACTGGGAAACATTACAGAAAATTTATAGATCCATTTTTCCTACTTTGATTTAGAATGAATTTCAATGTATTGTTAATCAATCAGGAAACTGAGGATGATGAGATTAAAAAGTCTTACCAAAGGATAGAGGTAAAATGACATATGGGATTTTATAATTAATATGGTTTATTAGTAGACTATTTCTTACTAGAGTGATTTTTTTATAAAGAAATCCTGCAATCAAAACCAAGATGAGGTTGTATCATTCCTGCTCAGTCCAAATACAGTAGCTTCTGTGTCTCCTTCAATCCTTAACAGAAATGTAAGTAAATCATGGCAGCATATGGGAAAGCAGGAATCCAGCAATTTCCCATTTTTTGTAAAAATATTTTGTCTTTTCACATGGACATACTGATAGCTATCTTTGAGTTAGAAAGCCTCAAATGATTTAACCTTGCAGTGGAGTGGATGTTCTGTACTCAGCTTAACCACCTCAAACTTCAGTGCTGAGCTCAGCAGAGCTCTATCAGCTGACAGCTACCCAGAAAGTTACCCATTATATAGCTGGACTCAGGTACATGGCACTCAGGCTGGACTCAGTAATTCCCCAGCAAACCATTACAAGACATTTCAAGTCACACAAGCCCAGTCTGGACTGCAAAACTTGTTTGTATTGTGATCATTTATTTGAGCTAGTGTGCACTTCAACTGCTTAAGAATTAAAGGTTTTAAATATGAGTGTGAGACTCTGGCAGTCTTATGTTTATCACAGACTGTGAATCTGTTCAGCAAAGCACTAAAACTGAGAGAGCCTTAGCAAAATTCCAGCATCTACCAGCACCCGAAGAGTCAAAGTAGTGACAGACTGTGGTTAGAACTGACTGCTTAGCCTAAACCAAAACAAGTTGTGTTGGGCATGAGGCTAAAACCATCATCATCTGAAATCCAGAGAAAATTAACAAAGATGACATCTTGTTTTCTAAAACCAGAAAATGCATGAAATAGTAGAAAACAATCAAAGTTGCTAGATCATACACTGGAACAAAGAATTTTAAAATAATTTAATCTCGCTTTAAACAGATCTACATAAGGAGGCTTGCATATTCTCCTCAGGTGTCAGATCTCCCTGCCCAGAAAAAAATTGGGACATTTTAATGATCTTGCTGTCATTTTGCTTTTAATGGAAACTTGTCTTAAAGGCTTCCTGATAGAGAGAATGTCTCTATTTCAATAGAGAATGAAATGCCATCTCTAAGTATCACTAGATCTATTATTCCTAGTTTAACAAAAACCTATTGCATATGGCTCAGAAAATACAAAAAGGTGTTCCCCTGAGGTTAATCAAATACTTTGACCAAATCTAAGAAATGAGCCATAGTTTAATAATAATGTCTACAATCTATGGAGGTAAATTCTCTGATTTCTTTACACTCAAACTCTTTGGCTCCTTTTTATACAAAGATATTCAATCCTTTCTTCAAGTAGAATCATATGTTTTTGGTTTTTTTAATAGTTTAGTGGAAAAACGAGAAAATATATAATTGTCTGCAGACTATTTTAACTGTTAACATGTCTCATTCAACTCTGTGCCTGAAGTAGATTACTTAGCAAGGTTACCATGTATGTCTTTGGCTAGACTAATAAATCCCTGTGAATAAAACTACTTGTTTTGTACTGATTATTATTTGATAGTGTCTGGCCAATTTGTACTGTATTGATTATTATTGTGTTGTACTGATTATTATTTGATAGTGTCTGGCCAATTTTTAACTTAAAAAAAATTGTTGCAAGTCTCCGAGAAACTGGAGTTTATGTAAAGATGTGAACTATTATGGTGGTCAAAGTGACTTGTTAACTGAAGTGACATGATCAGAGATGTGAATCTAGACTTTGTTTTTCAGTAACAGAGTATACAGATACACTCAAAATCTTTACTTTTTCATTTTGGGTTTGGTTCGGGTATTTTTAGTTTAAAAAAGACTCAGGTTCTATGAGTTTCAAAACTTGCAATCATATTTTTAGGGTGATGGTATAACACATGAAGAAATACATTAAATGTCAGAATGAATAACAACATCAAAAGAATCACAGACTTCTCAAAAGAATTTCATGTCAAAATTCTCACTGATGACAACTGCAGATCTTTGGCTGACCTCTCCGGGATTAAACAACTGCAGAAAAACACCCAGAAGTGTCGGAGAAGGGAGACGCGACACCATATGGTCATCAGCAGAACTCAGTTTATTTAAGTACAATCTTGAGTTATATACTTTGCTTAATTAACTCATACATATTGCAAAAGCTAAGCTCCTAATTGGTAGTGACTATACAATAGTTTACTTCATGTTATATCAGCATATTGCAACAGTTTGTATTACCTTGTAGCATTTAACTCCTCTTTCTCATGATCTCAGTTCCTCTCTCTCATCCTCATGCTGGCCTTGTCCTAGCTTCTAGTTCTGAGAGCCATTGTGTCTTTTCTGAAAGCTATTGTGTCCTTTATCTTCTTTCCCATTTCTCAGCCAGCTTCTCTACCTCTCCACAATTCCCCCTTTTTCTTTTAAGAATTACTAGCATTAAAGACTGACTACACATAGAATGATAATTAAAATCATAAACAAAAATCATAGCTCATCATTGGTTATCAGCTATTATCATCATAGGCACTGTTGGAAGCCAAACTTTTACATTTTTGTGGTTAACACATAACTGTCTGTTCCACTCACATTGCAAGAGTTCTCAAATTCAGTTCGGAAGTTTCCTGATCACTGACCTGCAGATTACAGGAGACGAGTTCTGAGCTCTTGGAACTCGTCCGTCCGAGGTGAATTTGCAAACAGCTGCCGTCTCAGCATCTTGTTCTTAGGCTTACCTTAAACTTACATCGCTATTAAATCTATTCGACTGTGGCCTTTTCCTTTTAACCACTCCTCAATCAAATCTTCCATATTTTTCCCATTTTCTTTTTGTGCCAACAGTGTGTTATGCCACATTTTAATCATTGTCTGTTTCATCACTTGTTGTATACACGAACAAAAACATGGAATACAAACAACTAGCATTATAAGCACAGCTAAACACAACAGTCCAAACATGAGTACGTGGTTGTGAAGAAGGGCACGACAAAGGCTGCAAATTAGGACATGGCCATTCCTCCAAAGGCACTCCCACCAAACAAGTAGAGAAGGGATTACCTGGAGAACTTAAAGATAAACAAATTGCATCCTGACCTGTTTGATTTGCCAAAGTTACCCATACATTTTGTTTTGGCTGTGGAGGAACATAAAAACAATAACCTATGCAGATATAACCAAATGCTCCCAATAACTCCAAAGGTGTCATCATTTTTTCTTATAATGTTTCCCAATAGATAATCGTCTCAAATTATCAATCTGATTTTGTAATACTTGCTCCGGGTCTTGGCCTTGTCTGATAGGCCCAATCCACCTTGCATCCTTCAGTGGTACCTTACTACAACATTTTGCTTTTACAATATGAGAATTTGTCAATATGTGTCGCTTCCAAAGCAAAAACCTAAATTCCCATCTCATCCATGCTAAGATTATTTGTTCAGGGGAATCATAAACCTCTTGCCAGCGGTCTATTGATATCCCAGATTCTCTTTCAAAAGCAATAAGCAATTGATTAGCCCAGAATAGCCTATTACATAAACCACATTTAAAAGCTATCCATGCACTACATAAACGATTATTGCATGCTGCACAAGCCTGTTGATTCCAACAACAAAATTGCTGTGCTGCTGCTTGGAACCAACTTAACCAGTCCAGAGGAGGATTCAGTAAGGCTGATTGCGCGTCTTTATCTGTCGTCGCCAAGATGTCCAAATATGGTCGCAAGACAAGCGTCAGCTTCTGTTGAATCCTGTTTTGATCCTCTAGAGATAGACGTCTCCACAGGTTGTACATTTAGGGCTGGTTTGATCCACTTAGCTGGAACCCACAGTGTACTTGCTGGAGTAAGCACACAAACATAACCTCTTCCCCAATATATGACTTCTGCAGGACCAGACCATAAACTTGTCTTTGGATCTTTGTAATGGACCCACACAGAACATTGTTTCTGTTTCTTGTCAGGTGCTTCAAAATGTTGTATTGCAGGTGGTTCTTGGCCCTCGCCAAACACACATAAGTAATGTAAAACATAAAGCACCTTAGAAAGTCTCTCTTGTGGATCTACTATCCCTTTGTGTTTTGCTAAGTATTGTTTCAATGTACCATTGGCACGCTCTACAATCGCTTGTTCTGTGGGAGAGTGAGGAATACCTGTGATGTGCTTAATTCCCCAATCTTCTAGAAATCGCCCTATTTTCTTGCTAACATATGCAGGTCCATTGTCTGTCTTGATTTCCTTGGGCAATCCCATTACAGCAAAACAGCTTGTTAAATGTCTAATCACATGTATTGCTTTTTCCCCAGCTTGTGCAGTTGCCCAAATAAATTTACTATATGTATCAATAGTGACATGTACATATTTGAGCCTTCCAAATTCTGCAAAGTGAGTTACATCCATTTGCCACAATGCATTACTTTTTAAACCTCGGGGGTTTACACCACAACCTAAACCCACTCCTGTATTGTGAAAACTGCAAGTTGGGCATGCCCGCACTATTGCTTTAGCATCTTGTATTGTGATTTTAAACTCTCGAACCAGCCCCTTAGCATTTTGATGCATCCTATCATGAGATATTCTTGCTTGCAATAATTGATTTTCTGTGCTGTGCATCACCAGTTTATCTGCCCTGGCATTGCCTTCTCCTAATCCACTGTCCCACTTATGACTCCTAATATGGATAACACAATATGGCTGACTTCTCTGAGCTATTGTCCTTCTCAATTGTAAAAGCAACATATAAAGTCTCTGATTTTGAACTTCCCTTATTGATGCATCTTCTATCCTTGTAGTAACTCCTGCAACATAAAGAGAGTTTGTTACCACATTTAATGGGTCTTCCAAATTGCCTAAAGCCCAAATTACAGCAACCAGTTCCAATGTCTGTAAACTGTCTTGTGGAGTAGCGTCTATCAGTTGATGTCTCCATTTGAGTCCATCTTTCCACGTCACAGCTGCTTTTCGAGATTTCTTTCCTGCGTCTGTGAAGGCTGTAAGTCCATTTGCTATGGGAGTGTCTGAACGCAATGGTGTGACTATCCAGTCCCAGTCTTTTAACCATTGCAATTGGCGGGGAGCAACCGAACCTGTTAGTATTTGTGCTCCAGACCCCAATAATGCTACTTGCAATTGTTCTGAGTTAAGTAAATACCAGTCTAAAGTCTCCTGTTTCATCGGGAGATATATTTTGTCTGGTTCTACTCCCAAGAGTTCAATTACTCTCATGCGGCCTTTTTCAATAAGTTTTGCCATCTGCTCTATTTTTGTACTAATTGTTCGGTGAGTTTGCAATGGTGGGGAGAGCCACTCCAAAACTCTCAGTTCCCCAGTTTTTGGTTGCAATTGGACTAAAGCTCCCAATAAATGATGCAACGTGGACCACAGAATAAGTCCAACTGGCTGGTCCAGAATGCGACGCGAGACAAACCCTTTTTGAACACAGTCTATGATGCTCTGAAGCGCTTGACGTTGTGTCTTTGTAACAGTGATAGGAGTAGCAGGGTCGGTACCTTTTAACAATGGGCGCAACACCTCCAACAAGGAGTTAGGTATGCCTACCACAGGTTTCAA
Organism: Zosterops lateralis; assembly: GCF_965231275.1. Taxonomy (NCBI): domain Eukaryota; kingdom Metazoa; phylum Chordata; class Aves; order Passeriformes; family Zosteropidae; genus Zosterops; species Zosterops lateralis. The sequence goes on from NC_139763.1 coordinate 32,671,324, forward strand.
CCACTGTAAATCTCCTAAAAGTTTCTGTGCATCTGTTAAGGTGGAAAGTTTAGTATGCAGTTGCAATTTCTGAGGTCGAATAACCTGTTCTGTAATTGACCAACCCAAATATTTCCAAGGGGCTGTATGTTGAATTTTTTCATCTGCAATTATCAGAGAAGCTCTAGCTAGTGTCTCTCTGATCATCTGTACATGTTGTGGGGAAAAAGGAGTGGGCTGCGAGAATAAAATATCATCCATATAGTGATAAATAATCACCTCAGGCCACTGCTGTCGTAATGGCTGTATCGCAGCATCAACATATAATTGACAAAGTGTGGGGGAGTTCCGCATTCCCTGTGGAAGAACCTTCCATTCAAAACGTTTATCTGGTTCCCCACGATTAATTGCAGGTAAAGTAAAGGCAAATCGCTTGGTGTCCTGAGGGTGCAAATGAATAGTAAAAAAGCAATCTTTTAAATCCACCACCAAAAGAGACCAAAAGAGATTTCTTTTTAATAACAAAAATGGGAGTATTCCATGGACTAGTGGACAGCTGGAGATGACCCTGACAATATTGTTCCTCCACTAATTGATGGGCATGGATTAAACTTTCCCTTTTTAAAGGCCATTGCTTAACCATCACTGGGGTATCACTTGTCCAGGTGAGTGGAATTGGGAAAGTCCAAGCAATGGCAATTACCCTAAAGGGTGCTGGTTTGACAGTACAACTCCAAGTTGTGACAAGATGTCCCTTCCGATTAACAATTGTACTGTCGGGGGCAAAGGCACCACAGTCAATACTGTAACTAATGTTTGTCCATCAATTGTTACTGAGACCAGGGGAGTTTTCTTGGCTAAGGTAAACCCCCCGACCCCTGTGACTGTATCTGTGGTATTTTTTATTGGCCAATCAGAGGGCCAATTCTCAGGGGAGACAATACTAGTATCTGCTCCAGTATCCAAAAGTCCCCATAAGTCTACTGACTTCCTGACATAAGTGATTGTGACTTTAGTCTTTGGCCTAGTGCTTAAATCCAGTGTGAGCATTGCTACCCCTGACGAACCAAATCCCTTTTCTCCTCGCAACTCTTTTTGTTTTGGCATTAATCCTGTTGTAATTTGTGGCAAAGGTATAAATTGAGCAATACGTTGACCTGCTTCAATAGCAAGAGGAGGATATAGGGTGTAAGCCATTATTTGAATTTCTCCTGTATAATCAGCATCAATAACTCCTGTTAACACAGTCAGTCCCAAAAGTGTCGTTGAAGATCGCCCCAGAATCAGCCCCCCATAATTTATTCCTTGTATTTGTATAGGTCCAAACACGCCCGTTGGAATTTTAGTGGGCCTCGTGGTCATTAACGTAACCTTTATTGCTGCTGCCAAGTCGAGTCCCAGGCTCCCTGCTGTGGCTGGCTGAAGGCAGGAGGTGGCGGTAGAGCGGGAACGGGCGGTGTTGCTACGGCGGCAATTTGTGTCTTTGCGCGGCTGCCTGAGTTCGCGCTCCGCCTGAAGTTTCCCGATCGTTGGCGGCATGCAGAGGAGTTATGAGAATCACTCTGACAGGACTGACACCAAACTTTAGTTGCTCTGCAATTTCTTCGTATATGTCCACTGACTCCACATCGGTAACATCGTATGGAAGGTGGCTTGTGATTTGTAGAAACCACAGGAGCTGCTGCTGAGGCACGGAGAGGAGCAAGAGCTGCAAGGACTTGAGCCTGATTTGACTCTGACTGTTTTTGTAACCCTTTACCAATTTCCTTTCCTAATTCCTTAATTGCCTCAACTATAAAAACCTGTGACCCTACAGGCTGTAGTGACATTCTTTCTATAGCCTCTTCAATAGTCCAATTTGCACCCAATGTAGCTAACACTCTTTTCGTATGATCATTACTATTCTGCAACACACACTGCTTAAGCAATATTCCATACATATATTCTGGAACACCTGCTCTCTGGATTGCAGAAGCAACTTTATCCACAAAATTTCCAAAAGACTCATCTCTTCCTTGTTTGATTCCCATATACATAGGTATCCCAGAACTATCCTTTACAGCATCCAAAGCTGCCCTCACCAATCTCATAGCCTCTCTTATTTTATCCGGACCCATAATCATCTGAGCTTCTGTTCTCTGATAAGGTCCCAATCCCATCAGTTCATCTATTGTTATCCCATGCAACGGATCTCCTGCCCCTCTTTGTACTGCAACAGATTCATTAACCTGTGCTTGCCAATGTGCATTAAAAACCAATTGTTGATGCTGTGTGAGTATCAGCTTTACCACACTTCGCAAATCAGTAGGAATTAACAGCTGAGTGTTAAAAATATAATCTAGCATCTGTCGAGCAGGCTCACTCTTAAAGCCAAATTGACTAACAGTCTGTCGCAATTGAACCAGCATTTTCCAATCTAACGGAGTATATTCTCCTACTTGAATCGGATTACCTTGTGCATCTACACCTTGCGTATAAGCCACTGGAAAAGCCCATAGCTTTCCTGCATCAATCTGCGCCTCATCTCCCTGTTCAAAGCCATGTTTTGCTACTGCATTCCATGCCTCTTTGCGCTGTCTCACCCTCTCCTCCCACAAGCTACTTTGTGACTTAGGGACAAGGGATAATTGTGGCGCCTGTGGCTCACTAGACACATGCGATGACTGTATAGATATTTCGGGCAGAGGCGCAGAGGGTTCTACCGAACTACTTGTGACTCCCGATGTTCCCGGCAAGGGTATCAGTACTTTTGTTACAGCTGGGGCTTTTGGCTCCTCAGTAGCTGTATACTGTTCATTTCTAGTTTGTGCCTTTAAGGCTTCTTTAGCAGCCCGCTTTTCAGCCTCTTGTTGCAACAAAGTATTTTGAACAATTTGCCATGTCTTAGCTAACTTTTTTGCTGTTTTATCCTCCCCCAAAACTAAAGTAAATAACTCATCACCTAACTTTTTCCACTCGGTGAGCTCATGCACCGAATGTGGATTAACAAAATAACCTTTAGCATATCCCCATTCTAACAACCCCGGGAGGTCTTTCCTTATCTCCTTAACCCCTCGTTTCTCTAACCCTGTTATAAATAAATCATATGCTGCTTGCCTGTCCATTATGTCGTCAGCGCTGTTGCAACTCTCCGGCTTCGGCAGCACGTATGGCTCAGGACCACCTATATGGCTCCTGAGGGCGTTATCCCTTCCTCGTTTAACGCCGACCCGGTTGCATCAGGCCCCAACCCTACTTCTCCAACCGTGGCAGACGTGCACCAGGGCGCGGAAACTCTTCTTTCGCGGAATCTCTTCTTTCGCCAGGCGCAGGCAGACGTGCTCCCCCTTTTTCTTTTAGTCGAGACGAGAGGCAGCTTCAGATTCAGGTTCCTGTTCGGGTCCCTGTTCGGGCGCCATTTGTCGGAGAAGGGAGACGCGACACCATATGGTCATCAGCAGAACTCAGTTTATTTAAGTACAATCTTGAGTTATATACTTTGCTTAATTAACTCATACATATTGCAAAAGCTAAGCTCCTAATTGGTAGTGACTATACAATAGTTTACTTCATGTTATATCAGCATATTGCAACAGTTTGTATTACCTTGTAGCATTTAACTCCTCTTTCTCATGATCTCAGTTCCTCTCTCTCATCCTCATGCTGGCCTTGTCCTAGCTTCTAGTTCTGAGAGCCATTGTGTCTTTTCTGAAAGCTATTGTGTCCTTTATCTTCTTTCCCATTTCTCAGCCAGCTTCTCTACCTCTCCACACAGAAGGACGTAATTCTAAATGTGATTGCATTTCCAAAAGCTTAAAAATACAAAAAGAAAAGACAGCACGTAAAAGTCTGACTAAGTGCTGTCATCAGTATAGTATTTCACAAAAGCTTTCTGTAAATGTTACTTTTAATAGCATCAGGTGAAAAGAGCAGTGTAATATGGCTTATAAATTCCTGGAAGGGCTGTTGACACAGGTTAATAATAAACGACAGCACCTGCAGTAGAAAGAGAGAGAGTCACAGAGGAATGCTTGCTAACTCCAGTTTTAGTCACCATTAAAGCTAATGATCTGTAAGCAGTGCATGCATCATGGTAAACTAGGCCCATCAAATACAAAGTACAGGACCTACTGAGGTAAGTTATCTTCTATCTGCTTTATTACACAGGCATAGCCATGTTAAATTAAACTGATGGTTTTATTAGCACTAGGCTGGATTGAGTATGGTCTTAAGACAGCTCTGTCAATTCAGCTCTCTCATTTCAGCGAGGGGTTCTTAATACAGTGCTTGCAGAAACATGCAAGATGCTCAAGTTAAAGTACAAGGCTTCCTATCACTTTAATCAGCTCTGAAGAATCCCTCTCCCAAAAACCCTCCGAAAATTATGCATGTGAAGAAATTAAATAAGCTCCTAAATACAACACATAAGCATGGACTTGCAGACCATGTGGGGAAGAGGGCTGTGATATCTGCTGGTCATGTCACAGGTGTAGATGACACAGAGATTAGGATATGAGAACATACCAAAGCACAAGTCCCACTCACACAAGATAAGGATGTGGATGGCAATGTTACCTTTAAACACAGCAGCTGAAGGTCAGCACAATTTGTTGCTAAACACAGAGGTTATTCCATCATAGTAGGGATTTCTATTCCTCTGACTGCTCTGCAGTTTGAAATATTGCCAGGGACCTCAGCAGTCCCTGGAATGAAAGGGATGAGAATCTGGGCAGAGTTCAGAGAACACAAACATGGAAAGATCTTTATTAGGAAATATAAAAATAACTAAGAATGTTGCACAGTGTATTCAAATAACTTGCAGAGGTGTGATAACCTTACAAATACTGGAAGCTGTTAAGTGAAAGAGGGAAAGCATTTTAAGTGTGGTACAAAGAGGCACACAAAAGAAAAGAATGAAAATCCATTCAGATGACCATCTACTGCATCTGGGCAGCAAATACACAAATATAAACTACTAGACTGGGGCTACTAGACCAGGACTGCTATTGTGCCCAAGCAGCACAACACCCACACATATTGAAGCTTTATTCACACTTGAGAAAGGGGAAGCCTGGACAGCCCCATGGCACATCCCAAGCACTAGCACAACAGAGGCAGGGAAACTTCATGTTTGCCTTGTGCTGCTTTAGAAATGCCTGCTCTGAGTACAGCTGGGGCAAGTTGAATGGTTATCCTCTGCAGTTCACTGCAGACAGCTCACCACTGTCTTCCTGTAAGATGTAACTGATCATCACTGCATTTACTGGAACAACTGCTGCTTCTTAGGTCAGGTCAGTTAGAAATAAAAATAATCCCACTATTAGAAGTGCTGGAGTTCTTCTGCATCATTTTGATTGAACTATGCTAGGAAGAGACCTTAAAATCAGCTAAATTGAGCAGCTGTGGGAGTGAAGGGGGTCCTGGGGGCAACCAGATCTGCGGTGCTCAGCTGCAGCTAGAACAGGATGTGTAACCACACTGCTGTCCCCTGCTTTATGTCACAGAGGATGTTTTTGCTGGAGGCAAGCAGTTCTTTCTTCAAGCCAATGCAAGCCCTTTTGCTTAAGAAAGCATCACAGTTTCCAGTAATTGTGGTGGCCTGTCCACTGCCCACTGAGGTAAGACCACAAACTATCCAACACCTCAATTACTACCAGCAAATGCAGAGTGCTCCTTATTGTTACTAGTCTGCACAGGATTTAAAAAAACCCTAACAACAAGCCCAAACAGTTCGCCTCAAATAAGAAACTCTACCATGTTCATGATACCCTCCCGCATCCAGTATTTTACCTTAACCGAGGACGACATGGGGAAAACAAAAACAACCTCCCTGACCCCTCCACATTCTCCAAGACTTATTTTTCTGGAGGTTTACTTGGCACATAGCTCAAAATGAGGTGTTGAACAGAATCTGTAAATGAAGATGTCTGTCATGGACAAGCATCTCTGAAACTGTCTGTACAAACCCAACCCTGACCAGAATAACTCCCACTACAGCTACAGGCTTTGAGAGCTGTGACCTTTCCATGATCCAGCTTTGTCCCTAATGCACTGCAACACACTCAGAATGCTCTGCTAGGAGGACAAATGAGTTTAATGAGTAGTTCCATTTTGGGAGACTGCCCCTGCCAGTATATTCTGGGTCATGTGGTTCATTTCTTAAACTAAAATATTCCCTAGGAAAGAAAGGGAAAAAAAAAAAAAAAAAAAGGAAAGAAAAGACAATTCTTGGCCGCAGGGTGGATATAGAAAGGTGGTTTTCCTAAATAATAAATTAGGTCAGTCTTTAAATAAGTCATCTCCTTCTGCCTGGATAAATATTTACTCCTTCCAAACTAATATTAGGCTTATGTGTGTCCCAAAAACTTCACTCTTTTCTGGTTTTCATTAGGAGTTCTGGAGTTAGCCACAACAGAAATTAACTAGATAGCTTCAGTGGATTAAAAAAAAAAAGGAACACCAAAATAACAAAAAAACCCACCTGGGCTTTTAGTTTTCAAACCAGCCACTGTTCATTCAGCACGCAGATAAGTTATTTCCCCAACAAAATGTAAACTGGACCAAATTAAACCCAAAATTCTCCAAATGGAATTTAAACACTGGAAGGCAGAAGTTTGCATTTTCACAACCAGCTGATAATTTACTATAAATTGAATATTAGAGAGGCCTTATCCTTCCAAAGCCCAGTGCTCCAAAAGCTGTTGTGTCAAGGACAGGTAGAAAAGCAATATTTTGAGGGTACAAAGCCCTGCTGTATATACACATGTCCCAGGGGCTAGGGAGAGAAAGGCAGTCAGCAAAATATTGGCATTAGAGAGTCCAGAGGAGAGGCATGAAATTACTAGAGAAGAAAAACACTGATTATCTTAGAAAAAAGAATTCAAGAAAAAGCTATTTCACAGTATCCTGTGAATCTTAAAAATGCCTGACGGCAGATAAATTGTCATTTTCATAAGTTGGATGCCCTTCTGGTTTACAACAATTTTTGTTTCAAATTGCTGTTCCCTGATCATTTTAGTTCCTCACAGAATCAGAGAATGATTTGGGTTGCAAAGGACCTTAAAGATCATCTTGTTCCAAGCCCCTTGCCATGGGCAGGAGTACCATTCATTAAATCAGGTTGCTCAGGGCCCCATGCAGCCTGGCCTTGAATGAACCTGGTCTTCAACCAGAATGAAGAACAACTCCAAGATTTTTAGCGATCATTTTGTGTTCATTAGAAAGCTCCTAGTTTTATTTTGACCTTTTAAAATGATCTAAAAGTAAATCAAAGAAACATTTCTTTTTCACTAACTATATTTTTCTTGGGGAACAAAATAAAGCCAAGTGAGCCACTCGATTACTCCCATCAGAGCAAACTCGAGAGGAAGAGAATGGATGTTTAACCAGGAGGGGGTAAATCCTTGGAAAAGACCAAGTAAGTATAGAAGCATCCATGAAAAAACTAAGGCTGGAAAGATTGGGATTTCTGAGACTGGGGGATGGTACAGGAGGGCACCCTCCTCATAGCAGGGTGTGCACAGGCACTTCAAGGCAGAGTGTGTTGCACTCATGAAGGAGGTTAATTTCACTGGTAGCACGGACAGGGTGTCATGAGCCACATGACATGACATGTCATCTCATCTCAGCCACACAGTAACACCTTCTGAAAATGAAGACCCTGACACTATACTGAACCCTAGACAGCCCTGGGCTTCTACTAGCAGGCAAGTTTCTGTCCTCACTGAGCTCAGTAAGGCATTGACACCCAAGTCTTTCCAGTATCTTGTTTTCTGATATGCTGAGCACTGGCAATTTTAAAATGCTCAGCTAAAAGAACACATAGGAGCTTATCAGACATAGACATATCAGACATAGCTACAATTTACAGTTTTTCCCTTTACAGAACAAGGGCTAACAAAAACCCAAGGAATGTAAATTTGATCACTTACCATTGAATTTTAGGACAAACCAGACAATTTACTAATATCTATACAGTCTTCCCTAAAACTGGGACCGGTAGGAGCAAATAGGCCTGGCATCAGAAAGCCTCACATGCAAAAAAAGCCAAGCAAGACCAACCCAAGACAGGTTAAGCTCTCAGTGACTTTCATGAAAACAGATTTGAATGTAGGTTTTCTTGTTCTGGAACAAGTACAAAGCTGTACTTGTTTATCCTTTCTGCTATACAGTGTGTGCATAGCTGAAGCAGAACAATCAGCTTGAGGAAACATTCCTAAAAAAAAGGTCTAATTTTTTTATTATTCAAGAAAGGGGAGAAAAACAAACATGTAATTTCAGTATACGCCCAAGAGCTTTTTTTCCAAAAACATTTGTATTTGTTATTAGACCACTAAGTATGCTTTGCTGGACACATCAAAGCTCTTTAATTTATCTGTGATCAATCAGTGGTAAGCTTGTAAAAGAATTTTTTCTTTTCTATCAACTAAAAAGAGTAAGCAGGAAAAAAGTATCCTAGACATCAAACTAATCAAATTATACATGTTCTTGGTCTCTAGCAGCTCCTTTAAAGTGATTTTGGAAAACAAAGTGGTCTGCTTTAAAATTACTTACAATTAGAAATATTTGCCATTTATTTTCCTTTCAGGAAATTCCAGTGCTTTATCCCAAACTCACTGATGTCACTGAGGTTTTTCACAGTGATTTCTGTGTGCTTTAGGACAGACCTCTGCTGCACTCAGACTTCTATCAAGCAAAAGTCTCTGAACTAACCCCTAGGCTCTTATGCTAAGATGGGTGGGAATGGGCTCAGAATATCTTGCACAATGTCTGACATTGCAAATTTCCCCCTACATTAATAGATGACTGGCTATTAGCAAAATACAGTAGTGAAAACCAGAACACGTGCAAAGTAATGTATAATTTATGGTCTTAAAACATGAGAAATAGAGTAATTTAACTGTTTGCATTACTTCTGATACTTAGAATAATGCAAAAAGAGAAAACTAATCCTGCATCCATTAGGAATACTGATACTTGTGCTATTCAGTCCAAGCAGAACAAGCCTCTAGATTCTTTTGGTACTATTCATAATTTGGGTTATCAAGGATAGATTAACAGTTAAATGAAGAACTTTGCTTTGTAATCTCAACAGATAATATGCAGCTATGTAGGAGAAAAATCTAACTACACCTTAACCTTGTGCATAAGGGGGATAATACCAAGTTTCTATTCCACAGGTCAATTCAGTTAATTAATTAAGGACAAGAATTGACTTGATCAAAACTTGTTAAGAGCTACTCAGCACAAGGCTTTCTGATGGAGGTGATGAGGCAAAGGAAGAACAAGGTACAATGATTTTTAAAAAAGTGCAGACAGAAATCAATGTGCAAGCTTTTCATTGTACCATCAGGATGATTTCAAAAGGATTTGCATTCAGTTGTAATCTTTAAGACAAAATTTTCTGCATCAAACAGCAAATGATGCAGAAATCTTTTTTAAAAGTTGCATCCTGTGTCTAGAAGACAACATATAATTATCAGACAACAATTATCCTGATATCACTAACTATAATCCGTTTTCCATAGTGCACTGCCTTTATATTCTTTTGGCTTTGATCAAAACATAGGTTTTTGTACCTGGTGTGCCCATCAATGCTAGCAACATGCTATGCTCCAGCATGGAGGTCTTGAAACTGCATGTAAATGACTATTTCTAGTAACAAATCAGAAATAGGAAACTGCAAATTTGTAGGAGAATGTCTTTCAAAATTCAGATTCCTTACACCATTCTCCCTCTTGATTAGGAAAGCAGTAGTGAAATTAGGCATTTGTTGATTGTGATTTTTAGAATTACTAGGATGCCTCTGCAATCTGAAAGGTTAAAGCAGCTTTCTTTCAAAACACCTGCTGTGTTATTACTGGAAATAGTGCTTTTCTACAGCAATTCACACTCTAAACACTTCCCATCCAAGGAATGTCTGACTACCAATATTACTCCTCAAAAACTGTAATGAGATTGAAGCACAATGTGAAAACAAAACTTTTACAGATAGTTGGAACACTTCCATTTTCTGTTTATTTGTTTGTTTGGCATTTCTTTTCCCCCAAGAGAGAGCAATTAAGTACTCTCTGGAGTAAAGAGGCTTAACTCATCGCCCTTACCTGCTGAGTAAAGATCTCTCCATTTGAGACATGCCACACAGCCCTCCTTAAAGAAAACGTGCAAGTCAGTTTAGGTTGTATTTATAGAATAAACTTACAGCTTCCCACCCTGAAGGAACACCAAAAACCTCTTTTGTTCAACACTGCCCTGTCAGGAAATAAACAGTGGCATGACAGCAGTAGATGTGAACATAGAATGATTGAGTACAGGGGTTTTTTCCCAGTAGAATGTACTAAATTAGATTCTATCCACTTGTTGTATTTTCAATGTTCCAAAATTGTGCAAAGGGGTGCTGGATAGGATCAAATAAGGCGACTGTCTCGTAGTCTTTGCAGTGCTCAGCCCCCAAACTGGAAGCAGTTGCAGCCCCAAACACAAGACAGCAGGACATTTACCCTCTTGGCATAAGTGATAGCAGAGGTTTTTGTGATTTCTCTTATTTTTTATGCACAAGCATTTTTCTTGTGAAGTACAAATCCAGCACTTTAAGCCTACTGATAATAAGCTTGTTTTTGTCTTTCACGGAACCTATGCGTAATGCCTCCCGCATCTCCTGGGATTTCTGTAGATGCAGGTGGAAAATTACTGCTGGGTGCATTTCAGGAGATGCCCAAGAGCACACAGGCCAACTGTCAGAGCTGGGAAAAGGAACAGACTCTAACACTGCTGAGTCCCAGCATTGGAGTACTTCTACACCTGCATTGCTACAGTCCAAAGCCCTTCTCTAGGTGTGGTAGGACTCATATGCTCACAGCTTTTGAAAGCCCATGTTTCTTCAATGAGAATGGTGGCAGAGGTACACAGGCAGAAAGGCTCCATCCACTAGAAACATGAGGCTGACATCGAGGGCTCCCTTGGCCCCATGCTGATGCAGGCTGGGTGTGGACTTGCTGCTCGGTTTGCTAGCTTCAATCCCACTTGATGGGAAAAGTAAGGTGTCTCCAGTGAAAAATAGCAGGTGCACTAACCAAATTACAGGAGTTTTGGCAAAATTTGGCTTATAATGGAGCACAGGATTTAGTACTAAAAGCATCTTAATGATACTTGCAGCTACTTGAGTGTTGCCCTGCATTTTCTTGCTTTCAAGTGTTTGAATCTTTGCAGCCTGATTCTCACACTGCTTGTTGTAAACTATATGTATTTTTAGAAATTATCTATGTGTTTTGCATAGTTGTTCTCTGAGAGGAGAACTTGACTGATGGTCAGAGCGACCAATAGAATCATGAGGTTGTAACCTTCTTGGGCCAATCCTGGCCTTCTGTAAAAAGTGTATATAAGTGATGGAGTCAGAAAAATAAAGAAGTTTTCCATATCTTCACCATTGCTGCCTGCTGTCCTCTGCGAAAGTCCACACCCATGTTGCAACTTGTGGTCTCTCTGAGTGAGGGGGCCACACTTGAAAAGATCTGCACGTCCCAGTTTGTATAAACCAATAGAACACCACTAATTAGGCCTAAAACTTGCAAATATTTAGGTTAAAACTGGTAACAAAGTTTGATATTTACAACAAACAGGGCATGAGTCTGTTAGTATGATTCAATATTCTAATCATGAGTATATAAAGACATCCACATCCCCCCTGCTAGTGACACAAGGTTTTCATTCCACCTTATACACATTGTCCAGATGTGAGGGAGCTCCTAAGCCCTACTTGCTTAGATGTCTCCATAGCAGATAGCAGGAGGGGGGAGGACACCTTTGGTGGGTGATTCTTCTTAGCAGAAGATGCACAGGACCACCAGATCTCTGGAGATGCCCATCTTTCTGCCCAGGATAGTATGCAGGGACTATGTTTAGTAGGACTGTATGCTTAATATCCAAATAGCTTAAGACTTGGAAGAAAAATCTCATGTTGATCTAGATGGTTTCAGAGAACACCAAGCAATTTCAACAGTATAAACAAAGTTTGGCTGGTGGATATAGAGGCTACTTTATGCCTTAATCTCACCCTTTCCGAGAATCCCAGCTTTCCCTCTGAGCAGATATCCATGTGCAAGTCCTTTATTTTGCATATAATTAGAGAATGGTTTAGACTGGAAGGGATCTTCAAAGACTATCCAGTCCAACCTCTAGTCAGCCATGGGCAGGGATGTCTTCAACTGAACCAGGCTGCTCAATGACCAATCCAACCTGGCCTTGAATACTCCCAGGGACGAGGCACCCACAGCTTCTCTGGGTAACCTATACTAGGGCCTCACCACCCTTAAAGAATCTCTTCTTAACGTCCAATCTAGTCTTTGAGCTTAAAAATGTTACATAGTCCAACCCTAGGGAAGGTAAGTGAACACTGAATTTGGTTTAACATTTCCCTCACTTACCAGCATCTTCTTCAAACAAGTCTTCTAAAACCACACCCCCTTGTTTTCAGTCTGATGACAACACAAGTGATCCTCATACCCAAGTGTTTGCAGATCTCCTCCTTATCTAGAGTTAAAACCTGTAAGACTATTGCATTAGAAAAGTTTCTCAACTCCTGAAATATTTTCAGAATAAACTTTCTAGAGACAGTTTCAGTATTACCCTTTTTGCTTTGATGTCCTTTTTTACTTGACCTTTGGAACAAATATTTCAGAGGATTATTTGTATCTAAGGAACATGATGGAGAACTTGAAATATTCTCTCTTTCTGCCTATAATTTGTTACTGTACATACGTTTTTATTCTGAACTGCACCTCTACTTCCAAAGCATTCCATCTCTACCAGCTGGCAAGTGTTATTGTGCAGTAACATTTCTTCAGTAAAGAAGCATTTCAGAAGTTATTTCTGCATATGGCACCTCCATATGTTTTGCTTTGTCTTAACTAGATGCCCACCTTTTTCTTCTGGGGTGCCTGACAATGCCCGTTTAAATTTTTATTTCTGTTTCCCTGAGGATTGTGGGAGAAGTACAGTAAAGACAATCCATTTATCACAGTAGTGTTGGGACTCATCTGGCCCTTACAGATGGTAGATACAGATTTCTTTTTAACTGAAACTGCAATTCTTCCATAACCTATTTGCTACTTCATTTGAAAAGGTTGCAAAATCAGATCACTAATAACACAAAAATCCAAGAAAAAAGAATTTAGACATTTTCATATAAGATAGCTGATTTGAATACCGCTGAAATGAGAAAATCAAAACACTCCCATTCAGCTTTAAGGGGAATCAAATCACAACAAAGACATCTTTTAAAAGTCCTGGCTCAAACTGCAAAAACTCTATGACATAAATCACGGTTTTCTCATTTTGAGGACTATGACTTTGGCACACAGAAAAGGTCATGCAACTTGCCTTTTCAAGACCTGAGTGGAGACCTAGTGACTCCCTGTAAGTGTCTTTAAAACTCAACACTGTCCTCTTTCCCAAAACTATCGCCAAATCCTTTCAGCACTTCATCAAGACACTAGGCCAAACAAGAAAAGGAAAAAAGGGGCAGGAGGGAACACATCTCTTGCACAAATGGGTTACTTAAAAGTGTTCTGGGTGAACAGGAAGGAAACAGTAAGCACATCTTCATTTGCTGATGCCCTTGAAGCTCTGACTTGGGGGGATGATATAGCTTGCCTTGGGACTGCTGGTTTTCACATACAGGTGACATTCCCACCTTGCTGCAAGGAGAGTTCATGTGCTTGGGAGGTGAAATTAGTTTGTCATGATATAGAAAAGTGTCCATCAAAAAAGAAATCAAGGGTTGGATGTAAATCAAAATCCCAGAGCCCTAGTTTAGTCCCACAGCTCATTTCAAAACCCAGTTATAAAGCACTAAGAATTAATTTTACTGGTATTAGAGGCTGGAAACACATTTTCTTTTCCTTATTTTTTAGCTTATTTTAACATCAAGCCTTAAGTGCCCTTGTATCAAATTTTCCTTATTTTTATTCAACTTCCATAGCTGATCTCTACAGTACCAGCTAAAAAGCCACTGGTTTTTTGATCTTGCAGACACAATGTTTTGTCCACAGCAGCTGGGAAGAAGCCTTCTGTTTGTGAAAACATGCAAGCAGAAAATAAATTCAAGGATTCTGATGCAAAAAAATAACTTGTTTTGGCAAGTTCAAGTATTTTGTGTGTATCTGTAAGGTGTTGGTAGCAAAGCTAATTTCTACTTCATCCTAAATATTGTAGAAGAATAACCAAAACAAAATACAAAATTCCCCAAATAGCAGTGCTTGCCAAGTGGAGGAAAAACAAAACAAACCTATTCGTAGCAAAAAATATTTACTTCCCAGCATCTAAAATTGTCATGGACACTGGAAAGCATTTAGGAAAATGCCTTTAAAAAAAACACCAAAGTGTTATTTTAATAACTTGAAACAGGAGAGTCAGTGCTACTGATGCATGAAGTTGGGCTCTGTTCATCCTTCTCCTAGCAGGCTGAATTAAGGACTGCCTGTACCACCCTTGCAGACTGATTTCTTTGTTACACATCAACCCCCTCTGTGCCAACAGAGTTCAAAACACAACTTCAGAAGTAAAGTGCCTGTCTTGGAAATGTAAAACCAGGACCAAAAGTTTGAGCTGGCCAAAGAATAATCCCAGGACATGACAAAAATACTGGATTTCCAATTTCTTGACTATTGTGTGTTGCCTGTTTTCAGTACCATGAAAACACTGGTTATTTCAGCGCTGGACTCTGAAGGCTTGCAGAAAAAAACCTACCTCTGCTATTTTATCATGGGTCCCCAAAAGTGTCTGTTTACTGTCTATTGCTTAGAGATTTCTTAGCACAGCTATGCAAAAAGACAGTTGTTCCAGAATACAAACTGCTAACTTGCTACGTGTGAAGCCACACTCTCTTGACAAGACAGCAAAACTGTCACCCTGGCCATTTTCTCTTGTACTGACCCTGTTGTAAGGCACCTGACTGATGTTTACAAAACACCCTCTGCTTCCTTGCAGAGAAACAGCTATGACTCCATTATATCCATTGAAAGACTTACTAAACTCACAATCATATTTTTTAATATTTTCTCAGTCCAAGGACTGTTGATTTCATGGTGCCATACACAGCTGCAAACACTGTAATCTCAGTATTTCTTCTTGATTGGTGTACATAAACCAGACTCAGAGAGTGTTCTGAGATGCAAAATAATCTTGAAACTCAAGCTGGAGACTTTTGAAGCAAGTGCTGTAGGGTGAGTTTTCCTCTCCAAGCAGTGTGACTGTGCCAAGGCGTTACGTGCCTCACACTGCCTGTCAATGCTTACTGAGCAGCTCAGAGATGCTCGTCAGAGGCATTCTGTGCAGGGCTGTGCCCACACCACACAGCAGCCTGCTGCAGCACCCGTACAGACCCTGCAGGGTAGAATGAATGTGCCTCTGAGCTCCCCACACAAATCACCAGCGACTACCCTTACAACAGAGACAGATGCACACATCAAGTGTGAAAGCCAGTGATGTTTAAGGCCATGGGAGGTGATCCCATAAATCATAAGGAAGGTCTGACTTGCAAAAAGTGTCTTATTTCTGAAAGCCAGGTGAAAACTCATGGCTCAAATAGAGTTCTCCTGCAAACTTCTTGCAGGGTAAACATTACTCTGGAACATGAAGTGCCTATGCTGCTGTAACACATACAGGCTACTTTTTTGAAGCTTTGTAAAATTCCTAAGAATGTTCTGCTCTCTTCCTAAGAATTTTATAGCAGCTTTTCCACTTAAGTTCTCAGTAAAAATGAATTCAGATGGCAGAAATATGATATAAAGATAACAACTTGCAGTAGCACTTGCTTACATCTCTTTCACTTGAACATCTTAAGCTTATATCCAGTTTGGTTTTTTTGCTTCGCAACTCCTAATCATCAGTCTCCTGATAATTTGATATGTGCTGATGTAGCAAATCACACTTATTATCTCTATGTGTCTTAAAAAAAAGGAGTGCTTGACAGGATTTTCATTTCATAAAATTTACTTTCTTATCCAAAGTTATTAAGGAAACAGTGCTGCATTAATTGCCAAGAGACATGGTTTACCAACTCCTATTTGCTCACAGTTTAACTGAAATAATCCCCCCAAATTAAGCACAGTCATGTAATTTGTATATGCATTTACTGAACATTTTTTTCTTACTGGGTTTTATCAGTCTAAGGACAATAAATTAGAGGAGGGTGCAGGGTTGCCCCCACCAGCTGTGCTCCATCCACACACAGAAAATGTTAGTCATGTGAACTTGGCCATGTTTGAGCTGATGAATCTTGCTAAGAGACAGGACAGCAGTAATGACCCAAATTGCTTCCAGAGTAGCAAGCACCCACCTCTGCAAGGGGCTCTGAGGGTCTTGAGATACAGCAGCTGGGACAGCTGTGATCTGTGCTGAATGTGTGCTGCATAAACACACCACTCACAGCTGAGAGTTTTAAGAACTGGCATTCATGTAACCAACTGCATAGGAAATGACACTTGAAGAAACTAAACAAACCTCTTTTTCTGGGTTTTGCCTCTTATTTGAGTTAGACTTGGGCAAAGAGATGCAAAGACTAAGCTTTCTAAATATCTGGTGTATACTACATACCACCTTAGAGCTCCCATTAACCGTGTACAGGCGTAGCACAGTATAAAAGTTATAGAAAACACTTACTGGGAATCTCTCCTTCACAGACTGTATTTTCATATTGTCTATGCTCTTGGTGGAATGAACTGCTGTGGAACCTAACTGGAACTCATGAGTTACAAGAACAGGTCAGAAAGGAGTCAGACATCAGTGAGGACACATCTCAAAGATGTCTTGGGCATCTGGGATGTATGTTCAGTAACTGGAAAAGTAAGAACTATGCTCCCAAGTGCTCAGCAATCAGATTTGCGTCTAATTTGAATACTGCTCAACCAGTGGAGATGATGCATCACAAATCTTAACCACTTCTGTGTCTACATTTGGTTGTCTTTTAATATTTCCTACCAGTGGTAAAGAAAATGCCTTGTAGTTTTCTTGCTTAAAACTTTTTTGTAGGGTGCAGCACTGTCAGCTCAGGCATGCTTTCTGCAAATGCAAATAGTGGTTAAAAAAAAAGAAACAAAAAAACCACCCAAACTTGAAAATCTTTCTAGAAATTGTCAGATAGGACAGATGAAGGGAATGTTATTATGACTAAGAGGCTGGATTCCATGCACAAACCAGCTATTTCTAGTGATAAAGCATAAAGGTTAAACAACTGAGGACAAGACTGCCAGATGTAAAATGGAAAGTTTCCAATTTAGGAGCTGCAGAGGAAGAACATGAATTAATATGGAAGGACCAAATTAGCATTATAAAAATCCTCCGAGCCAAACCAAATGCCATTGAAAATAAACTCAGGAACTCTCCCCCTTTTCTGCTCCCTGCATTCCAAAGAGGATTGAATTTAGAATAACCATAGGGAATTTTAGAGAAATCTTACACTTAAATGCGGAGCAAAGGCTTTAAAAGTTAGAGACTGTATGTGCTGCAAAAACACTATTAAACATGCTAGATTATTTTTCAGTACTGCTGTTTAAAAGGAAATAAGTATTTTGGACATAAGTTTTCTCATTAGTTTTATTTTTAGTGAAATTTGTAAATAGCAGGCTGATTCTTCAACAGTTTTCAAACTGGAGTATTAAATGATAATCTCTACCTTTTTATTAACTGGAAGAAAAAAAACAAATAAAAACACACAAAACCAACAAAATAAAAGCCACTTTAACAACCAAACACTTTGCAAATACAAAAAAAAATAAAAATCCACTGGTTGTTGGGTTTCCAACCTAGACTGGATTTCAGTGTTAGCTTTGTTAGCTCTACATGCAGAGATACGCTGTCAGTCTGGGGGTCCTATACTGCAATACTCTTTGCAGATGGCTCTTACTGGTCTCACACACATTTTTGTGGCATGAGCTGGCAGATACAAGTACACTGTGGTATTCCTCAAATTGAAGATACATAATGGATTTTTCAGTCCATAAAAGACCCAGACTTTAAACTGGACTCTCAGAAAATGGGTGTAGCAGATTAAACATCAGCACTACTCAGCTGTGGTACACCTTTACTGTTGAGCCTGAATTTAAGAAAGCTCCCACAGGATCTGACAGTAAGAGGAGCTTCCACACACAGCCACGATCCACAAAGAGCAGACATGTAGGGAACTACATTGAAAATAAATTAGAGACATATGTAAGAAAAAGTTGATAGGATCCAGTACATTTAAGCCTAAAAGGATCAGGAAGAGCAGTGTCAAATGCTGCAATTAGATGAACAGACTTCAGGACTCTGAAGATAGCAAACAGTGGCACAATGTCTTATGATGCTGCACCTCTTATATGGCTACATGGAATATTTGCAAGAGCCTGTGCTCCCATATGGATGGACGCTAAAATTCCAGCATAGAAATTGGTAACCACAGGTAAATCAGCACTACTGAAAATCAGCAGAATAATTTTGCCATTAATCCCTCTGATTCAATCCCTGATCACCTAGCAGTATCACCTGCAAGTCTGAAGATCTGAACCTACTGGGCAAAACCCAGAAGCCTACCTGATAGTCATGAGACACCTGACAGTGAAGCCTCACTTTCATTCTTGTCATATCCATGATTATGTCAAACACACAACCGCCCCTCTGTATTTTAGACACAGAGCTTGCAAAGTGGTTTTAGTTGACCTAAAATTTAGCTACATCCAGGCAAACAGAAGAAAGAACAAGGAACCTCTTGCCTTATGTTTCAACACCCATCTCCAAAAGCTGCAAAAGAACAAGATGCCCAAAATACCAAGATTCCCAACACTATGAGGACAGTCTGGAAAACTCCACAGAGATGCAAATGTAATCAGTCATTAAAAGAAGAAAATTATTTACTGGCAACAACTAATCTCTTATATTGTTTCTCAACACTGCAATAGATGATAAAAATACATTTCACAAGTATGAGCAATAAGTTAATGGCTATTGCTGAAGGCAGAACATGGCAGGAGATGAAACAGTGGGTATTAGGTTATCCCCTTCACCTGACAGGTGAACATACTCATATCTGTGACTCACAAATAATCGTTCTTAAATAAATCATTAAGTATATTGAGCAGGATAGGCTACTTACTCAAGTCAAAAAATCATATGGAGTGTAAATTGACAGGAAGTAAAATCTATCCTCTCTAAGTTAACTAATGGGATTCATCTCATCTAAACTTAACTGTGTAAGTAACCATCTGGTTCAGCTTCACCTGTATCATCACTGCAGAGAGGTAAGGAGCTCTTGAAAGACACCTAAGGTAAGTGTCTCAATAAGCTGGAAAGATTTCCCCTTCCTCCCCCAAACCATTCAATGCTCTCCACTGATTTTGGCACAAGTATAGATAATTGGTCAGACTGGACATGTATCTTTTAGCTAAAAGACATGTGAAATAAATCTCACCTCATGTTCCAGAAAGAATATTACAAATTTCTTTAGGAAAGATCCTTGTCAGATCAGAGAGAACCTAATTAGCACTTAAGAGGTCTTCTTGCAAGGGAGCTACAATCATTGGCTCACTACTGTTTACAGGGAAAGCAACTACTGGCATTTGCAGAAGAGTCAAGATGCTGATCAGTGGCTCTGTCGGGAGACAGGTACCCCAGTCTAAGCTTCTCTGATAGAACTGGAACCTAGGACAGTGAAGGAAGGATGATCTACATCCTCTCAAACATGCAGATAAAGCCAATATATGTCTTTATTCTGGTAAATGGTGTAAGATTGAGCCTTAGTTTCACAGCTCTGCAGTTCTATAGCAGAGGGAAGTACAGCAAGAAGAAGCCGACAATGACAACATGGGAATCCTAAAAAGGGAGAAAAAGAAAATACAAGAATCATCTAAACCTCCAAATGTAAGTGTAGGCCCATGCAAAAATAATGCACTACAACTGCAGGATCAAACTTAGGTCAATTATAGTTGATTTCTTATAATCTACTTTCACCCAAAATTACATCTTTCTAACAAAATTGCATCTTTCTAACATAGTTAATGAACTTTCTGCATCTCTAAGGGTTTGGCTGCTAATCTACCTGCTAAAATTTCAAAATTTGTTCACTGGAGAATTTTCTGAGGCATCTTATTCCATCTCTAGGTATTGAGAACATACTCATAGATGCATTAAGGTGACTGCTGTTCTGACCTTCCTGGTGTCAGTGTTTTGGGAGATTTCACAACTTTCCCATTGACTTGCTGGTGAACACACAAAACCAGCTAACATGGCCAAAACAGGCATATTCAGGTTGCTACTGGGAGGTGGGAAGGTGAACAGACAGGAGCTGAGGCTATAGGTATATGGCTGTGAGACCCAGAAAAAGCCCAGGAAGCATAAGATAATACACAAAGATAAAAGACCTCTGCTTACAAAAGCTGTCATTTCATAGTGGACTTTCTCTTTTTATTCAAAAAAGTCAAAACTAAAACATCCATGAAAAATACAGAAATACCAAATATTCTGCAATAGTGTTCACACCATCAGTGTTGATGTAGCAGCACAGACATATAAGAACTGAAGTCAGTTGTCAGTCAAGGAGTTAAACTCTTCTTTGAAGTAGGTCAGCATTTCCAGACAACCAGAACATAAAAACAAAACAAGTGACCTCCATGCAAGTTAAAACAAATTTTCAGCAGAGTCTGGGTCTATGAAATGACTGGGCATGATGCAAATGCTGGCCACTGAACTGAAGACAGTGGCCTACTTGTCACTCTTGAGAAATTGTGGTCAGACAAGAATAAAACTGTAACAAAATAGCACTGGAGATGGAAGATGTTTCCCATCCTTGAAAACGCACACCTTGCCAGTTCAGGACTGTCCTTTAGCCAATGTGGCCTGAAGGATGTGGGCTGACCATGGCAGAGATGTTCACCTGAAACAGTTCCGAAACAGAATTAAAATATTGCTCCTGTTGGAGCAAGGAACTAGACTGTAGTTTGCCAGCTCCAAAGGGTTAGATTATCCCCAGCAGCCCACAGGACAGAACACCCTATTAGTCGAGTGGAAAACCTGTTGTGGACAGGCTGTTGAGCCTGTGTTTCTGTATCTTTGACAGAGTAAAAAAGAGAAAGATGTTCCTCTCAGCTCACATCTGACAGGCACTGTAAGCTCTTACTTTGAAGCCCACTCACTCCCACTTCCTGTACACAGAGCAAAGATTAAACCAATTCACTCAGAAACATGCAGGTCATCTCCAACTAAATCTGAGGTTTGCTTTATCTAATTTTTCAGAATCAAAGATACATTTGGAAGTGTACATCTTCTCAGCTTATCTCAATATTCAGGCTATTCAAGCTTCTCCTTTGCATTTTTTCTCCCCTGCACACCACCACCAGCACTTGCTTAGGAGAAGCCACAAGCTAGCATCTTTCACAAGTATGCATTGTGGCTGAATTTAGGCAGGGAGTCAACTTTTGTGCTTGATGTGCAACAGAGGAAGCTGCTGCCCATAACTACACAAATTTACCCATGAGAGGCAAGTGCCCTAGTTTTTAGCAGGCTCTTCACTTTATGTCATTCACTGAAATTCACTCCCCTTGGCTCAGTGCATGGAGAATCTGTCTTGCTTCCACATTCTGGTGAGACAAAGTGAGGCAGTGTTGGTGGGTACCAATCAAGTTTCTGCTGTGGATCTCTTCTGGATACAAACACAACTGGATGCTTCCACAGCTCCATTAGTGACAACTCTCAAAATGAGAACACTAAGGCTGAAGGTAAGTCATGGAAACTGGTTCACCCCCACAACTATGTGAAGTGAAACAAACTGTTCTGCTTTTCATGAACTTAATTGCTTTCAATATATGCAATTGCTAAAACCAAGCCCACACAGCATAAATCCTGCAAACTGGGTGTAATCCTGAAGCTGTACATTTGGCTTCCCAGTTGCATTGACCTTACTGGGTCCATACACAAAAGCACCACATTCCCTAAAGGCCTGGCGCTGCAGGGAAAGAGGAGAGGTACCCCTGAGACTGCTCTTGCACAGAGTAACTACTCCACAAATTGGAAGCATGCTGGATTACACAGCAGGGAGATGTGGCACTTGGACTTCTCCTGGTGCTCCGTCAAGGTAAGCAACCTGCCAATCCGTGAGGGGAGAGAGTACCTGTAAAAGTCCTGCCCATTGACAAGGGCCCTTCTTTCTCTAATTAGTACTTCTGGAGGACTGATCTGCTTGTGAGAGGAATGTCCTGGCTAAGCAAGCAGGGCATTGCTAGCTAGTAAGCAGTTCCATAAATATTGATTTTTGCATGGCTGTCGTGGGTTTCAATTCTGGTTTTCAGTTCTGCTGACTACGTGACACGGAAGGTGGAATCACAAGGCAGAGTTAAACAATACATGCAGCAATTCTTTTCTCTTGTGTATCTTCTTTGGAAATGCATTCTGACAGAATCAAATAGAGCTGTTATTCTTTTGGCCACCTCTTAACAATAATCATGGTCTCAAGTTAATAAAGACACACAACAGCAAGATCTGCACACAATGTGGCCACCTATAATTCTGGGTTGTGGTCTGCTTAGAGATTATGCTGCCTCTCTGGAGGGCAGCATGTAAAAGCAAAAATTGATTTGGGGACATCACCAGGTCTTTCAGTGGAGATTTAACAGCATCTTCTTTGGCAGTCAGCCAGAGGCATGTGAATGCCTACAGTGGCTCTCATGACATCCAATACAAATGAAAGAGCTTAGTAACAAGAGTCAAGCATTTTTCTTTCCAATAAAGAAGCTCAGGCACTTAGAAAATTTACCCTACACTGAATAGCAAATAAACTGCCTACATACAGTTGGACAGAGAGATGGGTTCTTCTGTGCATTCCAGCTGGCTATATCTCAGAAGATTAACACAGATGTCCCTTGCTGCTTGGATAAACTCTATTGCAGAATAAAACTGCTATCAGTCTAATGGAGGAGCTTCTACTACATTGCTCACTGAGTTTACTCACTGCCGTCCCAGCTCAAACTGAAGGACAAAGAGACAGTAATTTGCACAGAGATGCATCTTTCTGAAACTCAAGGAAGGAACACAGACTTCACCAACAGATTCAGATCACTACTTCCGGTTTACAGCTTTTTGTGCACCAAATTCACTCACAGAGGAAACTGAGTAATCCCAGGTAGTTTCCTTTTGAATCGCATCCAGTGCATTTGTGATCTGGAAGGGGAACAAGCTTTTTTCTTCAGTGAGAAATATCTTACCCACCAGCACATTTTGGGACAAGAAGCTACTCTTGACTATAGCAGTAGTGGAAGATACAATCTAATTTCTCAGAGACTGGTGCTGCCAACAAAATAAGGCACCTAAGAAGTGAAGTGGTTGCAAGCAAGTCACCATCTGGCTATTTTTGAGGCCATGAGTGGGATCTACTGTGCCTCTGTGAGAATTTGGTAATACTGCTGTATCTTTCTCCTCCAAAGCTGGAATTGCTTTCACAGGTGGGTTGACAAAGGGAAGAAGGGAGTGTATTTTTGGAATTATAGGAAATGTTGCCCACATCAAACTCTCTTCTCTCCACCCCTTCAGTTTTGCAGAAAGAAATTAACATTTAATGTAAAACAGCCTGCTTTGATAGCTGTCTGAATGGCCCATTAAACATTTTCCACACCTCAGGGGTGACAAGTATCCAGTCATAAATTGCAGTTTGTCATGGAATTTCTAAGTCACAAGTTGACACAAGAAGCAGTTATCACTCTCTGATCAGTATGCACAGGCATTACACTCTTAAGCCATACTCTTGGATACAGCAAGTGTTAGAGAATAGATTTAAAAAGTGAAGCCCTTTGGTTTTGAACACATGGCTCCTAGAAAAATATTAGCAGAGGTTATTTCACCAGCACAACCCTGAGACAGCAATAAAATCTAATTCCCTGATGGACAAGTGCCATTATTTGTTATGATTGTAGTTATCACTATTCATCTTCTATTTACATGTCATGTAAACATATACCATATTTCGTAACAGCACACTGAAATCAAAGCTTCTGCCCCAGTGACAAATTTAGTTCTATCAAATATTTAACAACAGACATTTACATGTGCCATTCACAACTCATCAATGAGAGCCGGTGAGCACTGGAGGACAGTAACTGCAAAGAAAAAAGTCACCCTTCCATCCTCCCAAGTCCAAGATAGTAACACAGATTTCACTGTTAGGATTGCAAATTTGTAATCTCCAATCTCAATCTCTGGGTGATAGAAATGTGGAAGAGGAACATAGAAAGGAGACTAAGGTAATCACAAATTTGCAAAAACAATTTTCTGCAGGCTAGGCTCTAATGCCTTTGTAACTTCCCTCCATTTAAATCAACTAAGAGTTTTGGCTGTCATCCAGCATTCCTGGCTTAAGCACCTGTACAGAATTGAAATTCTAGGTGACCTGTGAAGCCGTCCTCCTAAAGTAAGTGCCTCATTTCCTCTGTATTGCCAAATGAGAGAGGTGCCCTAAAGGCCTCTAGAGTGAGGCCCTATTAGCTCCTCTTGGCTGAGAAATCTTCCTCAAGACACAGCCTGCTCTTATAGTCAGACCTGCAAAGTCCATCACAGAGCAACACAAGTCTGCAATTCTCCTGCGTGTTTCACTTCTCGACATAAGCTGCCAATTCAAACTCAACAGCTTCTTTCAATCTATTCAGAGAATCAGGTCTATTCCCTTTCCATCTGACTCTAGAAAGCAATAATCTTCTGAGGTACTTTCCACTCTCCACAACATCCAGGATTTCTAAATGAAAACTGTCTTCTTTCTGTCAAAACAAGCTGCATCTCTCTTCAACTTCTTACTTTAGGTTGCATCATCTTTTGCTGCTTTGTTGTCTCGTAAGTGTTGCCAACTCTGAGCCACAGTCATTGATTCCACAGTGGCTGTATGAGAATGGGTCATCTGAGTCCACTGGGCAGGCAGGAAGAAGGGCCAGCCTGTCAAGCAGTCAGCCTAGCGGGAGAATAGTATTTTCCCCCAGACCAGTTCTTGACATGATCTGCCTGTGTAGGCTGTGCCAGAGCACCAGGCAGTGGACACTGCTGGGGTTGTGCAGAACCTCCTCCTGAGGAGCCCCTCGAGGCTCTGCCTGTCACTGCGTTCTCTCTGTCCTGGAGCTTTTGCACTACTAAATGCTGCTTGTATCTAACAGAGGACAGGTACTTCAGCAGCAGCCAGGAAAGCATGTATGGATTATACATAAAAAGGACACACGACAGAACACTGTCATGTATCCAACCTGAATCTTGGTCACTAAACAACATAGAACATGAAACAGAGGGCTTTTCTTTACTACTGAAACGGAAGTCCCTGTCTCCATTTGCTGATTGTTATAATTCAATGTTATTTTGCTGTAGTGTGTTTGAATGCTGTGGTCCGTATTTAAGGTGGCTCTAGCAGCTGTGTGGAAGGCTGGAAAGGGAGCCCACCCCAGCACAGAGTCCTGGAATTCAGATACATCCCGTGTTGCAGAAGGCCTCTTTCCAAGCTAGGAACAAATGACCAGCAAGAGAAGAGTTACTGCTCCCTGACAGTCCAGGGGAACACAGGACTGCAGCAATATTCATTATCCTACAGCAGAATTTCTATCGAGGAGAGCATTTGCATCAAATTCTGCCCCTACCACAAGGAAGTGACAAGTAGGGGGAGGGAGAGACAGTCTGGTTTGCTCAAAAGGTAGTAAAACTGATAAGAGATAAGCATTAAATCCATGTAAGGAGAAAGCTGTCATTTATTACTTCCTTATGTGACATGCTTCAACATTTTTCCAGAAACAAAGAGACTAAGGAAGCAAAGTAAAAGTCAGGATCAATCCCTTATGTTTCTCCTGGCATGACACCTCTCTAGGAAAACAGCTTTTCTGATCTCACGCCCAGCAACTTCAATGACCTTGATACAAATCTCTCAATCTTGGTACCCGGTCACTCGAGTTAGCAAGAATCTTAGCTCTTATCTGCAGAAGTAGCAAGTTTCTAGTCCCACCTCGCTCACTGGAGCTGGAGGGTGTTTAAAAAGGTGACCTGGTGAAGTTTAAAAAAAAGCTACAAGAGAAGAAAAAGTGGGCAGGTTAAAAACGTGTGAGCAAATTACTTTAACCGCATGTTTTGGTTGTATTTTTTAATTGTGGGAGGGAAGCTTTCCCTAGGGACTGCTGGAAGGTGAAAATAGCAGAGCTGCTGCTGGGGACCATGCTTCTGTTGCGGACTGTAAGCACACACCGTTCAGCTCTGCATCCAGCCAGAAAGCTGTGTCTGAATAGGTGACAGAGCTATCACCCTTTCATGTTTGCTGTCCCACAGGGATTTGGCTGACTTGTGCCTTTGATGCCAATGCAAAGGAAAACCACTCCCAAGTTAATCAGTGTAAGTGTCACTCAGCAGCAATCTAAACTCTGCAGTAAAAGGAACAATTCTGATTTACTCTGCAAAAGCAAAAGCATGACAAAGGGTAGTGCACTTAGCTAGGAATCACAAAAGACCACAAGTGATATTAACATCAAAGGTACATCTTTTCTCATAGTCATGTCTACGTTTTTGGCAGCAGAGGGGGATATGGAAAATTGCTGGGGGAAAAAACATTCCAGAATTAATATCCCAGTACCAGTATTTGTTAATATTTTGAACATCTTCCACACCAGGCACTTAGTGCTTTTCAACCGAGGAGACACAAGAGTTTATTTCTAAACTGATTTTGTTTGGAAAAGGTTAGATTAACGTAACCATGTTTTACTTTCTGCATGAAAAGCTCTTTACAAGACCTCCCGTGATCCATCTTCCTCAACAGCAAAAATGGTCAGAGTTCTACAGGCAAGCAACACACAGACATAGGTTAACAGTAACTACGTGTATGACTTCACTGCCTTGTTTTTGCTTTAGTTTACAGAAATAAGGCCATTTTCCTTATGTTTTCATGTAGGAGGAATATCCCTCGGTGAGATTTCTTACGTGATACAGGTTTGTGAAATAACAAGCTGAGTCTGCTGATGTTGGAAATGCAGCCTTTTCCGAGTTCTTTTTCAGTGTATTTTTTTTCTCATGCCTTTCCTGCAATAGGAGAGTTGCTCTGTCTCGTGCTTACGTCAGCCCAGAAGACCCTCCCAGACAGTCTGTGGAATCACAGTGTAAGTTTCTTGGCACGTGTTTCATTTCTTTTGCACTTAGAAGCATCAGAAATGAAACTAAAATCTGTTTTCTCAGAAAATATATTCTTCACTCATTCCCCAGGAAACTTTAGCCTTATACTACTCGGAAATGATTGGCACTCAGAGGAAAAGAAAACAAAAATTTTGTAAAGCTAGTTTCTGAGCACATAAACGTTGATGCAAAAGTAATTTCAGTCTGATATACAAATACCAAGTCAGTGCTCTAAATGTATTGCCCAGATCATTAGAAAAACTAATTCTGAGAGACATAATTGACCCAATCCTCCATCACAAGCACTGAGAAACAGCAAAGTCACAGGGAATGATGACACTTGAGATGATAAATAAAAAACACTCATTTAAAAGTAGATGTTCAATGGAAAAACTTTAAAAAGGCGAATCTTGGGCTCACTAATTTCACATCATGAAACCTCACACACCTAACTTCAGTTGTGAGAAATTCAGAAGCCTCTGGCCTCTATCCTTCCTTCACTCATTGAAGATTTAATGGCAGATTGCACGAGTGCTCATATTATTATAATGAAATTAATGCCTGAAACTATACACGAGTGTAATTTACTGCACACAGTAGGAAGTGTTTGCATGAAGTGATTTACTGCACCGGTCAGAGCAGATTCACCTTCACCTGTAGGTAGAGGACTGTATGAACACCAGTTCTGAGTTAAGAGCTGGGAGACACCAGTGCCACGGGCCACTGGAACTCTCTTTCAACTTGAAGTGGAGACGGCCCTGCTGAGTGTCCTGGGCCCTCACCTCCCCTGGCTGAGTCCTGGTGCCAGGCGGGCCCCTGTGCTGCGGGCCCCCACCCCTGCCCTCACCGCCCTGCCTCACCTG
The DNA here is from genome assembly GCF_965231275.1 of Zosterops lateralis. Lineage (NCBI taxonomy): Eukaryota > Metazoa > Chordata > Aves > Passeriformes > Zosteropidae > Zosterops > Zosterops lateralis. The sequence continues at coordinate 32,699,280 of NC_139763.1, forward strand.
CTGTACACCAGGCACTCCATGTGGTTGATCTCCTTGTCGGAGCGGTAGCGGCTGTAATCCTCCCACAGGTCCTTGATGGCGGTGACCGCCAAGATGAAGAGCACGGGGGCCAAGGCCAGCTCCGGCTGGAAGGCATTGACGGCTGGCACGAAGTTGAGGAGGGCGATGAACACAAAGTAGACATTGGCCAGGCGGTGGAACTGCTCGAAGAGGTTCTTGGGCAGGAAGGACAATGCCGTGTACTTGGTGGTCTTGAGCCGGTTGCAGGCCAGGACCGTCCTCTTGGACTTGTCCGGCTCGGCCTCAGGTAACAGCAGGCTGGAGCGCACCAGCCGCGTCTTACTCTCCTTCTTCTTCCTCCGCCTCCTCTTCCTCTGCCTCTCCTTCCCCTCCGGCAGCACCTGGGGCGCTCCCTCTGCTCCTGCCGTGCCCTGGGACATCGCTGCCACCCCGGTGTCCTCGCCCGGGCGGCGCGGGCGGCTCCAGGGGCAGGCACGGCCCTAAGTTATCATCCTCCGCCGCCCGCCACGGCTCTCCTTTCCTCTTCCCCTCCGGGGGCGGGCGGGGGGAGGAGGGCCCTCTCCAACTCGCTCCTAGCCGCTCTGCCGGGACCTCTCTCGCTTTCTCCTCCTCCTCCCGGCCGGGGAGGGGACGTGGGCCGGCGGGGAGCCGAGCCCTCCTCCCGCGGGCCTCTCCCGTGGCGGGCGCGGAGGATGCGGGGCCGCCGTCCCGGAGCGGCCTTTCCGCGCACCGCCCGCCCCAGCGCCGTCCCGTCCCCGCCAACACACCGGCCGGGCTCTGCCGGGGCTCCTGACCCTGAGCTACGTGTGGGACGGGGAAAGAGGTTCGAGCGAGGAGAGAGAAAATTCCCACTGAAGGGTCGGCGCTGTGCACTGGCCCTCATCCACGGTGCCCCAGCAGCAGCTGGTAGGAGTTTTTACCAGCTGACTGACGGCAGACACTGCACTTTCTTTCTGCCTGAATCCGCGTGCCACGTCTCTACCCATCCCCGTGCTCAGCCCGGGAGCTGGAGCACAACATCTCCCGCTCTCACGGCGCTGGTGCGCCCGCTCTGGTGGTGGCGGCCACCGCGCCGGCTCTGGACAGCCCCAAGGTGGGAACCAGGAAAGTGAGGTTTCCGATGGAAAGCATTAGGCGCTGCCACCCCCGCACACGCCTTGGCAGTGATGAGCTGCACCGCACGTTCGCCTCTGTGCACTTTTCTGTTCCTTGTCGTAGGGTAGGTCTTGCCAGCAAGGACTGGAAAATGCCAATCTCTTGCTCCGTGGTTTATGCTCTGCACTTTCCGGAGAAAGATACAGTTATGGATCATGATGGATAGGCAAGAAATACCTAGTCTAAAATCACAAGTAAACAAATGTAGTAAATAAATGCAGAGATTTAAAGAATAAATAATAAGAGAATAATTAAATTACTGTTACTAGGTGTGACGTGAGCCTTTACAGCATCACTTTAGGTTGGGATTTAAGGGCAGACCCTTTGGATACGGGATTCCGCAGGCAGCATGAAAGGCTGTGTCTAACCTGTAGCACAGATGGATTTTATGGTGAGACCCTTGGTCCTGATCCCATGATATCCCAAGGTGGGATCATACTGAATACAAAAGCAAGCCCATCATACCTGACAGCATGTTTCTTCTTGTCACAGAAAATGGGCATAGAGTGTAAACATCTAGTCTTGATACAGGACTGCGGCATTTTTGGGGAATGTACCTAGTCCCACAACTCAGATGCTGCCATGGCAAATTCCATGAAAACCAAGAACTGGAAGCCATTACCTGAGCCTCACAGATTGTATGTGCTCCTGTGTTTTCATCCTTCATTCTCTCATCTGCAGTATGTTTGTAATTGCTCTTTAAAGTGTCCAGTTAATTATGAGCCCTTTTCAGGCCCTGAGGCACTACATGAGTACTAGTTCAGCACATTACCTGATCCTGGTACTGTGGGAAGCCACCAACCCTTTACAAATCCTGCTGTCTTCTCTTCTGATGCTACTTCAAACTTCACAGGGATTTCCTGGGTTTCTCGGCTCTTGGAATATAGAAACAGTAAGGTTTTAGTTAGTGCAAGGGAAGAAGGGAAAATTGGCCCTTTTTTGGGCAGGGGGGAGGGATGTTTGTTTGGAGTTTTTGTTTGAGGTGTTTTTGTTTGTTTGTTTGGGTTTTTGTTTTTGTTTGTTTTTGTTTTGTTTTTGTTTTTGTTTTTTTTTTGCAAGCTAAAGTATTGCAAGGCGGTGCCATGGGGAAAGGATGTGGCACCCCTCTGCTTTCTGTGCAGTCACATGAGGAATCCAAAATTCTGGATATTTATACTAAAACCTGACAAAATGTAATCCATGATAAATAAAAACAAGAGTTATCCTTACTTTCAAAAGCCTTTAAAACCTAGTGTTTGTTAGGCTTTTCTAGCCAAAAAATTTGTGAATGTAGGCACTCCCAAGAATTTAGTCCTTCCTTTCCATTTGCAAATAAAACTGTGCACAAAGGGTTTGAGAAAGCACGAAAATTTCTATCTAAACTCATATCTGACCTCTCCCTGCCCACACAGTCCAAGTATGCGAGGCTGGCAATAAGAGGCAGGCAGGTAGCAAATTCAGCTTTCAACTGGTACAAAATACACATGCATATATCTGGCTCTAGCTTTTGAGTACAAAAGGACAAGTATGTTGCTTTTGTTGTCAATTGCAGTACACCTGCATCTCCTTTTTATGGAGTCTTCTGGAGGTGAAAGGAAATTGGCTTTAAATCACTCTGGATGATGCATGGATCCTCCAAAGTATCATCCTCAAGAAACAGAAGCAAACTGTTTTGAAAAGCTGGAGGAGCCAAGAGCCAAAGACTAGATTTACCAGATAACCTGAACTAAAATGTGGACTCTTTGCTAAACTAAATATAGGCTCTTTACTATTTTTTCGGGGTCGTTAAAGCAAAGCACTAAACCCTGTGGTGATATCTGTGGATTGCTCTGTGCTCTGGTTGCTCTCTGCACCCACTGAGGTCTCCTTCCCATCCAGAGCTCTTCCTTTGTTGTCACATGGCTTTTTCTGAGTGTCCTTCATCTCACTGCTCTCTTATTTCTCTTGCCATTAACCTGAATCCAGCCTCTGATGCCCAGTATCTCTTGAATTTCAGTCTCTCTCCAGAGCCTTTCCCAGTGCCTGACTCTTTTTTTACAACTGTGCACATTTTCTTCATATCAAAGACTAAAATTGAAAATGGAGAGATGTTCTAAGCATCACTTGTGCTGATAATATGCCTAGTGAGCTCTTTGATAGCCTGGGCCACTAAAAGTTGAGGCTTAAGGTATGACATTGCCTTTAAGGCTAGAAGGAACTACAAGGTTTTCTGGCCCAAGATACTGTACTAAATTGGCCTTTTAGATGCCACACATGCTAGAGATTGAAATCATTATTGAACTGTTATGTGAACAGTCTGGTTGTTTAGAGATCAGATAACTGGTTTTATTCCTCTTCTCAGAGTCATCAGCCCTGATTACATTGGAACTATTTTTTATGGCATGAGGTTTTGTCAGTATGCAAGAATCATAACATCAATCAAAGAATGCCTTTAGCCTGATGGTTGTATGAAGCAGTTGAAAATTGGCATCCACCTGAATGTTAAGGATGAAAACACCATAGACATAGAGATAAGATCACATATACATTGCTGATATAATAACTCTTGATTTGACTTGACATGGTTTTTGAAAGCTTGATGTTACCATTATTCCATTTTAACAGTTAGCTTCTTCCTATCATAAGAAAGTGAAGCAAACCTATTTTTAACATAGTCTAATTTAGTAGGCCACTTCTGTAATATTTATATGATCCTAAAATAAAGATTTCCCATGTTAGATATTGCCAGAAACATCTGTCAAATTACTCGTGATTCTCCTTTGGTCCAGAGGACTTATTTTAATATTAACTTTCTTTATATTATGGATCCACCCAGAGGCCTTAGTCAGAATCTAGGACTTTAAGAACTATAAAAATAAGTGTAAAGACATGGTACCACACATCAGACAAAATCTGTTCTGCCCTTTGCAGATGAGACGTATCCCATCTGGTTTCCTGTAAGGGGGACAGGCATACATGTTTTGAACAAGCTGAAAGAAGGCAAGAAGCTTTCAGTGTGAACAGCCTGCTGAAAATGCCAGAATTTGATGAGGCAAGACAGCAGCCAAAATGGCATTATTCCTCATTTCCTTCTAGTCTGCAGGAGATAGACACAGACACGCACATGCACATGCACATACAGAAGCATATATATGTGTGTGTGTGTGTTTCTGTATATATACACCACAAGCAGTCTCATAGAATCATAAGAGGAGAATATAAAAAGACTTAAGTAAATGTTTTTGGAAACACTGTGATTCTTAAAGCAATTCTATGACTTTTTAGTAATCCTGGTAATTTTTAACACCAAGGACTTGGAAGTGATCCTATTTGTACAGTAGCTGCTGTGGGATTTCCTGTATGCATGGAGTCAAAACATGTTTCACATCTCTCTAAAAAGAAAATACTGTCTCAGGATATTGTTTCTGAATGCCAAGTTAGGTGTCTCTACAAATTAAGAGATATTTATTTAATGACTCGTCATGCTTATATTTTGCTATATCTAGATTTCTTAAAAATCTTTGCCCAAAAAAACTGATTAAAGATGCTTGAATGAGTTTTTACAAGCATTTGTCTGAGAAGAGCTTGCTATGCCTTCACTGGAGAATTAACAAAGGGAAATTTGGACTCTCTTACTATTTGGTTGTTAGTCAGGATTGCTTGAAGAGAAAATTGTGCAAGCCAATGTTTTCTTGCTGGCTAGTCACTGGAGTCAGATTTGCCTCTGGATTTTGTGACTCTGCACGGCAAAACAAGACTTCCATTCAGCTCAGATGCTGGGTATGCAGAGAAAAGAAGTGGCTGCAGGCTCTTACTCCTTCTGGGAAGGCGAGTGCTGCTTTCAGTCTGCTGCAGGTCTTGGGCAGCACTGATTGATTGTCTCTTGCCTAGAGCTGACTCAGAATGGCCAGGCTTAGTACAAAATGGTGTAAATGGGCTGTAAACAACGAGATTTGAAAAGAAAAGGAAGAAAAAACCTCAGCAGCAGGAGAGTGAAAGGGTGACTTTCCCGCCTTTGGGGAACTCATCTGTAAGTAGAACTGATTGGAAAAAATTCTGTTTCATTGAGCTTGACTGCTTTGTTGGAAATCTAGTAGCCTGGAGAGCTTTTGCTGAAATTAAAGCAGCATTTTCAGTGGTACCTGCTGAGTTTGTCAGGAGTCTTGTGATACTGCTTAAGGGGGAGTTTACCCAGTCTGCTTTTCCATTTGCCCCGGCAGCAAGGGATGCCCTAATTTATGGGATCCCTTACTCTGCAGCACTCATCTTGGTAGGTGGGGCCGTTCTAGCTGCTCTGGAAGCTTGTAGGTTTCTTAATGTGTCTGTTAGTATCACCAGAGAAACTGGCAAATGCAGTATTTTAGTAATTCACATCCTGAAAAATATTTCAAGTAAAGCAGTGCTTTGGAACTAGTTCAGACTATCCATAAAATAATATAGTCCAGTGTAGAAAATTACTTGTAATAGAGCAACACAAGCTTTTGACTAGTCCTGTTTTTAATCCTTGTGTCCAAATTCATGGCTGAATGCCAGGATCCAAACATACAGTTGTTTGATGCATACTTTAAGAACACTGTGATGTATGTCAAACTTACTGTCTCTGTTTAAGTTATGTGCCACTCACCATAAGAATAATTCATATTTTTGGCCTACTAAAATTAATGCACTTCAGTGGAGACTTGCTTTTAATGACTATCTAACCAGGTGTTTCTGCAATGCTAGGATAGATCTGATCTGACTTCTACTGAAGTGGGTAGAGAGACCTACTCCAACTGACAAATTACCAAAAGTTTCCCAACAAATTAAAACCCTATAAAGATTCAGAGAGACTCATATTTGGTTTTTGGTGGTTTGTTTGGGTCTTTTCCTGGTGTAATCCTCTGTGTGTAGTGACTGTTCTGTAGACCTCTCTGTGATGTAGCAAGCAATAGATAGTCAAGGCTGTATGACGGTAGAGTGTATGTAAGCATCAGTCATATCAGGGAATGCATATCACAGAAACAGCTGAAAGATGACTTCTAATTCAGCATTCACTAATGCAGTAAATTTTAAGACTGTATAGGACTTGTATATGAGACGGTATGTTAAAATGGGAGGGCAGGCTTTTTATAATCAACTAGCATTTGCCGTGTTTGGAAAAACAGAGGATTAGTGCTGCCTCTCTTCTGATCTGGAAGTAACTTTCAGTGGTGGAAAAAACTGATATTCCTCCACCCTGTTGTCCAGAAGCTGAAAGTTCCAACCAGTTCCCCATAACAGTGCTTCCATGGTGCTGTGCTGGTTTGTTCACTTGAGAAATTTCTGCTTCTGCTTTGTCAGCTGTGTCAGTGATCTATGTTTCTTTCCTTTCCCTACTTCGTCTTCCCTGCTGGCCTTAATTTAAACAGGTTTTTATTGTCTGTGTTTTTGTATTATCAGGTAACACTACTAATCCTTACCTTAAAGAGAGTGACCATAAATGGGCTATATATATAATATACAGCACCCACCACATGTGCACAATATAGACACATATACATGCACCCGTTGTATGCATACACAGTCTGTGTGGACACACACTGGACCAATCTCTGCAAAGTGTACAGGGTGACTTTTGATGTAATACAGAGATGCAGTAATCTGCTGTGTGTAATGATGATACTATAATCTGAGAGATTTCTGTAGACCATTGCTTTCTTCTAGTAATTTAGTTACGTTCATTAAGCAAAAGCTACTATTTCATCCTGCAACTCAAGCTCCTGTATGCATTGCTTTCAACAAAAGCAGTGGACTTGAGATAAAGTTTTAAATAAAAAAGATGTGGGAAACCAGAAGGAATGCCAGTGAAAGGGTGGTGTACCAACAGTAGTTAGGAGAAATCTGAAGAACAGCCAGCATAATAAATTTAAGGGGTGGAGGAGAACTGCAATGGCAACACAATGTTTTGATCAAAATAAAGCAATTTTTCTGTCTAATGAAGCATTAGCCCATGATTTTTAAAGACCAATGCATTCAACAACCACAGGCTGCCTTTCAAGTTGACAAGCTACTATGTCTTTGTATTAAGAAAGGATACAGTTTATAATTCTCTTTCAACAAAATACCAGATAGCTAACGCAGCAATGAAAAACAGACTTTAAAAAAAAAAACAAAACCAAACCCTGGTGAGTACTGTTTATTCTTGATTTGTTGATTTTTTTTATCCACTATTACTCACTCTCTGCTTGGTTACAACATAAAAATCTCTCTGCTCTTCTGCTTTCTGACCCTCGTTTCCTGCTCCTCTAACTCCCTTTTTTTCTAACACAGACCTTGGCCAACAGCATGACAAACTGTTGCAAGGTATGTGCATCAATCAGGGGAGTGCTGAAGTGTGATCTGCAGCGAGCACAGCTGTGCCAGCAAGAACCCCCTAGTATGGATTAAGACATATCAGCAAAAGTGCTCTTTTACAGGATTTTTTTTTTTTTTCTCAAAAGGTCTGCAACAAGCTCTATCAGCAGAAGTGGAGTTTTGTCTGTCTAATGTGCAACTGAAGTATGAACACTGTGCCCAAGTGTAGCCTATCAACACCAAGCTGCCTCATACAGCACTCGGCATAAATTTGGTTTTCTGCACGTCAGATGTTAATAAGAACATCTCCTAAATTCATACTATGGCCTTGGCTCTCTGCCTTCTTCCTCAGTCACTCTTCTGCTTTGGCCTGTATCATTCTTCTCAAACTTATCCAAGTTTTTGAATTTCACCTCACCACCATTTATTCTGTGTACTCTGATCTTTATTGTTACATTCTCCACACACTTTTTGGTACCTCCTGCCTGCCCTTAGAAAATTATTTTTCTATTTCCTAGATATGAGCATTTTTTGTTTCAGACTGCTAGTGCAAGGCATATAAAAGTAAATCTTTTTGTTCCCTAAGCTACCGTAATGTACAGAAGAAAATTAGCACCTTTGGATCTTTTTTTTATTTGTCATCTAGTATTTGGGATGCTGGAACTTATTTTCATGCAATCCATTCTAAATTCCTGCTTTAGTATGTGTATGAAAACTGATATTCTCAAATAGTAACACAATCTGAGTATTTGGGGGCTTAAGGATTATTATTTTTCATTACCTGTTATTTATGGAAAAAAAATGGTTCAAATCCTGCAGCACTTATTTGTTCTCTGCCTAAAACCAGTGAAAACCATCTAATCCCTCTTCAGCTTCCAAAGCTATGTCAATGCCATGAGAGAGTGTCAAGAGGAAGCACCCAGACTCGAGATGCAGTCCACTGCTGGTGCCTGTTTATCCTGAAATGATCAACAATTTAGACAACGCCACTGGAGGTGAAGAGTTACTCTCCAGCTTCAGTGCTAAGAAACCATTCACCACAGGGGAGCTGATTTGAGATGGAAAAATGTCTTGTCCCTATCAGAGGGACAGAGAAGCTTCTGGTTCTGCTGTGCATGCAAAGTGAATCTGAGGGGTTGCAATTATGCTGGTATACTGAAAATTTAACATCTGAGTGAGGATATAAGAACCCAGAAAGTAAAGAGTGCTTCATAAAGGGGGTCAATCTATTGTCATGACACAGTAGTCAGGCCTGAACTCTCAGGCCTGAAATCCTACTTTTTAGCAGGTGTGCATGAGGCTTTGAGGTTTTTCTGGGAAACTGGGAACTTACATGAGAATATGTTATGTAAATATCATATGACTCAGTTTGACTGATGCAATCATTCATGCAGAACTCTGTCTTCCTTGACTCCTCCATGCTTAAAAACAAAGCAGAAATAAACTGTGGATACATAATCATCTGAAATGCTTATTTTTTAGCTCAGTTTTTGGTCCCAAAAATGGTTTTGGTTGGTGACACCTACCACTCTTTCATACAATGTTTGGCCAGTGGTTTGGAGCATAATGTGTAGCAGATTTTTGGGAGGAGATTATGAAAGAGACAGTTTAGCTCTTCAAGAGTGAATACTACTGTCGTAATAGCCTCCAGAGATTGGACCCTGGCATATTTTATTGATTATTATACAAGTTGCCTCTGAGGCTGAATTTCTGTCCTTTCATACTTCTGTTTAACCCATGAGTTTTATGTCTTTCATTTATATTCTCTTCTTCACCTAATTTTCTTTGTCCGCACAGTGAACAAAGTAATTTTTAACTGCAGACAACTTACACCCTAATTCTCAAATCCATGTAACACTCAGCAGAATTAGGTAGTGCACTAACTCCTGGCAGATACCTGCCTCTCAAAGAGTAAAGAAAGCTCAGGAAGCACTTGCTGATCTTTTGTATGACAAACCAGTACTTGAATCTCTTTGCCGATAGAATAGTCTTTGTAGCTCATTGACCATCACACAAAAAAACCATTACAGTACTTCATTTTCACATCCTCAACAAATTGTGACACAGTTGGGAACTCATCTCTCTGCTCCAGATGTTTCTCTTCACTTTCTTCCCACTGTATAAAATTCTCTCTCTCTCTTTTTATTTCCTCTAGTGGTGGTTTTGTTCACCTTACAGAAAACGTTAGGTGGGGTTTTTTAGTTGCCCTGTAAATTAAAGAGTCCAAAAGACCCCAGGAGAAAGTCAAAATAAAGCTTTGAGCTGGTATTTAATTAGCATTTATCAACAAACATATTTTAAAGCAAATATTAGTACAGGCTTACTAATAAAGGGAAATGTTTGTGTAGTGTCACTCCCACTCGTTTTCACCTTGAGGTATTTTAGGAATTGATGACCTGGAAAAGTGAGCAAGCAGTAAGTACTGTACAGACTGTGGGCAGTAGGAAAAACTGTTTGTCTAAATTCAGTGTTGTGACAACTTTGTGATAGAGACATCAGGCCCTGGTGTCCTAGGAGTGTAGGTGGGTGAGTGAGTCACTTATTGCTGTCCTGACATGCCATAAGTAGGTGGCTATTCTCCGTTGTCAGAGTATGGTCCTTCAGTTTTTATTCAGTGAGAGACATCACTATTTTAAAATGGATTTATTTTGGCTCACACTTGAATAACTAGTGTCATTTTTCATTCTAAGAAAGGAGCTTCTTAAAAACAATATACTTTAGACCTATCTACGGCCATTTACCAGTTCCATAGCCTTGAAACATTTTGTCTGCTTCAAAACAGTGCAGGGTGTCTGAATGCAGATGATATGTTTGGAAGCAAAATTGCAGTCAAAAGCTACCTTGGACAAATGCTGTGCTATAACTGTCTTTTATCACTGGTCATGCTTCCTACGACAGAAGCTGTGCATAGGTAAAGATACAGGAAAAACGAGTAAGCAGCACTATGGTTAATGTGCTTTATCTTATTCAAGACATCATTTCCTCAGAAGACTAGAAAAATGTGCAGATGGAAGAAACCTGGCATTTCTGCTATCTAAATGGGAGTTTAACACTGGGTTCTCTGAAATGGTTTTAGTTAATTGGGAAAATCTGTCAGAATTATTAGCACATTACATTGAAAGAAACATCAGAGTTTCTAGTTGCCTCCAGTGAATTGCTGCAGAGCCTGTAGTCCTTTTGCTAAGGAGAAAATGACTAAATGATTTCCAGGGGTCCCTTCCAACCCCAAATATTCTGTGATTCTGTGAAATACTGCCCACTAACATACAGCTGAGGGGGGCTGTTGCAAGGCTGTTCCAGAAGGGTTCGTTAACTGAAGGTCTTCTGTTACCTTTATTAAAAATGAAATACTCATCCACACTAACAGATATTTCTGCTACAAACCCAAATTCTTAATTTTGTGACTGGCTGGACAAAGCTTCTGAAAATGCAGGACAAAGTCCTATAAATGTCTGAATCATTAAGCATCCAAACCAGCCAGTCACAGTATGACAGATTGAAGGACCTGTAGTCAAGCTGAAAGATATTTGTTCAAAACCTCTTTATGCAAGTCCTCCCTCCTGCCCCTACTGTTAGGAAGGTGAATGCAGACCCCAAAAGCAGCACCCATTCTGCAGCAAGTTTCAGATTCAGTAACTTTATCTGGCTATGTTGGTGTCTGGTGCAAGCTTTACCAGCTAGCTCTCTCACCGGTCTGCATATGAAGAGTACAGTCTTGTAATTTTGATGTTTGGTGGGTCTGAACCTCAGGCTGAAACGTGGAAGAAGGAAGACTCTCATGTGGGAAGCATATAGGTTTATTCAACCCCGAAACCCATGTGAAGAGTGAGGCTCCGGGGCTCAGATTAAGTACCCATTAAGTACCAGGGGCGTCTCCCTGGCCAAGGAGATACCTAGAACCAATCTCAGGGAAGAGGGGATCTGACCAAGAACAGGGGACAATTGGCAGGACCATCTATGAACAGAAAGGGGAGTGGGGAACTTGATGCCTGGCTGAGTCACCCTGAAGCCTTACTAGAACTTTTCAGGCTAGGGTGTGGTGGCAGTGATGGACAAGATCCATCACCAAGGAAAGAGCACAGGGAATTGGGGATGGGGAGGTGTAGGGATAAACCATTACAAAACTAATAACAAAACATATAGAACTTTGGAAAACCCCAAAATGCACACCACAACATTTCCCCCTTTTCTTTTACTAATAGGAGGTGTCTTGCACACTGCAACATCTGGCTTTGCGGTAATTTTTCTTCCTCTTCTTAGGGAAGGAAGAGTTCATATTATGCTTACTTTATCCTTCCTATTGTGTTCAATAGAGAACTTTCCTTGGATATGCCCAGTTGCAGACCCATTTCTGTATTTCAGCCATCACAACCTGGGCTAAGAGCTGCTTGTCCTTGTTCCAAAGTGGACAGGCCTTTCCCTGTTCCCTAAATTTGCATCTCTGCTGCACTGGCATCCTCGTTCTCAAGGGCTGCAGGCATGGCTACTACCTCTGAACACACCCGGCCTTCCCTGAGCAGTCTTTTTTCTCTTCCATTTCTTCCATCCAGCTCTCTTGTTTTATTTACCATGTACCATAGTCCCTTCACTCACCCATATCAATTCAACCCTAGCAATGGACAGTTTGCTTCTCGCTGAAGGCTGCAAGCATCTGGCTTCCTTTGCTTTCTCATGGTTCCTGTTTTTCTTGCACTCAATGAGTGTTCACTTTGTTCCTCCTTTTCAGAAGAAAAAGCCCCTGAGAACTTGTACCTACATACCTGTTCTTCCTAATGTGACTGGCACAGCTTTCAGCCTTAAGAAACCATAGTTAAATAGATTTGTCTTTGAAAGATATGGGCAAATTTGAGTTTTGTACAAGAAGTCAAAACACTATTAATGCTAATAGATTTATAACATGGAAAAATTAGTCTAAATTTGTTTGTTTCCCATAGTATAGTCTGTTTCCCATTTAAAATAACCATCCAGAATAGATGTGCACTCTGTCCAGCTACACAGCTCATTCATCCTCTCTGCCTGTTTCTCATGTGGCAGAACGTTCTTTTTAAAGATTTCAGTAATAAAAAATGTTTCAATTTCTAGTAATACTCCATTGTTTGCAAGTTTGGACAATTCAGCATACTTCTGGTAGGCTTCTAAGGATTAGTTCCTGCATTTTGCATGCTTATTTTAGTACAAAAAGAGTGCTTATGCATATTTCCTAAGTTATAGTTGAATTTGCTGCTAGATAGAAATCCCTATAAATACACAATTATTTTGAAAATGAGTAATGTAGAGAATAGTATGTATAGTAAATATTTAAAGTTTTGCTCCATTTTTTTGTCAAAAACCAGGAGTGAACATAAATGGCATTTGGAATAGAATTAGCAAATGACATTATATTTAGAATTGAAAGTACAGCTTTATTATCTTTCTAGTCTCCAATGTGGCAAATCTGATAGTAAAACTACCTCATTTTCTGATACTTCTTTTCAAACAGTTCCTTCACTCAAAAAAAAAATGCATGTGATTTAAAAAATCAGTTTAGTGGTCAGGTGAGTTACATGCATGCAGAATTAAAAAAGAGAAATCCTTGCTCAATTTATTGGCTGCCCCAGATTCAAGATCAAGCTTTGCAAGCAACCTGCCTGTCTCAAGGACAGCAGGATATTGCATGGCCTTCACCAAAAAAAGTAGTTTTTATGGATTGTGGTTGAATACTTCTGGTCAAGGAAATTTCCAAGTCTGCTTTTAAGCTGTGCCTGCTCTCTAGGTAAAATGGGCACTCTGCCTTTCACATTCTGGGCCTAATCCTACCCACACACCATAGTGGACAAGGTTTTGCAGAACAGTTGTAGAACAATTTATAAGAGGTTTTTTCCTTGTTTTCATCATGGATCTCTCTGAGGATGGATGTCCTTGCTCTGCTGCTAGTGACAGGGTCTACCAGGGATGGGTCATCTTCCTGTCCCACCAGTTCTTGACTTCATCTGTTTCCTGATTAGCTCCTTAGGTGTTACCTGGCATGGGGACCACCTCTCACTGTGGATGAGTGTAACAGCATATTGCACAAAGGGTCCTTAATCTTCTTCAGTACCACCAGTTTGTATTTCAGTACCACCAGTCTGAGAGTTTAAGACAAAACCACGGTTACTGCTGGAGCCTATGGGTGCTCATGTTTGTACATGGCACTCATCTGTGACATTTGTCCTGCTCCTTTTCCTTCCTTCCTTCCTTCCTTCCTTCCTTCCTTCCTTCCTTCCTTCCTTCCTTCCTTCCTTCCTTCCTTCCTTCCTTCCTTCCTTCCTTCCTTCCTTCCTTCCTTCCTTCCTTCCTTCCTTCCTTCCTTCCTTCCTTCCTTCCTTCCTTCCTTCCTTCCTTCCTTCCTTCCTTCCTTCCTTCCTTCCTTCCTTCCTTCCTTCCTTCCTTCCTTCCTTCCTTCCTTCCTTCCTTCCCTCCCCAGACTCTTCTCTCTGTTCCTTTGATGGTAGGTCACCCGCCCCAAAACTGAGATGGCTGAGCAGTGCATGTGAGCTTCAGCAGAAGCCTGGTCATATAACTCAGCCCCCCTTGCAGCAGCTGCCTATATCTTGATAGATCAGGGAGGATCTTGGTGCTTTCTTCTGCTAACCAGCCCCAGCAGAGAGGTGGGGCTGGTTAGCACTGGGGACAAGATGGGGTGGGAACACCTGAGGGATCATCTGTCTGCTACTCAAGCTCTATGAAATAGCTTTCCTCAGTGTTTGTACCGCATCTAGTCTGGAAGCAGCACATGAAGCAGCAGAGCTTCAGTTTCACACAGCTACAACAGCAAATCTGCTTCTGACTGATGCAAACCAACAGTTTGTCACCTGTAAACATAAGAAGAAAAGTGACAGGAAATAAAAGAGCAGGCTGAGGACCCAGGAGAAATCCAGGGAGAATCACAACTCATACAGTTTTCCAGAGAAATCACTACAGATACTTAAGGCAAAGTAATTCTGCTTTTTCTCCTATTTTACACCTCTTGGGTGCACATGGATCACTGGCTTCGAAGTAGTACTGGTAGCTACAAGTAGTACTTTACTGATAGTAATGGATATGGTGATTCAGTGAACAGCAGTGGGAAAACAGAGAAACATATGGCAGCAGTGGTCCAAAGACAATGGAAAAAAAACCCATTCAGAAAGCTACATTTATAGAGAAATGCTAGAGACGCACATAAACCTAATCCATTGACAAGAGTGGACAAAGCTAACTTTCCCCCCGATACATCACTCAGGATCTGCTTTGATAATGCAGGAATATAGCTGGCTTTGTGCAAGATGCTGGCTGCAATGTGGAAGCGTACAAAGCAGAATAAAGCATTTAAAATTCAAAGCTGTCCATGTAAGAGGCAGCGTAGCATGAATGGCCTCATTTGGAGCAGATTCCCATTAATGAAGTTTGGGAGGAAAAGCTGTCAGAGTTGTGTTGATTTGAATTCCTTTAGATAAACAACAGGGTATCGACCACATTAGTTTTAAGACAGGTCTGACAGGATATTATTAGAATGCCCACTTCATTCAAATATTTTATGTCCACATTTGAGACACTAGAAGGAAAAAGTGCCATTCGAGGAACAAACCATTGCACTTGGGAAGCCCTCAAGTTCTCATAGTCTTGCAGGGGGTGACTAGGGTGAAGAAATATGTATTCTGTATCAGTATCTGTCTTTGTTTCTACCATGCCTGTAGTTTCTCCTGCCTGCACCTCCACTTCTGTCAGACTCTACCCAAGTGAGTGGATGCTGACACATGCTGTTTTGTTATCATTGAAGTCCATATGGGTTTGCCAGCTTGGCAGTAGTCTGTGATTTAGAACAAGAAGTTGACCAGAGTGCCTTGACATTTACATCAGGAGCAGTTTTTCTTTTAATTACAAAATTGCCATGGCTACATTAAATGCCGGATGTTTCTTGTTACCTTCCAGTTCAGGTAATATCTTGACTAGCATGTCTTGACTGAAGCTCCCTTTTCTTAGTGCCCTTTCTTTTCCCAGCTTAAGTATTTCCTTGTGCTAGTCATCTCTTCACAATCTAGAACAATGCAAAACAAATACATGGGAACGGAGAGACAGAGGGCTTCTATAAGCACCATTAGTTATATCCAAGGGACTTTTTGCATGGAAAAATTCCCTACCCTTCTCTTAGTAGCCATCATCTGCTAGGAGGCAGACACTCACTTCAGTACATTGACAGTTGTATCAAACTGTAGCTTTTAAAACTTTGGAGCAGAGTTGTAGTGAGCATGTGATCAGAGGTTAAAAGCAGGAGGTAGGTCAGCTGCTGTGTTCTTCTTGTCCTTCCATGCTTCTTGGTGGATGCTAAGGATTGTAAACGCAGACTACATTGATAATTTCTGGAAAACAAACAAACAAACCTACCTCAAAACCACCCCTAGAGCAACCAAATGACAAAAAAAACCCACAACAGAAAGTATTTACTCTAAGTCAGTGCAAGCTTATTATGCCAACTCTATGGCAAGCTGTCATAAGCCCCAGAGTGAGCTTGCACAGCTTTGGGGAGAAGGACCGGTGGTGAGTGTTTCTGTCCTGCAGCTATCTCCCTGGCTCACATGCCATAGCTGTGTGCTATTGTGATTGAAGCCATGAATAAAAATCTCTTTCCTCCCCATGTCTTACATTATGTGAAGCTCAGTGGCAAGCCAGATCTAACCCCATGGGCCCCATGGGAGATCAGGCTGATGAGGTCAGATAATGATGAGAATTCATGTTTGCTGTAATTGTGATTTATTTCTTGTGTAAAATTCACTCATCTCAATAAAGATGCACAGCTATTGTTGAACCTACATAAACTGTTTCATGCTCATCAATAAAATGGTTTGGGGGGCATGTGGTGAATGTTGCTTCTCTGGAACTACTTCAGTATTTAATTCCTGCTAATGTACACTATGAAATTGTGTTGAATTCAATTTGCAAAAATGTAAACTGCCATTTAAGGGGAACTCATATATGGTTAGATGAATGTGTAGCCTAGATGCCTCTGTAATTTCTTTCAATGTCATTAATTTGATACTCTGAATTATTATGTACAGACTCTAGCTCCATATAAAAGAGAATAAACCTCAGAAAAGTAACCACAGTAAGTGCTTTTGAGAGTTTGGTTTTTTCTGTGCAGTAGCGCTGAGGAATGCTGATGTCTCTTCATAGCTTGTCTTCAGCCTTGTAACTTCAGAAATATAATTACACAGAAATATCATGCACTGACAAATAATAAAAACACCACACCCAAGAATACCCAGAGAAATCACTGAGATTTATTTTATTTACTTAGTTATCACTGTAGTTCAATAAGTGTCGGAATCAGTAATAGTGAAGTCAAGAGTGTTAAGGTCTTAATGTATCCCAAGTGTAACTGTAAAGTAGTGTACTGGTATCACAGCTTGGCCTCTGACAGTCCTTTAAATTTTTTTTTTGTGTGACTTGATGCATGTGTGATCATCCAAGTTGCTGCAAGGTCAAGCAGACTACAAAACCCAGCCCAACCTTTTCTTCAGCCAATCAACTTGATACAGGGAACAAGGGTGTCATTTTTACATTCCCAAGCTGCAGAAGTAACCTGTTTTGAAATCTTTCTCTACATTTTGCTTCCTGTATTTTATTTCCCTGGAGGCAATATAGCTTTAACCCTCCCAGACTGACTGCATCCCATTCAGCTGGATTATTTTAAATCTGATTATTTTTAATGAACTTGGTGTGTGATGTAGTCACAAAATGGGCTTGGGCAGCAGCAAACTCACTCTCATGTACAGCAAACAAGTCAAATGAACAGCAAAAATATTCTGAGGTTATACCTGGGTTAGTTATAAACACTGATGAATTAAAATTATAGAAATGCTCCTTGGAAATTCTAGGACAATTTTTCCTTTTGCATCCAGTGGTGTGTACTATCACTGCAAGAAGTTGTGTTAAAATGCATTTGTAGAACATAACAGTTATTCCTCAGGAAATGACACCCACACAGGATACATTTCTGGGAATTTTTACTTTGGACTAATTCTACGTTTGTCCCATGGTCTTGATGCCTATTAGAGGCCATAGTGGTGTGACAGGAAAAGTATGGTTGGAGGAGATAGCCAGGAGATCAGCACCAAAATCACACTGAACTGCCAGTGTAGGTGCACTCCTGAGGCCCAGTGAGCAAGGAGCTACCCAAAAATTAAATCTTTCCATGGGAAGCTCAGCTGTGGTGCTGGAGTTTCCCAGGAATTAAGAGCGGGACAGATTGGTTGGTTTGAAGTCAGAATGTAAATAACAGGCATGAAAAGCAGCCAAAGAATGTGCAAGAGAATAGAAGACAGTAACAAAACAAGTCTTAGATAAGGTACTCAGAAATAATGAAAATATATGGGGAAAAGCTAAAGGCAAAGGAAATACTTTCCTTAACATTTAATTATATTTTTGTCCTCAGAAAGACATGCTCATTTAGAAAAATCCTGTAAAAAAATCCAAACTATTAAATGGGAAAGGCTCCTCTTACCCATAAAAAACCTATAGCACTTTTTCTTTCCATGGGATAGAAACTTGTGAACATAGATTCTGTTGAACATTTTTTGTCTGGTTTGTCCCTTATGAAGTGGTAAGTGCTGGGGAAAGAAATGAGCCTTATCTGGTTTGCTACCCGCCTAACCATTATCAGCTGGCATCAGGTAAAGAAATGAGCCTGAAAGAGTGAAGGATAGGTGCAGATGCTGGAATTCAGTGAGGTCAAAGAAGTCACACGGATGGATGAAAGGAGTGAGAAATTTTCTTAATGCTTGTTTTCAAACGAGCAGCTCTAGCAAGACGGAGGAGCAGCAAAGCATGCTTTGCCAGAGGTGTCTCATGGCTGGATTCTCAGGTGTCTAATAAAGTAGAAGCAGTGATCTGAGGTTTTTTTTCTCTCAGGTGGGCTATTCATAATATTTATCAGGTGCAATTTCCTGTGATTGATGGCTTGTGCTAACGCCAGGGGCCTCTCCTTGATAAGTGTGTTTTTAACAATCTCTCTCGCTGCTTGTTAGGATACTCCCATAAAAACTGGTTGGGTCTTAGTATCACTGTAGTTTTGATCTTCATATCAAATTTGATTGAAATAATTAAATGATTTGAGAATTAGTGTCTTGGAGGGCAGTGTAAATGGAGGTAAGGAACAAGAGGATACACAGTATCAAACAGTCTAATACAAGATTGTGCAGAATTTTTTTCCTTTAGAAACCAGGCTGCAAAAAAATAGATAGTAACAAGATCTGAAAGAACGCGATTTCTAGATTCTTTGCATTTTTGATTTTAATTCAGTTACTAGAGATTGAATGAAAAGTTAGGAGTACCACCCAAAAAATGTGCAGCTGCTGCATTCGTTATTTGAGTGTTTTGCATAAAGTTTTTTTTCT
Organism: Zosterops lateralis; assembly: GCF_965231275.1. Classification (NCBI taxonomy): domain Eukaryota; kingdom Metazoa; phylum Chordata; class Aves; order Passeriformes; family Zosteropidae; genus Zosterops; species Zosterops lateralis. The sequence goes on from NC_139763.1 coordinate 32,718,116, forward strand.
GGAGTTTGATAAAGGAGGTGAGTTTAACTGCCTCCCCCTTTGCATTCCTCATAGAAATCTGAAAGTGCATCTTTAAATGATATGTTTTGAACAAGAGGAGGAGGCTGCTGCCATGGGACTGGGAACTGAAGAAGAAAATACCTGCTTGACTGAGCTGCCCTTTTCATCCAGAGTAGTGTGAGACAAATTCACTGAATCAAAGCCTGAGTTCCAGATGCCTTGTACAGTTGGAGATGGCTTCCTGCCAATGAGTTTCCAAAGCAAACAAGGAAGAGCAAATTTGCGTAGCATGAAGGGAGGCAGTGAACAGGGTGGTTCCCTTCAGCATGGAAGGGAATGTTAAGTGCTGTAATACAATGTTGTTTTAGAACAGAACAGAGCCTGGAAAATAAAATTCAACTCTGATCTTAAGCTCTCTGAGCTTAACCAAGTTAGTCAATGACATTTGGCTTGGGGTGGTGTAATACAGTGTCTGTGGCTTGCTTTAAGCCATGTGTATCCATGACTTAAACTGGTTTCTGATATCATAGAAATAGAGAATCATGGAATGGTTTGGGTTAAAGGGATCTTAAACATCATCTGGAGCCCTTGAGGACCAGGATGCCAGTGCAGCAGAGATGCATATCTAGGGAACAGGGAAAGGCCTGTCTGCTTTGGAACAAGGACAAACAGCTCTTAGCCCAGGTTGTGATGGCTGAAATACAGAAATGGGTCTACAACTGGGCATATCCAAGGAAAGTTCTCTATTGAACACAATAGGAAGGATAAAGTAAGCATAATATGGGATGCCTTCCACTACATTAGGCTGCTCAGAGCCTCATCCAGCCTGGCCTTGAACACTTCCAGGAGAGGGGCATTCGGAACTTCTCTGGGCAACCTGTTCTCATGCTTCACAACCTTCACAGTAAAGAATGTTTTCCTCATATCTGGTCTAAACCTACTCTCAGTTTAAAAACATTACCCCTTGTCCTTTCATTATGCACTCTTGTAAATAGGCTCTCATCAATAACCAACCTAGCACTGAAGTAGATTGGAAGTAAACTTTAGGTCAGACTAGCTGGGGCCAAACAGACTCAAATGCCTTTGGCAATAAATCTTGACTGGCAAGATCTGCAGACCCATCAGCTAATAAGATAACTTCTAATCTCCAGTGAAGTGTACAGAGATTCCATGTAGGCAAACCTCGGATATACACATTGGTATAAGATGCTTTCCTTATCTAGTATAGTGAAGGAATAATAGTGTTGAAAATAAGCGTGATCTTAGAGAAGATTTTTTGTGTTGTTCTGCCTGCTGGCCATATGCGCTTATCGACTTCAGGAGTGGTCTTTTCTGAATGCTAAAAACAGTTTCTGCTTTGTCACCTTCTCTGATACTCTTGGATTCAGTGATCTTAAAGGTCTTTTCCAATGTAACAATTCTATGGTTCTATGCTGAGAGAGCTGACTGACCTCTTCATCTGTCTACCACAGAAGCACCTGGCTCCAGTTCACAGTTTAGCAACCTCAGTTCTGTTACTTGTGAATTTACTGCTGAAGGGTCCATTTAAAAGGAAAAATAAATGAATATATCAGCTCTACAGCAGCCCATCTGGGAATTTTATAACAGTATTACATCTTCACAGGAATAACTGTGGAGGATTGCAGATTGAAAACAATGGCTTCAGTTTGTTACAGCTGAGGTCTGGGTAGCAGGAGACTTAGTACAGGATTACAATTTGATATCTGAGACTGTGATTCATTCAAAGACCATAGTTCCCTTCTGTACTCTCCTCCGCCTGGTTATCCATAGCGCTAAGAAAAATAAACCGCAGAAACTTAATGAGAAACAAATGTTGTTGCTGAGTTGGTCTGCAGTGGCAAGCCAAACTGTAGAAATCACTTTGTTACTGTTTCAGTCACTTTACTTTTTAAAGGCAGTTAAATAATTCTGAGTTCTGTGTGAGTCATGAACTTTGGGAACCTCATCATAGACCTCATCATATCCTACATGCAGGCTTGGTCAAGAAAACAAGAAATTGAAGGCAACGGTGTAGTGTCTGGGATCAGAGTGAGAGTCTACCAGTGGCAAACACAAGCATTTTTCAATGAGTAGTGGAAAGGATGTTTGTTACTTGTGGTACACAGCAGCACCACTCCTGCAAACTGGGTATTTGAGGCTCTCCAGTAATTGTTTACTGTGATTGCATGGGAAAAGGGGAATCCAGAAAAGTGCCAAAGCACTGTGGTCTGCCTCTCTGTGTTGGATAGGTGTGCTCCCTACAGAAGTGTACTGGAATCTTGGGCATTGAAACAACTACCACATGAAATGAGGTGCCTCAAAATTGGGCAAGAAGGTGCAACTTCTCTGAGATTTTTGCAGCTCTCTTGAATCTCTAAAAGGATCCAAGTTTCAGTTGCTGGGTGGAAGAGCAAATACCATTTCAGAAGGACCTGCAAGGGGATTACTGAGCTGCCCAACATGGCTCTAAAGAAAAGGGTCTGAATGGTTAAAATTGTGTTGGGGCACAGCCTTCCATTCATGTTCTTTTTAATATCTTAGACAGTACTAAAATAGCAAAGCCACTACAAATTAATGTTTGTGTTATTGTTGATGGTTTTTTATTTTTATATATATATATATTTTTTTTTTCCAAGAGTTGCCATAGAGATTCTAATCATATACATGGTAAAACCAATGCCCCCTAGTTTCTGGCACATACACATATATACATGCATTACCAGAACTTATATATTTAAGTCTTTAGTGCTCTTTGAGAAAATAATTATTTTGGAAACAAAACACTAGTACATCAATTTGCCATTCTGGTTTTTTACCTTATTAAAAACCAAGCACTAACACACCATTATTTTTAAACTTCAGATTTCTCTCATACTTTTATTCCCACTCTTCTCCTAATGCTGCACAGTACAGAGTTTTAACTTGTGCATGTTGATGCCACCTGATCTCAAAGTATCTGTAGGCTTTTTTTCTATAGCTCTGTCTGAGTTGTGATTGGTTTTTTGTGGTGCAGCATCTTAGAGTTGGTTGGGTTAAAATTCAGGGTGAACCCATTTTAGACATGATATATACCTATATCTATATCAAACTATTATTTGCATGTGTGTGTACATTCATACACAACCATATTTAAAACAGTGTTGTTTCAAAGAGTGGAAAAACCCCTTAACCACTGAAAGTATGGATTCAGTATATTTCTTGTAACACAATAATATGAATATGCAGGGACCTGTTCTAGTAAAAAACCCCAGCCACGTTCTATTTTAGGAGCCTTGTATGTTAAAGTGTATTTTGGAATAATTTGTTACTTAAAAAGCCCTGATGCTTCAGTGTGAATTGGGATTTTAATAGCAGCTCCCAGCTGAAATGAATGGTGTTTGCTTGACTGAGCATCTTTGAAAATTTTAAATCTGGTTGTATCCCTCATGGCCTTTTGGGTTCTCTGAGGAACAAACCCAACTGTCCTTGCAAGTCATCTCTGCTCAGGGGAAGGCAGACAGGTGATGGCACCTGGTGATCAAAGATGCCAAAGTCATCAGGGAGCTCTACAGATACCACTTTGGGAGCTCATTCACAGATACAGCCTGGAGCAGATTGCAAGCCAGAGCCATCTGTGTAATCTCAGGGATGTAAGCAAAGCTAAAGCCAACTAAATGAGAACATCAAGCTTTTCTAATACATCACAGCCTTAACCACAATATGGAAGTTTGCGCAAGTCTGTCTTTGCCAGACTGTCAACCTCAAGTGACAGCTGTCCAAGCAAAGGCTTGCAGCACTGTCTGACGTGCTGCACAGAATCCCATACTTCTTCATCCACCTCCATCAGCCAACAAAGAGGCAGAAGTCCAAAAACCTGATTTATTTAAAAATGTGAAATAAAATGCCAGCAGATCCAGAGCATCAATGTCTGGGTACAGAGTAACAGCAGGCAGAATGAGGAGGGAGGAGGAAAAAAATGAAACTGATGCTATGGTTCTCCCAAACTCCATGGTTAGCTACTGCAGGTAGCAGTCCTCACTTGGCTGTCACTTGTCATTCAGCAGCTGCAGACTGCATTGGACTGAAGCCTTCTCAACAATTCTTGTTCAATGCTGCAGTGGCATTGCCTCTGGGAGGAAATAGTTCTGGGTGAACTATCTCAGAAGCAGCACTGAGACCCTTGTGTTGCTCTTCTTTGTGTACTGCCTTAGATAGGGCACACAAAACCTAAAATAAGCACTCTTTCCCCAAAATGGTAAGACACTTTCTAGAGGGATCACCAGAGTGATCTCTCTCCCAGAACAGAGCTAGCACATTAACATCTTGGTCTTGGAGAAGGCTGTCCACAAGTATGTAAGAAAGGGTTTTGCTAAAAATGATGAGCATCTGTGTTTCACTGACAGAAGTTACTGAGCAGAGAGAAGCTTGCACATGACCCATGTGTTGTTTGCTGGCTGATAAAGCCATGGACAGAACCCAGACCTCCCTTCAAGACCCAAACCTGTGCTTCACCCTCTGAAAAGCCCACTGTCTCCCATGAAGTTATGGTCCACTCTGGGCAGTGGGGAATTGGTTATCCTGCAAAACATACACATTTTTCAGGGTTTTGTGCTTCTAAAAAAATCACACATGGTCTCCACAGTTCTGTAGTATAAGTACTGTGGCTGATAGTACAGATGTTTTTACTCCATTACCCTCTCTGTTTCTCCAGCCATTTCTTTGGATTCTGGGTGGTGAGAAAAAGAACGTTGCGAAACACAGAAATGTATAAAAAATCAGTTCAAGCCTGTAGTGTGAGCATCTAGGGTAGGCAGAAATGTGAAGGCATGGCTGACAGCAAGAGTACACGCTATTATAGTGCCACATGGGGAAGAACAGCCAGGATTACCCCAAGTGATGTCTCTGACATAGCACAGCACTGTGCAAAAACCTTCCTTGCTTCACGCTGGCTGTGTTGTGCCTGAGGATCTCTGTGCTGAACTTCACCATGCAACATAAGTGTGCACAGAGCTACCAGCAGTCTCTGGCATGCCTTCAGCACCATCCACATCCACACTTAACTGCAGCTAAGTATCATCAATTCATCTTAGCCAAACTGTGTCTGGCACTAGAAATGCAGGCCTAAGTCCAGACACTGCTTACCCTCAGCTCTGTGTTGAGGACAAAGGCAGCCCTTGGAGCATGTCTAATCTTTCTCAGAAAGAGAGGAAATTCACACTGCAATCCATTGGAAAAAAGTGTCTCTGCTGGTGCAGGAAAGTAGGATGCAATCCTTTAAGTCTTAATAATTCCTTGGGAAATGAAGTGCCAGTGATGTCATAGACAGTATGGGAAGGCTATCGTTTGCCCAGCCACCTGGGGTTATTTCTGCACTCAACCTCACTTTCAAGTCACTGTTGTCTCCAGAGCTCTGGAGTCCCTTAATCTTTAGTACAATTTAGTTGCAAGGCACCACATCCTTTCTTACTTCAAATGTTTATGAACTGCAACCTCTTATGAATAAATAGCTTCTTCACAGAAGTGTTTCAGTGGTGAAGATGTTTTACACTCTTACTTTGATCAGTGCATAGCCCATCAGGATGACTGATTAAATGCCTCAATGTTTCCTCAGGTTGCTCTCTGGGAAAACTTGGTGCTGAGAAAGACCACATTTCTTCTTTGTTTACAGTGATGGCACTGACTTTTCACAGAGGAGCAGTTAATTTGAGGAGAACTTTGATTTTATGGGACAATAGGTCAGTATGTCATACAACACTCTTCCTCTGCAGCCTCACGACAACAGCTGGATGGGAGGAGATATCTCTGCCTGACAGTCTTTCAGCTCCCAAATGGTTAGATGGTGAAGTGTGACTCCTTTTCAGCCTTTGAGAGATTTGAAGACAAATTTCAGGCTTTTCCTTCTGCCCATAGTGAATGCAAATATCTGGACAACAAGCAGTGTCCTTCTGAAGAAGGAGGTGCAGAAACATTCGGGCACTATGGTCAGGATGGCTCAGGATGGCTTTGAAAGTCCTGTACCCTGAGCTGAGCTCTATGTGCCCCGATTTAGCAGGCAATTAACAGAACATTGAGACGAAGGTTTCCTGCTCTGCTGGGGAAGTGCCCAAGGTGGTTGCTGGCATGTGCAGGCATGAGGTGATGCCAGGGTGGATGGCCTGTTCAAAGAGCTGCAGCTGAAATGCTGGCAGTAGCCACAGCCTTCCCCCCCAGTGCTCAGCTTGGCCTCTTTCTGTTTACACCTGGTTTGGGCTGAGAGCATTTCTCAAGGACAAGAAAGACCCCTGGGTGTGTCTACTCCTCAGGCTGTTGGGATCTAACCAGTGGGATTGGATAGGGGCAGCTCAGAGGAGCCTTACAGCAGCTGCCCAGCAGGCAGAGGGAGCTTGTTCTTTGCTAAGGGAATGTTTTGAGACTGAGCTGCAGCTGGACTGTCCTCCAGCACTTGGGCAGGCAATGTAGAGTTGACAGAATGCTGCCAAGCCCATGTCCCAGGGAGCAGAGTGGAGATCACCACCTCTGACAGGTGACCTTCACCTGTTTTGCAGGGGACTGGGGGCATGAGGAGACCACAGCAGTATGGCTGTGTGCCCACTGGCTTCCTTGAAGTGGGTTAACGCACAGTGTGATTTTTGAAGTCTGCATGGGTAAAAAGGGCAGTGCTGCTGCATGCTGTTTTAATGTCCATCCTTCCTGCTGATTCTGTTCTTTTACTACCCTCTGAGAAGGGTGGTTAGACCTGTCCCACAGCCTCATACATCAGGGACAGTGGAAAGGACCCTTGCCCAGCATGACAACAGAGATGCCCCAAGCTTTGTGTCCACAGTCAAACCCTGGACCTGCTAAAACAAGACTTCTAAATCAGTGAGGAGAGACAAACACACTTGGGAGTCGGAAATCTTTACACCAGTGTTAGATGCTGATTGCAGAGGAAATCTTCTCCAGCTATGCCTTGTCTCTCCTTGTTGGCTGCAGATGGATGCCAGATGACTCTTTTAGAGAAGGCAGAAACTTCTGAAAGGATAAATTTAGATGAAGTCAATTCCCTCCTGAGAGCATAAGCTTGCATAGCTGTTGTCTGGTCCTTATGTTTTAGTAATGTCCTATTCCTCTCTCTGAAGGCTAAAGAACACATACTCCTAGTCTTTTTCAATGATTGCTGAAAGACTTTCCTCACTTTAGGCAACTGCTTGAAAAAAAATTATCCAGCTGAGGGCAAGAAGAGGAGTGCAATGCTGACTGAAAGGAGAGGGAAGGAGCTGGAACTTTGAAGAGTGGCACAGGAAAGTAGAACAAGAGTCATTGTCCACAGAAATATTTATTTATTCAAAGTCACTATGCAAACACAAGACAGCTGTTGGCTTTAATTGCGAGGACTGTGATTGGTAACAGTCTCCATCTGTAACCTGTGAAGGGATTATTTTACAACTTTTTATGGTTTTGTTATGGATTTTTAAACTTTATTCCAGGGAAACTGGCAGGAAGGATTTAATCACAAACACTTTTTACATTTTAAACTGAACAGAGTCAGTGCAAATATCCTACTAACAAAAAAATTAGACTCCCCAAAGTATTGATATATAAGTGGAAATTAAATTAGTAGTAAGTATAACCTAGACTTTATCTGTATCTAAAGACTGCATTTAATTCATTTCAGTAAATAACAGATTGGATAAAATTACTTACAGGTCCATGAACAATTTCAGTAGAAATGAAACAAAACCTCAATAAAATAATCACATGGTAGAGTGATTCAGTGTGAGCTGCTTTCTGTCAAATGTTTTAGTTAGGATTTTAGGGCCTGAGCATTTGCAATTCTCAGCTTCATTACAGCTTCTGCTTTTAATATTTTTTTTTTTTAAGCAACAAAGGAATTGTTCTGGCCTACCAGGCACCTGATAGGGATTGCTTATATACAGCCACTGATGTTTTATTTAAAAGCACATGTGAAAAGCCTCTGTGTATTGAAAAAAAAGCTGAAGAGGAACTAGAAGTGCAGGCATAAAGGAGGGCTCAGTCAAGCAGAGGATTGTTTTTTAGAGAAGCCAGATCTAGGAGCATTGCTCAGAGATGCTCTTGGTCTTTTTTTTACACTGGGCTGGTGTAGCCTCACTGTTTAACTGATGCCGTTAGCTCTCTTGGCAGACCTCAGTTAGCCTGTGCCCTGTGCTTTGCCGTGGTGCACCTTAGAGCATGGAAACAGTCTGAGACCTCCACTTAGCACAAATGGGGAGCAGAGAATGCTCAGGAGTGAACGTGGTGGCTGAGCAGTTTCTCACATGGATGTAGCAGCAGATCTTCTAAGTAGTACCCCCAACCCTCCCTGCATCTCTGCAAGAGTGAGGAACTGCCCTGCCTTTCTGCCCCACCAATTTCCCAACTTCACTGATTTTTTTTGAGATTTCTGCATAAAGCCTCTCTTTCCTTATAAAACCTCTTTGCCTAAATTAGGAGCAGTGCTGCAATAAAAAGGCAAGAAATAAATAATCTTATAGAGAAACTGGGACCCAATGCAGAGCACAGCAGACAAGCAAATTTTCTGCCAAGTGTTTTCTTGGTACTGGCCAAGCTCTTGCAAACCCTGACAAAATAAGCGTATGCCAGCCAGCGTATGGTTTGGTTCGTGAACAGGAGTAGGGCTCTGATTCCGCACATGTATTTGAGCAACTCCTTGCATCTGTGGAAGGCTGCTGGAAAAGCCTGCAATTGTAAACTGCCTTTAATGTGTAGGAACTATACCTTTTTATGGCCAGATTGTCTTTGTTATCTGCTGGGAAAATCTTCCTACATTACTTTCTCCCTGTTGTCTCAGGGAAGGCTGCAAGCAATCTCTGCTGGCTTTTCGGCAGCTCTCCTTCCCTCTGCTTTCATGTGCTAATGTGCTATGGGGGATCATGGCAGGGGCTGAGGAGTAAAGTTGTTCTTCATCACATTTCACATCTGAATTAAAATGAGCCTGCAGATACTCACATGACACAGGTTTTAGCCCTCTGTGGCAGAAGAGGTGTGGAGAGCTCTCCCCTCTCTCTGGACAAGTATCTGTATTCTGCTTTCCTCACCAAATGCCCTCCAGACCAAAGCCTGTCTCTCATCATCACTGAACCTCTCTATCCCTGCCATCCTCAGCTGTCCTTGCAGCACAGATCCATTTGCCTTAGCCAGAGGTCTGTGGACATACAAATGTAGCTTGGCTACAGACAGGGCAGGTGCCCATGGCATGACAAAGGTGATGGGAATGGGCGGAGAGGTACTCAGTGCATTATTGGCAAGAGTTTATCGGTAAAACTGGTGTTACCTACATGCAAAAGAGAAAGTCTGCAACCAGGGCAGAGCTGGGCTCCACTATGGGTTTTACATGAGCAAACACAGGCATTGCAAGTACCTTCCAAGGCTCATGGTGATAGAAAATCCTTTTGAGCTGTGATTTGGTACTCCACAGAGTCTGGCAATCCATAAACCTCAAGTGCCTGTTGTCTGTAAAGTGTGCCTGTGGTGAATGAGCATAAGGGGCACTGCTCAGACCCCACTTCTGACCTTGGGGCTGGAATGGCTCATGCCTGGCCATATGCATCCACCAGAGCATGAGCTGGGTGGGACCCAGCCCAGCCTGGGGATGGAGACTGCAGGGGCACCTCGCCTTCCTGGAGAGGCACCAGTGTGGAGGAACTGGAAGCCAGGCAGTTTGTTGCCATGGGCAGAACTGAGAACTGGGCTCTCCTGAGGTGCTAACCAGGCTATTCATGTCTGTATGTAGGTCAGCTTTTATAGCTTGGTCCACCCCAGATGTTCAGACCAAGTTGTAGCATTCACTCTGGGTGGTTGGATTAAATTAGTGGATAATTTAATAGGTGTGCTAAATCCTTATGATAACAAGTAATGTGTTTGTATGTTTCACAAGTTAATTATAAGGAGTAGATTTACCAGAAAACCTGTTGGCTGGGTGATAATGTGACCTGAGCATCTGGGGATGAACAGGGAAGCAGAGTCCTGGCACTGGGAGAGGCAGAGTACCACTTGTGGTGGAAGAAAAAAATACCTGAAAATGGACCTTACTTTTTCTCTGAGATGAAAGAAAAATAACCACCCCTACTCTGAAACTCCATTCTAGGTGTCATGAGGATGACAGAGAGAAATTCTTCTACAGACTCCTTTTCCTTCTCTGCCAGCAGCTTCATTTAGGGGCTGCCACTGTGATATCTATTGATTGTAACAATCAGGCACTTACAGGCTAAGTAGTGAAAATTTTTACATTTCAGACTTCTAATGCATCCATAAATGTAATAGAAAAATATTCTTTTTGTAGACCTATCTCAGGTGGAAGTGGAGAAAACCTAAAATTAATTATTGAGCTCAAATTTTATGTCTTTGCTTAGGCCAGATGAACCATCCATCTCTGACCAGACTATTTAAAATCTTAGGTCTCCTGGGACAACCCCTTCAAGTCCACACAACCTGTCAGTTTTCATGTACAAAAGAAATACTTTAAACTGAATGTTTCACTGATATTTGTGACATATATACCTCTACACATTGAACCCTGTGAGTGTGTGGGTGATGTCACATATTGATTCATAAATGCTAAAGTAACTATTTTCCAGTTATCTCTTACCCTGGAAAATCTTTGTTGGCTCCTCTCTTGTGCTGAATCAGTGAAACTCATGGGGTTTTTGTACTGTTTTTTCATGGCTATAACTGTGGAAGTTTACTTTTATATATATGTTTGTTCCTTACAATCACAGGAGAGCATGTGTGAAATCAACTACATATCTACTTGTTCAACACCCTTAATCTGAGGAGAACCATGTAGTCCTGGATGTGTACATTTGCACTAGGTTGTATCCTAATATTTTAACCCAAGCAATGTCTTTAGGGCAACACTGCCCTCATGGCTGGGATATAAGCAACTTGATCTGTTTGATCTAGAAATCGAGGATGTTTTGTGCAGGGAAGTGTTGTGTGCAAATCACTTTCTTTTTTCTAGAGATGATGGTTATTCTCTCATTGTCCATTGATACACTAACAACATAGAACTGAAACAACTAAAAATACAGAGGAGCCATTAGCAGTGATGTGGGTGTTTTATGTGGGTGTTTATGACATATACTCTCATATTCACTTCCAGCATTAAGCGTGGTCACTGCTGGGAAATCTGCATATCTTTATGCTCTACTATGACATGATGCCAAAGCACCAACACTTCCAGAAGTTTAGGAAAACAACTAAGTCCTGAGAAGAGGCTAACTTCATGCATGCCTGCCTTGCTTAGAGAATTATAGGGGTTATTTGCCTCATGCAGTGAGAACCAGATCTTCATTCTGCAACTGTCTGCTCCACTGGGAGTCTTGGCTGGGGAAAGACTTCCGAGTTTTTCTGGTCAAAAGGAAGTTACTTCTTTTATAGGATCATAGAAGCATGCAGTTCTGTGTGTAGCAATTAAATATCTCCCTTACTGTGCAAGAGGCAAACCATCACTTTAGATTAGTTCTCCTTTAGATGTTTTTCCCTTTGCCATTAGAGTGATTTAAGCTTATCCCTTCCTGAGAATCCTGATTTGCTTTATGCCAGGGGGGCAGATATGTGTGTGCTTGCTGAATATGTGTCATATGCTATCCTGCCATGGAGCATTAGTGAGCAATGCTTTTACATAGACTGCAGGGCCCATTTTGCGATCAAAAAGGTAAAACGTGTGTATGTAGGAGGAGGGAAAAGATATATGAATTACAAAAAATTTGTATCTCTGAAATGTGGCTTTACAGCTGTCAGAGTACATGTAATGTTTGCAGCCTATTATTGCCGTGTACAAAGTGGTTCCATAGCCTGAAGAAGAACAGATGTGAGCTGCAGAAAAGGCACCCACATGTGTATTCATGCCCTTCCTACACCAATACTGCATTTCAGAGAGCAGAGAAATGCATTTAAGAGGATGGGTAGAAAAGGATAAAGGCAACTTCCCAGCAAGTTGTGGAAACAAGGTAACTGGTGCCAGTCAAATTCACCATGCCCAAACTACCTTAGACTCAGAAAAATCATGTCCTGATTTATCACTCTCTATTTTGAAATCCTTCTAAAGGAGACCAGACACTGGTCCATTGGTCTTGTTGTGGATGCTGGCAATCACAGTCTGGTTTTCCCTTGTTGGACATTCACATGAGGTTGACCTCAGAGACAAGGGGAGGTATCAATTAAAAAAAAAAAATTTTTTTTGTCCAGCAGCTCTTCTGCCTAAATACGATTGTCTTTACCAAATTTGTCTTGAAAAATTTTGGGATATTCTCATCAGCTGACATCCTTACATATAAGGTTCTAATGAACTTATGTATTCTGTTTTCTATTTTAAGTCACCATATTCATAATCTTGAATTTTATATTTCAGACTCACAGTTCCCATTGGGAATGTTTGTTAAGAACTAAAGGTCATTTTATTGGTGACCTAGACTGGAAAATAATCTTTCTGTTTTGGAAAAGTTCTGGTTCCACTGGTTTTCCCATTTTGAGGCAGAATGATCTTTTTACAGTTGGAATTGATGGTGAGACATAGAAAATCTCTCCAATCAGTGGACACTTGCACAGAAAAAAAAAAAAAGAAGAAGCCCTCTAGAAGCCTAACTGCTTTATTTCAGTAAGTGCTAACCTCACATTGCTTGTGCTGACAGTTCTTGACCACTTGAGGGTCAAGGAATAAATTGCTACAGAAAATTCTTGACAATTTGAGCTAATGAGTACATTTAGAGTCATGATCCCTTCAATGAAACTACTTCAGAAATTAATTTTTCTGAATGCATAATTTTCTCAGCTTCATTGAAGAACCAACATGAAAATTGGATTGTCATCTAGTTCCAGAAGAGAAGAGAAACAGAGACTACATGAAACCACAATCACTGGTGTCAGAGAGACCTAGAAAAGTTTCCTCCTAGTCTCTCAGTAAGTTTCTGGTAAGACAGAGGATAGGCAATGACAGTATCAGCCTTAACATACAATTTATTCCAAGCACCTAGAGTGTATTTTAGTAGTGAATCTGACCCAAACTCCATCCTATCTGCAGACAAAAGCTCCTCCTTTGAGTCAAATTATGCTTCAGCCTTCAGCATGCATATCTTTTGGAGAAGCACTCAACTTCCAGTCTCACAACTAACCCAGCTGACTTGGAATTGAGCATCTGGCAACTTGAGCTGGACTTTGCAGTGTGCATGTTTCACTATGTCCTAGGTTGTACCACTTGGACATAATGAAACCATACTGTAAAGTAGAAATTTTCCATTTGTGGTCAAGGTATCTCTGCGAACCTACAAACTGCTCCTTAGAGGATCTACCAAGGCAGATTAAGCCAGCCTACTGTCAGTACACTTGCATTCAATTTACAAGACTCATAAGCTTCCAAACTGAAATTTTTTCACTGTGGTGACCAGTGACTGGATCTGAGGGAATGGCCTGAAGTTGTGTTGAGGATGTTTTGGTTGATTACTAGAAATAGGCTCTTCATCCAGAGGGTGATTGGGCACTGGAACAGCTCCCCAGGGAAATGGTCACAGCACCAGCCTGACAGAGTTCAAGAAGTGTTTGGACAATGCTTTCAAGCACATGGTGTGACTCTTGGGGCGTCCTGTTGTCCTGGGTTGCAGTGTAGGATGTACACAAAGTATTTATTCTATCACCATCTTCATGATCTGTTAAACCAAGTGGGGCAGTGTTTTCCCAGGCCCCCTACCTTTGGGCTCTCTTCTGCTAATGGCCCATCAATGCCTTGCCCATGACTCACAGGTGACTCCCTCCAGGAGTTATCTCTGTTTAATGGGCCATCAAGGACCCGCTGCATGAATCATCATCCCATTGTGAGATGCTCTGCCCAGGGGGAGGAGCCAAGCATTCTCACCTGGATATAATCTGGGATTTGGGATAGTACAAACAGCCCTTACCTACTGGATTCCCAGAGGACTAGAGCTACCAGATCTTTCTACAGGACCACTGCTTCAGGAAGACCACCTCATCTGGACTGCTTCCACCACCCTGCTCAGGTTATATTCTGACTCTGTCAGTGGTCTTTTGTGTTATTGCTTTTATTTTATTTTATTTTACCTTTCTTCTTATTAAATTGTATTTCTGACTTGGAGCCTTTCACTTGTTTTGCTTTCAAACCATGACACCTGTGCAGGGTGAGGAGTTGGACTTGATGATCCCTGTGGGTCTCTTCCAATTCAGCTTATTCTGTGATTCATTTAAGTGCCCACAAATCAAACTCTAAAGCTTTCATTATAAGGAAATTGCCATATTTATTTCCTTGTGTTTTCTCAGGCATTTTTAGTAGCCCCCTTAGCCACTCCACCTGGTCCTTATTTTCTCTATCTTAGAATGGCATGAACTCGAACTCAAACTGTAATGCACACACTGCACATCAGGATCACAACAAGAGGCAGAAGTGGACACAAAAATGTTTGTCAGTGCAAAAATAAGTGACACTTCTACATGGAGGCAGAGAATCCCAGCAGATCAAATAAGTCTTTTCCTTAACAGTCTTGAAGTATGTCAAAATAGGATGCATACAATAAAGGTAAAATCAAACACTTTCTTTCTTCCTGTTGTGGCTGCCTGTGTTTCTCCAGTTCAAAGTTAGCCTCCAAACTACAGAAGTAGTACAGAAGTTGCTTTTGGTTCTCCAGGGGCATAATTGCTAATGCTCTCCACATTCCTTTACAGTAACTAGTTGAAAACCATGTATCTGGGGCCTTCTAATGAAGCCTCTAGGTATTTTACTGGAGCTTAAAATGTTTTTGTTACAAAAACATCCTTTCAAATTGATTACTACAATTGTTATTTTTCCTTGCAGAGTGTAGGTTTCCTTGTTTTTTTTTATATATATATATATATATTTTTTTTTTTTCCTGGGAGAGAATATTTCCATCTGCTGATGATAATTGCCAGACATTACTGGAGAGCTACAGTATCTGCCTTCACTGACTTCTGGACTGGGGATCCCTCCTGTTTTATCATACATGTACGTACATATGTATGTATATATGCATATTGCATATCCTTAAATGTGAAGATGTGGTTTGATCTGTTAAAGCACAAACATATCTAGTACTTGGTGAAAAATGCTTGAACCTCTAATATGAAATATCAGGTGTTTATAAACTCCTTCTGCCTGTTTCAAAGGTGTTCAAAGCAGTTTGATGCATTAACTTTCTGTCAGTAGACTTTATACTTTGTCAGTATTGCCTGTCCAAATCCAACCATCCATAGTTATTGCAACAATTTTTGCTGTTCTTTCTAACTCCTGCTCATTGCCACCCAGGATCATGCCCTCCAGTTGCTGCAAGTTTTGGGCCCTGTGATTCCTCTTTTTTTTTTTTTTTTTTTTTTTTTTGCTGTTTGCCTCCACTGGGCTTTCATTAACTATGTCTTCACTGAGCTTTCTTTTGCAGCTGATGTCTGCAATGCACTTTTCCACCGTAACTTTTCTTTGAATGAGACCTCCTGTCTTGTATTAGAATTCTGCACCACTGAAAGACTGGATTTTCCAAAATACCTCCTGGAGTAGCCAATGCAATAACCATCTGACACTGTGTATACAACCTTCTTATCTTCCTGACCCAGCCTTATCCAGTGGAGTCCTGACTAGATAGAGGCAGAGGTTTTTGTTCTGCTGGGCATCAGGCTAGGAAGGCTGTTTTGCAGCAAGATGCCAGTTTCTGAACCCTAGTTGCAGAGAAGCTTCAGCAAAAGCAGCGAGGGAAAGGCACAGAGGCAAGGCCAGCTGTACTTAGAGGAGCTACAAGAGGACGGGGGTTGTCAGTGGCCAGTCTGGCATCAGGGCAGAAAAAGCTTGCCTGTACTACAGCATGTCTGACTGCAGCCTGGAAAGTGCTGTTTCCTGAGTTCAGAACCAGTTCCCCTGATCCCCACAAAAGAGAAATCCAAATATAAGGAAAGAAATCCTGAGGGAGAGAAGGAAAATGGTTAGGAATCTCCTTAGTTCTCAAGTGTCCACAGGTGGCAGAGCCACCAGCTATGGTAAGAGGCTTACTCCTCATATTTTCTCCTCCATCTTTTGAACATTTTATATCAGGAACAGCATAGCACTGATACCTGCTCAACTTCTTATGCCTACACAGCTTCTGATCTCTGACCAGAGCCAAGAATTCACAATGCTCTTCTGATCCCAAACACATACACCTGTACCTCTTTACCTACCTGAAGGGTTCTCCCAGGCCCATTAAAGCAGCTGATCCACATCATCTCATGGGAAAGTCTGCTTGGCCCTCTAGAGTCAGGTTTCTGTGAAAACCAGCTGCTCTGTGGTCCTAGAGCTGGCGGTCCCTTTGGCTGGTGTTGTGATACATAGTAGCCATAAAAATATTTGGACGTGTTTGTGTACACAGACACGTGTACATACAATGCAGAGTGATGATGATTATGGCTGGACTGGAGAAGGGCTTTGATTAAGTAAAACTACCCTGTGCTTCTACTTAACCCCTCCTGCTCCTCACCAATCATTCATCCAGCATCAGCTTATGTAGCACAACTCGCAGCATTGCACTGCAAGTCAGGACACAACTGCATTGGTCTCTCTACTTACCCTGGGATGGAATGATTTCACTGCTAAGGTCTCCTTCTGCCTGAGACTTGAGCCAATATGGAGAGCAGCTTTGCCTCTGCTGGGAACATGACTGCCCCAAAACATTGGGAGCTGTCTGGTGTGTGTCATGCCTGCCTTTCTTCCTGGTGTATCAGTGGCACAGTGCAGTGAGACTTTTGCAGAAACACAGCTGCCCATAGAGCTGGCCCAGGCAGCTGAGAGATGTTGGCAGCAATCATCCCAAAATAGCACAGGGTGGGAATACAGCTGGGGTGTGGATGGTGGCTGCTTTCATTTTCTTGCTTGAGAAGAATAGAAACCTGTGGTTGAAACTCGACTGAAAGGCCCAGGTGTGCCCCTTATCCTGGAGGCTGGCTGCTCTGGGGGTTATTGGGTTATCCAGCACTGAGTTTACTGTGGGAGGCAGGAACTCCCTGGTTGTCTATGGGGAGCATGATCTGGGTGAATGCTATTCACGGTTTGGAGCAGAGGTTTCTGCTCTTGCTGTTGTATGCCATACTTGTGAAGTGGGATTAGCACTGGGAGGTACTTCAGGTGGTGGAGGCATAACAGTGTGAACAAGAAACTGAGACTCTGTCTCTTCAGCACCCTGCATCTCTTGTGCTTTCAGTCACCCTCTCCAGCATTATATTCTAGGCCAAGTTAGAGAGCAGCACTAACTCTGCCACAGGCCCTCTCTTGGAGTAGTGGAGGGGAAATGATTCTAAAAGTGCTGTAAGATAACCATAAAGATTTCTAGTCCTACCTGCTAAACTGCCTCCATCCCTCCTTTGCTAGGATTCTCTGTTCCCCACATTTTCCAGGTGGAAAGCTCCTTCTTTTTTCCCCCATGGTTGCACTTTCGTTTCATTAAATCCTTTTGATCTCTGTACTTAATCAGAGATGATTAAGTACAGAGATGATGATCTAAATGTTGAGATGATTATTTATGAGGATGGGATATCAAGGATTGCAGAAAGCCTGTAACAAAAAAGGTGCATTTGAACTTTGTAAGAAAAGCAGAATATGCAGAAAGACTGTTATTGATTCTGTTTCAGAGTTATAACCAGCACCCCCAACATCAGTAGTAATTAGTCAAGACTTCCCCAAATCTCAGTGGTGTATGTTGGTACAGACACAGTTGGTCCCACCTGTCAAAGTCCCACCAGCTGTCTTCTCTTCCTGATGCCATAAATATTGTTCGGAATTACTGCTTAGGCGAAGGGGAACCAGGTGAGACAATGAGGATTACGTCTGACCCTCCATTGTGTCAAATGCAAACCATTTTCATCTTGTCAGCATCAATAAAAGACACAAATAAGCCAGAGGTTTACCTTTCCATCACTTGCCTTCTTTTCTCTGAATGGCTCTACTCTTTTCTTGAGATCTGCTTGTTTTCTGTAGCAGATTTTCTTTCAGATTGGGTTATAATACTAAATAGGGTAATGACTTTCCACTGGATCATAAGACAAAGATTTATGGGTCATGCCCAGTATCCAATGTAGAAAGCAAATGTTAGACCCACCTGAAAATGAGATAATCTAGAAACCAAGTATAGTCATAGCTGCAGAGTTTATTCATCAGGTTAAAAAACCTGGTCTGTAATTTACCAAAAAGTCCTGAGAAGTTTCAGGAAAATGAAAACAATAACTATAGAGGAAATACTCAAATAATAAAAATAATTATAGAGAAAATACTCAAAACACACAAAATGTGATAAACAGGATTTTCCTGCATAGAAGTTAAATCCAATGAGTTTGAATTTGGACAATTTGTATTTCAGAATGACATCTAATTCTGCATCAGAATCCCACTGCCTGTCTTGTGAGGTCACCAGAAACTTATTTTTTGAACCTGTATCCCTTGGGGTCTATCTGACGTCTCCAGCTGAACATGGCAGAACTGCCCCTCATGGTCTGGAAGGTTTGTGCCACAGCACAATATGTATCAAATACACCTCAGCTGAATCCTCTTGGTTCAGAAGTATCTCAGTAATATTTCTATTAAGAGGAAACAACACAATGAAGCTCAAACTCCTATACATGTAGCTCAATTTCTTATCCTTCAACTCAAGAGGGGACAGTTAGCCATGTGACTTTCCTGAGAGTGAGGTGAAGGAGGAAAAGATAACTATGAAAATGCTTAAAGTTGCTCTGATGGGCATGTAAAGTTTGGGGCAAAAGAGCCAGAGAAACACCAGATTGTGAGGATGATGATGATTTAATTGGCATATCAGCAGCTTTTCTGCAGCAGCATGAAGTTTTATAAAAATGAAAAACTCAAACCCCTTATGACTCCCTTACCACTCTGACAGCTAGACCTCATAAGCTAGACCTCATAGATGAAGTGCTTGAGGTGTTCCTCTCCTCCTTCCACATATAATCCAAAACCACAACAGGATGTTTCTATTTATGGAAATCTAATATTGCACACATAGAAAAAGAACAAGTAGAAAAGTAGAAGAAAGATGGACAGAAAAAATAGTTCAGATTATTCAGAAGAGTAATCCAGGTTACGGAGACAAAGGTGATATTTTTAACATTTTCCTCTTATACCCTGTCCTTTCTACACATTCTTTTCCTGGCTATGACTTGTAGTTGTCTAGAGAACTCTTGGGATGTAGTCACATTATTATTTTGCTGTAATATACCCCTGGGATATGGAATGGATGTGCAATAATTGCTCAGTTTGTGGTAAGACTTCTTAAAAAAGTTCTTTGGAAATTGAGATGTATCCCGCCTAACTGCAGTTATAAAGTACTTTTAACCATGCAAGGTTATATTGTTATTGGTCATGTTGCTTTTTAAATCTCTTCTTGCTTTCACCCTTTAGAGAGGGAAACCTGGGGACTAGCTATCCTTATTTCCATTCCTAAAATTACCTGGAGTAAAGTGTCTTTGGATCCTCTGCAATTGATTCAACGGTAAATCAGTTTTTCTGGGTTTTATTTGTTTTCCTCCTCCAGGATCAAGCCCTTTGTTATTGCCTTTGCCCTTTTGCTGCTCTGTGCACCCTTCATAGTTATAGGTGCACATGTTTTATTCATAGCCTGGGGTTATCTTTCTGCCAGTACCATTCCTTGCTTTTGTTTTTTTTTTCCTCTTGCCCTCAAGTCAGTGTACAGTATCAAGTGCATCTGTTGTTTATTGATTTATGCAGTGCTCCGAGACTGCACTCAAGAAGCCTTTTACAAGCAGAGAAGACTTCATTTATAACTGAAATACTGGGACCTCTCAGCTGGAACGAAACAGCCAGATAACAGCGCCAGTAACACAACTCAACAGCTCTCTGAGAGAAACTGAAGAATACCATATCTAATTGAAGCAACAAGGGATAGTTAACTACTGCGGCAAGAATGTAATTACTTATTCTGGAGACTGGCCAAGATGCTAGGGTTAACATTTCTTCTCTAACAAAACACATGCTGGGACCTTTAAATGGTTACTGCTAATTATAATTACCCCAAATAACACTGCCTAAACCACCTTTTACTATCACATCACAGTATCAACTTTATTATTATTAATGCATCCTTCAGAATGGTCTTTTTTGCAGTCTGCCACACAACAAAGTAATTCACAGAATGCTAATAAAGCTGTACCCAAACTGCTTCAAATCAGTGGACTGAGCATGAAAAAAGTCCAAAATAAATATAACTCCTACTTTCAGATGGGTTTTATTTGTAGCAGTATCTAAAAATGTCAGAAAATATAACTTGAGTAGAAAAATAGTGTAAACGGGTAGGTGGATTTGGCTGGTGAATTGAATTTAGCTCTACTGTCCTGAGTCTGTAAAGAAAGAAAACAAACTGAAATTTCTCCTCTACTCTATTGTACAGTGGCTGGAAAGATTCCTATAAACTTTGGGGGATAAGGTAGCATAACTTATGTCCATCTCACTTTTGTCCATCAATTCCATCCTACTGACATATGAAGAAACATAACTGTGTCAGGAGAACTCACAGTCAAGAAAACTGCAGTTTAACACCTGAGTTTCAAGAATGCATTTAAAATTACATGACCAAAGTGGTTGCAGTTCCATTAACTACTAGTCAGGTTCAGCTGAGGAAAATTTGGCTCATAATGTCTAGGGTTGAAGGATAATCACTAATGGCACTCAGCAGATGCCTTTAAATGTGTTTTCTTTTTCTACTTCTTCACTATCTATCATTTAAGGGTGTATTGCACATCTTTACATTTAAGTAAAAAAATGCATCTCTTTAGGTCTAAAACCTCTATCAGTTATTTTAAATAACAGCTTATGCAGGGGATAGCTGGCCAGAAGCATGGGAAATGCAGAAATATGTGTTCAAGCCTGTACCATCACCATATTCAAATCCACAGCTCCCAGAACTTTCACCCAATGGTTCAGTGGCTGATATCTTTGGTAGTGAGCTCCAGAGCTGTTGAGGTTGGGCTTCTGTCAGACCCAGGGATGGAAGGGGAAAATCCCACCATCCTGTCGTTACAGAGCCCTCACTGCCCCTTGCATGACGCAATTCCAGCTTTTAAAGTTTTCCCAACTTCTGGGAAGGGACCACCCCCAAGTAACACCATTCTAGCCAGGGACAGTGCTTCCTGCCAGTGGATCTCATGGCCATTGGCACAGAGCAGAGGGACAATAGATGTTCATATTAGTGACACTACTCTGGGTATGATCTTCTTAACTTGGATTTGATGTCTAGGTTGATTTGGAGCTTCTTTGAAAAAGATGTTGAGGTGAAGCATGCATGTATGCATATTGGCTGTAATGGGACCACTTCCAAGCCTGTGGTTTAGTGACTGTAACTACTTGTAAGAATGAAGCTGTAAGTTTTAATTTTACAAGAATATCAGTGAAGGCTTGTGCTAAACCAGCAGGCAGGAGGGAGGTCCAGCTGCAGACAGCCATTCCAGTACCTCGCTGCAGCTTCTTTAACAAGTCATTTTCCATCCAGCCTGGTCCCTGTCCATGGAAGTGTAACAGAGGTTCACACTCTCACACTAGGAAGCAATGCTTAGAAAGAGTTACCAGCTTGTTTTCCTGAGGACACTGACACAGAGAATACAGTGATCTAATAGCAAGATTTTTAAATAATTAGATTATCTCTCCCTGTCAGTGTTGCCTCTCTTATGTGTTCAACTGATCATGTCTCCAACTGTACTAGAAATACTGAAAGGAAACTATCCTGAAATTTAGGAGAAATTTAGCCCCCATCCCATCCTCTTGCTCTGTTGTTCTCAACACACCAGAAATCAATATGTGCCAATAACATCTTTCCTCTAACTGATTTAAGTCTATGATATTACCATAAGTTCTCACAGTCTTCTTAAGTTATATGTTTGTGTGGGTTATGTGTGTGGATTTATAAAATATTTCTTTCATTTCTGCAGAGCTAAGAGAGTTCTGTGATGAATAATAGTCCTGTATTTGCAGAATTTATATTACTAGTAGTTAGAAGGATGGATGTTCCAGTCTGCTGAAGATTTTAAAATCTGATTTTCTTCTGAAGAATAAACTTGAATGTTTTAAGGCTTTACAAAGAAGGACTTTAAAAAATACTTCAGATAAATACAGACTTCAACAGAATGCAGTGTTTTATATCAGCGCTTACTTGTTTTTCTATATTGAAATATATCATAAAAGGTGACTATAATTGGAGAGGAAATTAATTTCTGTAGTTAATGCGGCATTTTTATTTATGAATACAATAAACAAATAGAATAAAATGTTGCATAGTCCAAGAATGTATGGCCCCATCAAAGTTTCTGTATCCAAGTTCTCTTGGGGGAGATGTTTAAGCCAATAGAGCTGTACTTGACTTAGAATTCCCTGAGGTGCCACAAACATGCAAACCCTATTTTTCAGGCTGGGTTTCAGGCCATGCAGAGAGCTGGTGGCTCTCCCAGCACTGGCACACAGCCTGCAGCGGCATACAGGCTGGTGGGGGCGGGGGCCAGCAGCAGTGCCTGGCCGAGAGTGACAGTGGGAGGGTGTTCTTGGTGTCCCTGGAGGTTGTTGTCGTGCCTGCAGCAAAACACCCAAGTTCTGAAGTACTGTGGCCATGTGAAAGAGGGAGAGGTCATGTTGCTGACATTTTGAAATGCATGTAATGGATCCTGGAAACGGGAGAGGTTTTGGAGGAATACAGGCGTTCAGCCACCAATTTGTACTTCTGCATACAAATAAAATACTTTTGTAAGGAACTGCAAAATTTGGTGCTCTGCATGATGTCCAGCTCCCCAGGGAAAAGCTGCAGTTCCTCTGGTGGTGGCTCACTGCCCTGGCTGATGGAGCTTTCCTTGACTGACATGACAGTAATTTAATATTGTTTTTCAAACCAGTTCATTAGGTTTTAGGAACTTGCACAAAAAATGTCTTTTAACACGTGCTGCAAAGCTACTTCTACTGTGCCACTTGGGGTTAGATTCTTTTAATAGCTGCTTACTGAGAAGAGAAGATTAGAAAACCTCATCTGGGTGCATGAAATCCCTGGGAAGAAGGTTGTGAGTTTAGTAAACATTAGCCATTTCATGCTAAATTAATCCTTAGAGATTAATTCATTACTCTTCATTATATGTTTTATGTTATTGAAATAACTATCTAGGAAATATCAGGAATGATTTTCCCGTAATACAACATAAGAAGGTGATGGGCAATCCTGAAAAACCTATTGCAACTAGAAAAAGGAATAAGAAACCAAATTAAGACAATCTATACAGTGTAAGTCACACAATACCAAGAGTACAATGTCTGTGTGTATAAATTAAGTTATTTAATTATTGACTGAGTGGATTACACTCAACTACAAAAATGATGAATATTTATGGAAATAAATCCTGGATTAGTTCTGTGCAATAACAGCTACAAAAATAAGGGGATGAAAATCTGTCATTTAAGATGACTATTCTAAATTAATCATTAACGTGATACCTTCCATCAACACAAAATGTAAAGTTTCAGAGGAATCTCGTTTTTAAAAATCTGTTTACAGCATTGAAAGATTTTTGATCTCAGGGCAGGGTGTGGGGAGAATTTCATCATTATGGAGTGCTGGACAGAGGGTACATACTCAAGAATCTTCAAAACCAGGAATAGCATCACAGATACCTTTCCTCCCAGAGGGATGTTGCTTCAAGTTGAGGAATCCCAATAACCAAATTAATATAAACCAACCATTCAAAATCCACAAGATTTGCAGGGATTTCATCTTCCTTGCCCCATTTTTATGTTTCAAGTTTTGTGGGCAGGATCATTACATATCCAGGTAATTTCTGGCTTGAAGGTATTTTGGGTAGCGAGATAAATGATATGTCAGTGTAAAAAGATGTGTCTTAAAATGACATAACTATCTTCCCAGCAAAGGCTCACATAGAGGTAATTCCTTATTGTAAAGGAAAATAGATTTTGAATAGATAGATTTGTTACTGCATATCTGTGAGCGGGGCAAGGCTCTGTAGGTCTATTTGATGTGTAGTGGAACTCAGCCCCAAGGGCTGGGGAAGGAGCTCTGCTCCACCAAATCCTTGCAGTGAATTCTCATCTGTACGTTTGTCTCATGAATAAGTCGGTGTTTTAAGGAAACACATATGTCTGTGTCATCAGTTTCTTATCCACGCAGGAATCATATTTAAAATTCTGCTACTGTTGTGTTTACATAGTAATAATATGGATCATATTTGTATTTTTATAACTGAGGGTAAGGTAGAGCATGCCAATTAGCTCATGCTGTGTTTGGGTTTCTTCGGAATACAAAAACATCTCTTTGGCAAAAATTCTGCTAAGTTCCTTAGCATGGAAATTCCGGTGCTCTCCATGAAACATAGGTGCCAATTAGAGTGGGTCTTGCCCTCATCAGAAAGCTAGAAAGGGCAGATACAAACATTCAGATCTCTAAGACCATTTAGTTTCAGCTATGTCAAGAATGACTACTGTTTTCCACAGCAATTTTATTTTACAGCAGCTTTACTCTAGCTGGTGTCTGGCTATAATAAGGGACAGTAATTTTTGCCTTAATTGCTATATCACTAATTGCTAAAATGGTTACATAGCTTTAATTACAACTGCATATGTAAGAATTTTTTCTTTCTTTTTATAGATCTATCAGGAAGTATGCTCACACTTTAGAGACACTGACAGTGTCTTTTTCATCAAATCATAGATTCAAGATCAGAAGGCATTAGTAAAATAGGCTTTTTGTTTAAGAAAGTAAAAAAAACCCAGATACACTTTTCTTATGAGCCCCCAATCATCTGTTGTATTCACAAGATACTGAAAAAAAAATCACATATGATGAAGAATCCACCAGAGCACTTGTTAATTTGCTCCATATTTAATTCTCCTAATGCTTAAAATGTCCTTATTTACAGCTTGAATTTATCTGGATCCTGGATATCAGCATGTTTTTAGCTCCTGGAGTATGGGGTAGTAAGCTGCAGGAAATATTTTTTCTATATGGGTTCTTGTTGATCACTTTCACACCTTTTGATCCCTTAAATAACATTAATAAATACAGCTCTTTGAGCATCTCACTAAGTTTTATAGGCAACAAATTGCTTTTGTGGCCCTCTTCTGAGCCTTTTCTCATTTTTCACCATCGTCCTCTCAATGCATCTATCAAGCCTAGACACACTGGCTACATCTAGAATAGTAAATTAAACAGAGAACTGTTTGAGTGCTTGAACTTGACTGCCCCTGGTGTTAAATTTTTAGCACAGGCCCTTGTGTGGTTTTTCCCTGGATCAATGGGACAGATGCACTCATCCCAGAGAACGTCTGAGCACAGTTTGGGTTTAGCACAAGCCAGGAGTGGTTCCCAGCCAGCAGCTCACCTGCAGTCACAGTGATTTAAAATTAGGATAGTTTACAGGCTTGGATATGAACCATTTCATGCCAGCCTTCCTCAGTGCTGGTGAGCAGCACAGGGTGCTTGTAATTTACTGCAGAGGCACAGGCAGTACTCTGGGGTGGCCTTACAATGCTGCATTTGGAGAGGGGAACGGTACCTTCTTGTTCCTTGTTCTTATCTATTGTTCATGCCTTCAGATCTACACTCTCGATTGTTCTTGGAGCTTGTAATGATATTATTGTCTACAGCATTCCCAAATATTGCCATTGTCCAAGGATCCCTGGATTTTTATTTTTTCCTTTTTCTTTTCAATTTTTTTTTACAATAGGAAGGTAGCAGGGATAAAACTTATAAAGCATATTTTTAAACTTGACTCTGTGTGTTATTTATCTAAGCACCCTTTATGGGTGTGGGTGAACTTTCACACACAAACATTCTGGTCTCATCATGATATAACACTTCACCATTTTTACTATAAATTATTTTACAATTCCTTCCAGAAAGTAGTACTAATGAAAATATAATGAATAGTGTTGTGCCAAGAATGTGTAGGAGCTGGGAACTAGGAACTAAAAGTTCAGAGGGGGAATGTTCTGCCCTTTGCCATTAATGTTTGGGATGTATCAGATACCTTACTGGTAACCCATTCCTTTGTCTACACTGACTTCACATAGCCTAGTTGTTTAAAACTGGGGTGCTGTACACTTCCTCCCCAAAGGCCTCAAAAAAGTCTTTTTGGTCAATTGTAGCAGTAGGAAGGAGAAAAAATATAACCTTTCCCAGAGGGCACTAAGGGTGGTAGGTAGAACTCAGTCATTTCTGGATTTCAGCCCTCTGGAGACTTTCTATCTCTGAGAGAAAAGTATGTGAACTGAAAATCCTCCTACATTTGTAAAAAGACATGTTTAGTGATAATGCAAACATATTAGGCTCCCTCCCAGCTGCAGAAAGATTGAATTCCTGAACTGAAGTAAAACTACTCTTTTCTCTGGTAATTTCAAGATCTAAACCACATTTTGATCATTCATCATCACATGGAAGGTACTTGTGTGTCAGCTTCACACTGTCACATAATTGGTTAGTCAATGTATATTTCACATCATCACCTGTTAGTTTTCAAACAAGGAATATTCTGAAGTTCCTTAAAGTCACCTCAATGATGAATTAACTCAGGACTGGGTTTCTACATTTCTGCTAATGGCAGACCACAGAATGATCTGTGGCATCAAGATCAAAAAGTATATGTTTGGGGACAAAGTTGGCAGCTTAAATTCAACTATTTTTACTTCACATTTGGATTACCATAAGCCTTGATCATCTTACAGGTAGAAATTTTGTAAGATGCTCTAATTTGATTGATAACAAACTTATATACCATATTATAAGATATCAGTGCAATGTCTCATTCCATGTCTAATCTGGATTGTTGCCTACTTCAGAGGATAGTCATGTCTTAATCAAGATTTTAGTGAGGTTTAAAATAAATACATTTTTGCTGCAACATTAATACTATTGTTGTACTACTCAATTGTTTCTCAGATATTGAATCATTACCACTTAGGGTACATACAGGGGAGAAGGACAAGGCAGCAAAGAGTTGAAAAGAGGACGGTTAAATGACAATTGTGCAGCAGCTCCACTGTAGAAGTTCATAGATCCTTAAATTCCTTTTGCTAATTGTGAAAAGGCCCATTCCTCCAGGATGGGAAGACATTGCACCTTGTTCACTGAGAAGGGATGTTCTGCTGAGCTGCAGTATGTACAGGGACATTGTAGGAAATACCAAGGAGACCTCCAAAGTGGAGAGACTGTGATGCTAGACTGAGAGGTCATGACCTCAGCTGGGTTTGAGAAGTCTTGTCAGAGATACCAAATATGTCTTTCTGCTTAGAAAATTATTTCTTCCAGAGGTCCCAAAAAGAACGAATGAAACCATGCCTGCAAATAAGATTACAAAGGTCAGAAAGCACTCTAAACATTTGACACTCCTCCATCCAAACTTATCTCCGAGTTTCCTGATCTCACCATGAAGAACTTTTGGACTTTATTGTCCTTTTCCTCTTTTCACTTCTTCCCCTCACTCTCCTCTGCCTCCATTCCTTTCCCAGCTAGGCAGGTTTTTGATACAAAAGGTTGCTGGGATTTTTTTTTTCTTTCTTTCTTCTCACTTCCCTGGCTATTCTGTCTGCTCTCTCCTCTTCCCTTCTCCCTAAAAGGCCGCAGAGAAGCACTGCAGAAGAGGTAATGTGGTTTAAAGGTCCAGTACCTGAGTGAAAGAGGCTGGAAATTTATGCTCTGAAATTTGTGAGAATCCTTTGCACATCATGCTCTTTGCACCTCTGGTAAATGATAGGTGTTCCGTATGGCTGCATGGTCTGGTTGTGTCCCAAGGACAGAAAAAGGAACTAAGTTACAGTTCTTTAAGAGATCATTTTTTAGCTGCTGGGGTGGTCCTGCAGAAGGATTCGAAGGTCAGGCGTTAAAGCTACTTTTGGGTGACTAGGGAGCCAGGCAGACTCCGGAAATTTGCAGAAAGAATTGGCGCTGTGTAGGTGTGCTGAGCTTTTACAGATCTGGAAATTTTATCTAAACTAACTGATCACAGGACCATAGGAAGTCTGGGTTGGAATGGACCTCAAAGATCACCTTAAAGTTCCAGCCCCCCTGCCATGAGCAGGGGAGAGTTCCACTCTGCATGTTGATTTTCTGCTGCTGTGGCCGTATGTGTGCCTGGTCTCCTGGAACTGCCTATCGAGAGTGGAGTAACTCAGGATTTAGTGTGGGGGGCACCCAAACCCCTCTCTGCTAAACCACGGCCGTACCTCCCCCGCCTGCAAAGCGGCAACCCTCTCCCGCTAAATCAGAGGGAGCCGTGCTCACAGCACGTCAGCAGCTGACGGCTTTTTCCTGGTTTTACTGGAGGGCTTTGCTCCCATTCAGAGAGACTGGATTGTAAAGTGCAGGATGTTTTAGGGCTCCGGCAGCCCCGCCGCGGGCTCGGACAGCTCGGACAGCTCCGGGCAGCGCCGCTCCCGCCCGGGCGGGTCCTGCGGGCTCTGCGCTGGGAGGGGGAGCCTTTCCACAACGAAACAGCACCACCTGCAGGCCCCGCGGCGGCCCGGGCCTCTCCGCCCGCTCTCCTGGCCGGGGCTGCTCCGGGGGGATGTGCCGGCGTGGGGATATCTGCCCGTGGCGACCAGCGGCGGCTTGCTCGGCTCGCTTTTCTCCTTTGCTAGCCCAGGGAGAACAAGAGCGCCCGGCTGTGTCATCACAGAGTGAACAACATCGGACCTGCCCCTTCCAGGGTAACTACCGTCAGGAAAGATCTGAGAGCAGGGGTTGTTTACCCTGGAGAAAAGCAGTCTTGGGGGGAGGCCTTACTGCAGCTTTTCAGTAGGTAAAGATGGCTTAAAGAGTGATGTTTTACATGGGCAGAGAGTGACAGGGCAAGAGGGAAGAATTTAAAACTAAAAGAGTAGACATTTATATCAGATGTTAGGAAGAAATTCTTGACTGTAAGGGTGTTGGGGCACTAGCACAGGTTGCCCAGAGAAGCTGTGGATGCCCCATCCCTGGAAGTGTTCAAGGCCGGGTTGGATGGGGCTTTGACCAACCTTCTAGTGGAAGGTGTCCCTGCCCATGGCAGGGGAGCTGTAACTGGATGATCTTTGAGGTCCCTTCCAACCCAAACCATTCTATGTGTCTAGTGGGAAATAGAATTTACCCTGACTGTGAATGTGGTTGCTCTTAGATACACTTTTCTATTGAAAGAGAAAAAAAAGACACCCTCCCCCCCCCCCCCCCCCCCCGACACACACACACACACACACACACACACACCCTCCCTACTCCTGCTTCTGGACTTTCCAGGTGAGAGACAGAGTCAGCAAAATAGAGAGAAGGTAAGTGAGACACAAACTGATGTTTTAACATTGATAACTTCCCCTTTAAATCACTTTTACTTTTTCTTTTTTGTATTTTTAAGCCCCCTGCTGCTGGCACATTAAAATGTCTTCTGAATCCCTGACTACTCTTAAATCATCAGCACTAGGTTGTGAACACTTTTCTGCTGATATTTATTTTTTTACTAGTATTTCTGCTGTTATATGAGTTGTGCTAACAGAATCACGACTGATTTTCTTTCTTTCCTTCTTTTTTAATGCTGAGAATCTTTGTCTTTATTTTCAACAATGCATTGAAATCCACCTGGGGAATTTTTTTCTGCTGCCCAGCTGCACCTTTCCAACAAACTTGCAGAATGCAGGCAAATTTACTACATCCTCCAGGTATAATATCAATAGTTCTTCAAAAAATAAACTCCACAAACCAAACAAATCCAAACATTTTAAAGAAGTTGAATACTTTAGAATGGATGAAGTGAGCCTCTGTGAAAGAAGACAATCACCTATTACTCAAGGTAAAAGACGGTTTGCACTTGGCCACTGTTGTTGCTGTGAGCCTTATCCAGGTTTTCATGGCACGCTGGCAGCAGAGGTGGCAGTGTGCTCTTTGTCTCTTATAAGCTGTCCCAGGGGCCACCATCCTTCAGCCTCCCCTCCTGCCTGCTCCAGGCACCAGGACTCCCACAGGAACCCAGGATTACAACATTGCTGCTGCCTGCAGTGAAGACAGCTCTGATGTTCTGTGCCCATCTCTGCACTGTCATTATCCCTTGTGACACCACCCTGTGATCATGATCACAGCAGTCTGGTCTTAGCTACAAGGACTGTAACAATGCCTCGTTCTAGGGGTATGTAAGTAGTGTGATGTATAGTGGCTGTTTTGTTGCCAGGAGAAACAACTGAACATTAGCTGCCGTCTTGGGAGTGCCCTGTGTCTTCAGGCATACCCAGGACTTCCCAGCTCAGCTATGTGTGACTGCAACCCTTTTGTTCAGATCAATATCTAAGCCACAAAATTATCCTTCTCTACTACGCTGGGAGTTGTTTGCTCTGAGGATGCATTACCATCCAAGCCATGATTTTGTACAGTTAGGGATGGCAGAAGTATTATGTGTGTAATGAAAATAGCTGAGAGTAAGTTCTGTCTCTGATGACCTTCTTGCATGAAAACTAAATGAAGGATTGTAGCAAAAACTGAAAAATAATTTAAAAACAATATTGACATCCCAGTTTGGCTGAAGAGCAAAGGAAGTATTAAAGCATTGTACAGGGTTCTGGTGTAACCTTATCTGGGACAGAGGTTGCAGCTATGGACACCAAAGATCAAGAAAAAGGAACTTCAAAAGAAACAGGAATACCATGCCTGATGGAAAAGCTGTCATGGTGGTAAGGGAGGTCTTAAAAGGAGAGAGTAGATTTTTCTGGCCTAATGATGTGCCTTCACCATACTAAAAGGAGGAGAGAGTACCAATACTCTCATCACTCCAACTCTTCTGGCAGGAGTTGCACACGAGGCATCTAAGAGAGCAGGAGTTAGGTTTGATACTTTGTCTTTTCTGTTTGTGCCAGTCATTGCACAGGCCAATGTGTAATGCAGCCAAATGCTTTTCGGAAAGGGTTGGAATAAATGCTGCATAACTAAATTGCTGGTGTCCAGGCATAAGTGCACTGATCCTGCTTGCCATGGCAAGTTTGTGTCTGAATGCCAAAAAGTGGCAAAGCTTGTCCATGACGCAGTGGCCTCCTCCAGGGGTGGCTGTTTACTTCAGAAGCTGGTGGAAGCACAGAGCTGTTTCTGTGAGTCCTGTGCGGCTGCAGGCAGCCCTCACCTTCAGCTGCCTGCTGTTTGTGATGATGAGTGTGATGGCAGGTAGAGATCAGCATGCTGTGTACAGTCACCTGGTAGCAGTCTCCTCCACAGGTTTTTACAGCTTAAAGGTACTAGGCAAGAGGGAATGACCTGGATTTTACTCTGCTGGATGTGGTGCAATTACACTGGGAGTTCAAATGTTTAGTTACTACGCAGTAGCTCCTGCAGAAATTTCAGTTCTTCTCCCCTGGGCAGCTGCCTACCCTTATTGGCAGGCAGGCAGGCAGGCAGGCATCCCTCCAGCTTCATATCCCCTATCACATCAAGCTCGCCAGCCTTTGTTGTTTGAAACCTGGATGGATTCATTGGAAACTATCCTTCTGGAGACCACGACCAGCTTGGCAGGGCTGGAAGGGTCACTGCAGCAATCTCTGAGCCAGCAAGGCTGTTTCCCTGGGAAAACAGCTGCAGCTCCTAATGGATGCTGCAGCTCGGGCCAAGTGTGGCATTACCTGCTGCTACCCTGTCCCTTGCATTTTGTGCTGCTAATAGGAAGACATAGCAGGAGCATGGTGACCTGTTTCCTCCTTCTCCTGCCTGGGATTCCTGCATTCACCATCCTGGGCTAAAAACTTCCAACTCATTTCCCAGGACAGTGCAAGCCTGCAAGATCTGTGCTGGGAATTATGAGAAGTGTTCTCACTGCACAGTCTAGGTACACAAACAAGCCATTTCTGTTTCCTTTTTTGTTTATCAGAAATGAAGATTTGCCTTCTGCTCACAGCATTGCATGAACTCTGCAGCTGATTCTTTCAGCCCATAATGAATTATGTTTTTTCCCTGGAAGAAGTGAGACATTGAAGACTTGGACACTTCTGCTCATGCACCAGGGTAGGCAGACATGAGCAAACTCAGGTCCAGAATGTGACAGAAATAGTAAAGCTTCCAGGAGGTGTTATTAGCTTGGATGTAGTTTCACTTTAACCTGGCTTTCCATGTTCTGGAGCAGAGCTGGCTCAGGCCCAAACAGTTTTGCAGACCACACAGACAGTCTCAGTCCCTCTGCATGGTCTGTGTCTCTATATAGCCACAGAACAGAAACCTTTGTCAGTGGTGGGTAACCTACCCTCTCTGTAGTGAATGTTTCTTATGAAAAGGTCTCACACTGGAAAGAAACCTCACTACTGAATCTACTCAAGACTTCTAATCCAAGTCAACAAAGTATGCTTTTGTCATCAAAATTTGCATAACACTCACTCTGTTTATCAGTTAGGATCCTCCATGGCATGTCCTAAATAGCTGAAAAGGCTTACTCATCAAAAAGTAATATTTTGTTGCATACTGTTGGAAAAGTTTGTTGCCCGTTTTGAAATAAAAACCCATGAACAGAATGTGGTAGAAATGGAAACAGTTCTGGGTTGAAGGAGGGTTAAACCAAGATGAAATAATAGTGCAATATGCTGTTGTTGAAAACTAGCAAACTTTACTTTTTATTCTAGTTTGCCAAATGATTAGAAGTGCAATGGAGCAGAGATTTTTGTAAAATGGACCTCAATTTATGCTGAATATTCAAAAGGCAGAGCTGTGAAATTTAAGCACCTCCAAAATGTGTTGTTGGCTTCTGCTTTCAGAAATGCCTAATCGCAAATTCTTTTTCTTTTCTACTTTATGGGCTGTGATGGTGCTTTAGACCTTGCCAAATATAATATTGCAGGAGTGTAGAATTACATGTTCTATGACTTTAAAGACCAAGAAGGCTGAAAATATGGGCATTTATTTCCTGTTGCACCTGAAGGAATACAAGGCTCTGCATTCATGAGGCCAGAAAAGGAACAAGGAGGAACTCAAGCCCCTAAACCAAATAGAGGTTTTGGGAAGAGGAAAAAAAAATTAGGAGGAGGCACCATTTCAGTGCCATGCTTGTTTTTGCTACTCTTCAGAATTTCATACTAACTATGAGTTGCTATTTCTTATTAACAATGACAGAAAAAAGAGGATTAGGATACCTGAAACAAGGTCAATTTGCTTTATGTCAGGCTCCCTTCCCTTAGCTGCTGCCGAGCTGTGGAAAGATCTAAAGCTGATTTTAGCTTTAGGTCTGCATGCTTAATGGACTTTTTTGAGTTCCTAGCTCAAGATTCCCAGTGATCCCAGTGAACAACTTCTAGATGTCACTCCCTGGGAATGAGGTACCATGAAGTTAGAAATAACAGCTCTTGCTTAGTGGATGCAGGAGTCTTTACTGGGTCTGGCTTTCACATCTTGTCCTGGGCTGTGAAAATCAGAACAAATATAATGGTTATAAAGCAAATTATACATAGAGAGGAATTTAGCAGGTATGCAGGCAGGTACTGGAAAATACAGCATGTGAGCTGAACAGTCTGCAAATAAATGTCATCCACATCCTTCACTATATGGCATATTTGGATGGTGCCAGAGTATCAGGTAGTCTTTTTTTTTTTTTTATTTTAGAGAATGGGGACAAATAGATCTGAATATCTACTGGGGATTAACTAAAGTTCATCATGTTGCTAAATGCACAACAGGAAACTTCAGTTGGATTTTAATGACAGGGTAATAGAAGAACCATATGGGAAAAGAAAAGGGACTGAGTTACAGCCAAAATCCAAAGAATGCAGACAGCAGCAGCAGAAGGCAGGATACCTTGGGAAACTACAGTGGCAGATATCAAGGCGTCAAAGACAGATATAAGGTATCAAAGTTATGAAGGTTCATAGTGATAAATCCATTGTTGTGAGGCATGTATGTATTGGAGAAGGGAGCACATAAATTGGACTCCTGCCACCCGTTTCTTTGTGAGTCATGAAAGGAGTGCAGTAATTAAAGTCTAGATTCACAGAGGTATTTAAATTTGTAACTACTATTTGGTCAATGGTTTAGTGGGTTTAAGGCCTTGTGCAGATGGCTGAAATCCATGTACTTCTGAGGACACAGCCACAAGCCTGGCTATGTAATTCACATCCAGTGAGCAAGCATGAAAGCTGGACACCATGTATAAGTGAGAAGAAAGAAGTGACACTTTTTTGTGCCTCTGAGTCTGAAAGCTCATTGAAAACATGCAGTTTTAAGCAGTCTATGAGAGAAAATTCAGGTGTCAGTGTTTGAGGTGCAGTTTGCAAAGAGGTCAGGGAGCTGTCAGTCCCCTTTTGATAGCTTTGCTTGCAATGGTGCCTATGTTGCTCTACACTGTCCTCTCAGACTGCTGGGCCAAGACTGATGGATCAGAAGGGGAGGTGAATTCTGGCTGTCATTATGAACACTATGGTGTCTCTGGAGTGATAAAGGACAGCTTTTCCTTGCCTGCAAGGACTCAAGTGCAAATTTTCACACTTTCATTCAAAGAGGAAAATGGAAGTATTGGACTTGAAAGGTTTCTGTATGCAGAGGCTTAAGGTATTAGCACAACACAGAGAGATATACCATTTTGGGGAAGGAAGCTAGAACTAATGGAGAGTGGCTGCTGGATGTTTCTAGATGCTCCCTAAAGAAACATTGGAGATCAGGATACAGGACAGCAAGAGGGTAAAGATACCAAAATCTGAGAGGCACAATCTGAAAGCTGGCAAAATAGGAACTGCTTCTGAAAGGTGATTGCCAAAGTAGACAATACTGACTGCCTAAGAAAAAAAAAAAAAAAAAGTGTGGCTGTCTGGATGGACAGTTTGAATCCCACCTAGGGAAAATTGCTTTTCTTTATCTGGCCCTGGAGACACAATTAGCAGCCTCAGAGGAAGAGTAAGACTGGATGAGGGGGCTGCAGCTGACTTTCTTACAAGTCCTGTAAGTACTAAACGGAGTACAAAGAAGGAACAAACAGGATTTTGAAAACAAATTTTTGGCAGAAGAAATGTTATATTCAGGAGATGTGAAACTTCTCTGGAAGAGGAGCTGGTGTGGACTGGAGACACTCCATCCAGAGGGGAAATAACCTTCTGCTAGCAGGATTAGAGGGAAGGGTTTTAAAGAGGAGGAAGATACATCCTCAAAAGACAAAGGAGAAGAGGATTATAGAACACCAGAGCTAGTGTTACATGCAAAAGTAGAGGAATGTTCTTGTAAAGAATCTGTTTAGAGTCTCAGCTGTTCTCCTTCCAGAGATGCTCAAGGGGATGCAGAGGCTGATAAGCAGATTACTTCACAGAACCCAGACTTTTAGGTCCAGCCAGTGGTTCTGATGTTTCCCAGGTTGGTGCTGATAAAATTGTTTTTCACCCAGTAAGTGTAATTTAGAAATCATTCCTATAAATGTCTTATAACACAGGTTAATTTGTTTACTTGCTTTCTGTTCAGAGCAAAGAATTCAGGGACTTGGGAGCTGTGGATGCACATTTAATGCCAAAGTTAAAACACTCCCTGGTCAAACCTCTGGCATGGTGTTAGGTTCATTTTGAGAGCATGGACTTCTGTAGCATGGGCCTTAGACAGGAGACCTCAGCCTCTTGGAAAATTTTGTTTTCAGAAAATTTTCTGCAAATCTGCATTTCTCAAACAAAGTTTTCTCTTCTATCAAATATTTTTTTAGGTGCAGGCATCTGCCTTACTCAAGGAGGCTGCAAAATATCTCACAAAGAGCTGAATGATAATAATTCCAGTCAGATTGAAATAAGTCCCAGTTAGATCTCCAGCTCCCCTTAATTTCTCAGGAAGGTCCTGCTGCTCATGGATGGTCTTTGGAAGAGAAACTCTTACCCACTCAGAGCGGGGCATTTCCTGTCCCATATTGTGATCCAGGAGACACTCCTGATATCAAGTATGCTGGAGATGTTGTTTGAAGCCCAGATCAGTCTTATTTACCTCATCATATGAAGTCAATTTGTTTGATACAGAGTCTTTCATGGTTAGGTGTTTCATAATGAGGAACTCTGTGGAATGACAGATCCTGGGGCAGGTGTACCAAACTGGGTTTGTTCTGGCAATGCTATTGTTGTCAAGAAGAGGAGAAAACAGGAAAATATTTGGGCAGTGTGGGCTTGCTGCTCTGAGGCTCTTTCTGTAGCACTCATGGTACATTTAGCACAATCTGAAAGGCAGAGCACTGAAGGAATGTGTAACGATGTTGCCTGCACACCGAAGTAATGAATAGTTAATGCAGCTGGATGGCAGTGGTGTTTCTGATTAATGAAGGAGTTTGATATTTGCTTTCTTTCCCATTTGTAATCAAAACTACTCATCCCACAATCCTCCACAGTGTTGCAAGGAGATTGGGTTCTGGATGGATTGGAAGGCAAGCTATTTGGGAAACACCAACCCTGATGATTGTGCTGCCAGGAGCTTCAAGACTTCATGTTCTGAGGACAGTCAACTTTCTTTTGCCTGGCTACTTGCACATTAACACCTCTCGCACCCTCTCCAAGAATAGCCTATCTATCTCAATATTCTGCCTTTTCTTGTGGTCCACAGCAAATGCCTAGGAAAATAAAAACAAGGTAGATATATTCTCAGTACTTTGCTGGTTTCCAATGATCTAAGAATTAGGAAGTCTTGGAGCCAGAAATGGCATTTTTGCTGCAAGTTGCCCTCAGTGAATTTGTCATGAGGCATTTATCATCTGTGGCATTATGTGGCATGACTCCCTGTAGCTAGTGTGACCAACCATTGCCCCTGCTCATCTTGAACATCATGCTGCCAGAAATGCAGGAATAGCAGCTGTGCTGATGGCAGAGGAGAAGATCTTTTGGTATCTGACATGCCTGCTGCCTAGGCTGTTTCAGAGTCAGGTATGTGT
Source organism: Zosterops lateralis (assembly GCF_965231275.1). Lineage (NCBI taxonomy): Eukaryota > Metazoa > Chordata > Aves > Passeriformes > Zosteropidae > Zosterops > Zosterops lateralis. The sequence continues at coordinate 32,754,950 of NC_139763.1, forward strand.
CTCCTCCTATTGACATAGTTCAGGACATCTGTGATTTTTTTCTGAACAGGAAAAAAGTGCTTTCATTTCAATCTACAAGCCATTGTTTGAAGAAAATCCAGAACATATACTGTTTCTACTGCTGTTACAGTCTCATGGTTCAAGCAACAAAAGTAAAACCATACTAAGGTGAAAGAGAAGAAAGGAATTAAAAAGAAGAGTAAACAAAGGAAAAGATAAAGAAAAAGGGAAGAGAAGGGAAAGGAAGAGGAAAAAAGCCCAGCCTACAGCAATCTAAATCAAAAATATTGAAACTACATTTTACATAAATATCCTATTTACAGTATACATAGAACATTGAAGAGATACCTGAATCTTTAAATTGATTTTCTATTTTTTTTCCAAGCATGTCACTAGTCAGTTCCTATGCCACTAAAAGCTACACCAAAGATATCTTTTCCCTAAATGTGAACTTGTGCCCTTTAGTTAATGCACAGAGAAGATGCCACAAGGAAACATGGGGAGATGGCTGAAATCCTGGCTCCACTGGAAGCATGGGGAATAGTCCAGGCTGTGCTAGTGCAGGGTGGGGAAGTCAAGAGACCATTTCTTCCCTGAACAGGAGTTCACTGTTCTTCTCTTGAGGCATTCCAAGATCATGATCTGCCCCTTCCAAAATAATGGGAGTGGTTCAATAAGTCTTTAAAAATTATTTTTGGTCTGTTTTTTTTTCTAATGAGCAAGTGCTTTCTGTACTTTGGGGGTTGCTTGCTTTGCATTTTTGAGCTTTAATCTGCAGCTTCAAAACCTAGAAGAGGACATCCTGCCAAAACAACACCCCAGACTCCACCTCCCTCTGGCAGATCAGAACTTAAGATAAGCAGAGACTATTAGAATGTCCATGATATAGCTGAATTTTATCTCTGTTGTGGGCTCTGTGTGTGCTGTGGAAGCAGATACACATTCCCTTGAGCACATGGCCCACGAGGGATGTTGGTTGTCCTCTGGTTCACTGAACCCAGTGTCCTGCAGCCAGGACTGTGCCATAGGCAGAGGGAAGGGCAGGCTCCAGTGCACACTGGGATCAGACATATGGATGTCTCTTCCATGCAACATGCAGAATCTGGCTTTTGGGCAGAGGGCATGCATGACTTCAGAACAATTACACTTCACCAGCAGAGCTCCACAAATGAGATGCTGCAGGAATTTCTAATCCCCATTGTGCTCTTTTGAGAAGTATCAGGAAGCAATTTTAACCACATGGAAAATGAGTGTCTTACTGCAAAGTCCCATTACAAATCAGCAATCTACATCAGAAACTGCGGGAATGTGCCAAAACCTTTCTCAAGAACACAAACAGAAAATGAGAAACAATGCTCTATCATGTTTTATCCTACTTCTTTCCAACTGGTCCCCTTTCCCAGAATGACTGGGTGCAGAACAATGAAGAGTTTGATTTCAGGAAAAACTTACTGGAACGGGGAAAGAGGTTATTGAACTGCTTGTTAGTTGTTCTTTTCTTTTTTGCTGAAGTGGATGTAAAAGTTAATCTGCAGCAAAAGGTCTCACAGCAGGAGCATATTTGTGAAAATCACTTGTACCATTTAATTACTGAAATTCTTGTTGCAGCATAATTTTTTTTCTGCTCTAAGTTAAGGATGGAAAACTGTTCTTACATTTACCACACTCATACACATTTGAGAATGGGATAGGTTTTGTTGTTGTTTAAAATTAAAAACTAAAATCAGCTCACTGCTGCAAAGTAGATCAATTGCAATAAAAAAAAAAAGGGCAGTAATGCAGGAAAATGTACTCCAGATAGTGAAATTGAGGGCTTGCTGACAACTATTACAAGGAAAAACATGCACAAAAAATGGTTCATTACCTTACTTCTGAGCTGAAAGGGAAATCTTGGTTAAAAGACAATTTCCTATTTAAGCAAGGAAAGGAATAAATCGATTCCATTGACTAAAATACACTTTCTTTAACAAAAAAGAAAAATTGTGTCAGATGTTATCTCTAAGCACACTGCACACTATGCCCATGCAGGCAGAGCAATAACCACAGCTGAAAAGGAGACATCTCTTTTACAACGAGTTATTTTTCTGGGCGCTGATTGCTGTATTTTTGAAGAGGCTAGATGGTTACAGACGCTGATTTAGGAGAGTTCATTAATGTACTGCCCTCTTCTTTTCCTCTTGTTGGATTCTCCCCCATCATCATTCTCTTTAAAACTGAATGATACTCAAATGAACGTACCCTCTGTGTGCTGTAGTAGACATCTGTAATCTGAGTACATAGCCAAGGGGAATATCCTGCTGGGCTGAAAAGCCCTGCCGTGCTATCCTTTTGATGAATGTTTCAGTAGTGTTGGCTTAGGATACAGATATGAAAGCATAACTCATTACTACTTGTGAAGCTGGGACAAACATATTTTCAAGGGCAGTTTTAGAGATCCAAGATGTGGGGATTTGCTTTTGCTTTGTCTTGGTTTTGGAAGTGAAAACTGATGATGTAGCAGCTTTTGTGTGAAAAAGGGGAAAAAAGAGATAGAAAATAAGGCTTAGCTACAATAGCTCTGCCACATAGGCTGACAGAGAGATGGAAACCAGGAAGGCTCAAGTAGGCAAGTGCCCAGGCAGGTCACCCAGCCAAGGAACTCTGGTTCCTCATCACGGAAGATGGGCAGGAGACAAAGGGACAAGCAAATCATCTGCCAGAACTCAGCTCTGTGCCTTTCTGCTTGGCAAGAAATGTGCCAGCAGAGTCCTTGCTGGATTTTCTTAGACTTCAGCCACCTTCGTGAACTGCTTTGAGTGTTTAGGAGCCTCAGTTATTCCCTGCTCACAGGTGGGAGTCTGGGTTTCCTTCAGTTACATGAGATCAGCTGTGAGCTGCTCCTCATATGGAGATAATAATGCAGCTGAAGAGGCACATACTAGAGATACATTAATGACATTGTATAAAATAAATCAGAGGTGGGAAAGATGGTTTGCTGTGTGTATTAGAAAAATTACTGGGACTGCATCTGAGATTTAAAAATAAAATAATCTGTAAGAAAGCAATTAATACATGATTCAATAGTGGCCTCTCACTTAAGAAACTATAAATAGAAATACTGAACAGGGAATGGCAACAGGAGGTGGTGGAGAGAGCACAAGTTCAACACTCAGTGGTGCTGTGGAAGAACAAATATGCTTCAGAAAAGCTCTCAGGTAATACCTGTGGGCTCCGAGAAAGACAATAGGATTTAGAAAATGTCAATGAGATTAAAAAGAAATGAAGAAATGTTCAGCCACTTTCCTAAAGAGAAGATTTTACTCAAGGTTAAGAATACACTTGCAAGGTTTTGCTCATGTGAGGTTTTAAATCTCTCCCCTGTGTTGTTTCCTCTCAAAAGCCTATAAATGTTAGAGATTAGGAGAGTATTCACCAATTCCTTTAGATGGATTAACTCAGGCTAAACTCTTTCATGGTGACACGGGGATCTCTAGAGACCCTTGAATGCTTACAATGTAGCAAACTAGCAATGATGATACTTTTGTTTGTTTGTTTGTTTGTTTGTTTTTGTTATCCCTTTTTAATTTACCAAATCAAAGCCTTGCCTCTTCTCCTCATCTCTGCCCTGACAAGGTGATCCTCAAATGACTGGACTTTTAAAAGAGAGACAGTTAATTATCAGAGGTCATTTGACCTCCTGTTGGGTCCTTATCTTAGGTTTGTGTCTGTATTTTGTCTATAAATTCAGTACTTTAATAAGACAAAATAAATAATTGGTTACTGTAGTGAAATCTTCATTAGCATAATTTCTCTCATAGTCTCAGAGCAGAGATGCTTTAGATGAAGAATGATCCTGCTTCCATGGAAATTAATGGCAAACCCATAGACAGTTGCTAGTCTGGTTTATGGAGACATATCTTACTTCCTTTAGGAGCAAGTGCAGCACTGTTATCAGGGTACCTTCTACAGACAGGAAATCCTGTTTCAAATGTCACATCTCAACCAAGAATGTAGGTAAACTTCCATTCTTTGTCTGTTGGCAGAAGGAGTGAATGAGGAAATATTAATCCCAACTCCTTGTGTTATGAATCTGCCTGGTTTTACTGCTTAGATTCTAGGTGGACAAAACCAGCTTGCTACATTTTACTCATCTCTTGAAGTGAGGCTGTGGAAAATTCCTTGTTTCCAATAGGAAAAGCTGCCTCAATTAGAAATGAGCTCCAGATGTACATATGCAGCACAGCACTACAAATCCTGCCTTTTTTGGAAACCTGTATTAATTTATGCTCCTTCCTCTTTTGCTGTTTGTGGTACTTCTGCTGAAAGAAAGTCATTTCAGGGAGGAGCAGTGCAGTGACAAGTATTAGCTGATATGTTGAATTGAATATATGTAAACTGAATGAGCAAAGGTGAGAAGAGTTAAGATCACACACTCTCCATCTCTAAAAGGTGTGTTCTGGGTGGTGATTTGGTTTGGAAATACATTTTTCAGATGTCTAATAGAAGGAAGTGTTCTATTAATTTCTGGTTTTAGGTGGAGAGGCTTGCATTAGCCCATGATTAGCATGGGAAAAGACAGCAATAACAGCTCAGAAAGGTATGTGTCATACTTATCAGAAATATGGATTAAAGAAATAATTGATCTCTTGATTGTCCTCACATTATGATTCATATTTTTTTATTTCTTGTTGGTACATGATTTTTAGCTTAGAATTTTTTTTTGTTTGTTTTGTTTTGTTTTTGTGGGACAATATGTTTAAATTTTTAGGAAAAATAGCCTCTGTTGCTGAGGTAAAAACCCATCAATTTTCCTCAATTTAGTAATAATATTGAGAAAAGAAACAACTCTGAAAGCAGTATACTGTAACAACTTACAAGTTTATTTAAAGGCTTATTTTTTTTTAAAAAGCACATAAGTTATAAAGGGGCTTAACAGAGCCCCTTTTTCCAAAAATCTTCTTTTTCCAGAAAAGCTGATCAGCCTCTTCATCTCTGTAAACAAAAAAGAGGTCTCTTGGAAGCCTTTTTAGGCTTTTGAAATTCATTAGGTAGTTACTAATAGCAGTACTGACATGCAATGAGCCAGTGCTGAGGCACATAATTTGAAAGGCATGAAAGGAGAAAAAAATAAAAGCAAGGATAAATTACATTAAAATTTATCAAGCAAAGTTCTGAGGTGGAGGTAGTAGATTTACAGTGATGAGCTCCAAGGTACAGCCCTTATGGATTCTTCCCTGTGGCAAGTGTACAGGCTGCAGGGAAGGGAGGTGATGATGAACCATCTGATTGGACTCTCTTGGGGTGGTCACTTGAGTCTCTCTGCTCAAGAGCAGACCCCATGGGATGGGCCATTATCCTGCCCTGTAGCCTGTGCCTGTGGCCTTAAATTGGAGGCTCTATGACCTGCTGTGGCATGTGCTCCTGGTGTCCTCCTCCCCAAAAGCCCTTGGAAGGCAGCTCTGTGGACAGGTGCAGACTGAGGACACAAACTTGTGGGTTTATGTCAGTGACATGGTGGTGAGGGATCTGTAGTTAAGGCTTCTGTAGGCAGAAAATGTATGCCACAGTCACAACATCACAAGAGCTTTCAGCCCTTCATTTGGCCTCCTCCAAAATCCAAAGAGAGAGCAGCACACACCCCTGGAAGGAGTCACAGGTCTGGAGAAAGGTGCCAAGAACAGAACAGATGAAGCCCACTCTGAAAACTCCTGCTTTGCTGAGAGCATCTGATGTGTCTGTCTAGGATTTAGATCTTTAGAAACAAATACCTGTTATGTGGAACAAGGTTTGCCCTGGAGCTGATTTAATTGAGTATTTTTCCATCTTGTTCTAAAGGTGTGAGAGCAAGATCGAAGCTGGCAAATACAACCCCTCTGCAGGGTGGCAGGGGGTAGGGGAAGTGAGGTAGCAAACATTCTGGAAGTTGGGTCTATACCTCAGAACACTCATGATAAACTGAGCAATGCAACAAACTGGTGTGAAATTCATTGGGTGCTACTTGGTAAAGAAAATTGAAAAGTTCTTCACCTCCATAGGTAAAATCAACTCACTGCCAAAACAGAAGACCAAGGAAGTTGTGGATCCCATCCCTGGAGGTGTTCAAGATCAGGCTGGCTGGGTCTTCTAGCAGCATTGCCTAGTGGAAGGTGTCCCTGCACTTGGCACGGAGGCAGGGAAGAACAAGATGACCTTTAAGGTCTCTTCCAAGCCACACCATTCTATGGTTCTGTGAAAAAGCACAACTGGCTACAGGAAAGAAAATGAGACTGGGTTAAACACCATCAGAGGAGACTGATATTTTTTCCCCCAAGTATTATAACAGTCGGATTAAATAGGATGCTTTTTTAGGGAGACATATTGTCCATCAAAGGATGCCTTAAAACTCAAATAAAAATCTCTCAGGAGTAGTATGGGACCTCAGCATGAGATTAGGACAATGCTAGCATTAACATATGAGATGTGAGCAACTAGGTCATCAACTTCCATGGCTTTTTTGTATGGTCTGCAGAAAGATACAGGTCAGTCAGGGCATCTAATTTGCACCTATAGCTCTCTATTTACTATCTAATCCACTGAGACTGTGCTCCTTTCTCAGTCAGTTGTATTGTATTTAAATTTAGGCACCAAAGTACCCCCAACAATAGCATAAAACAAAGAGAAATTTTCAGATAGTATTTTGCACTCCAGGCTTGGTACTGCTTTTGCCCTGGATGGCTGTATCAGGAAATCATGCAGCATTAGCCTATTTCTTTAATCTAGTGTAATAAGCAGAAGAAAACATTAAAGAGTGATGTGCAGGAAAGGGAATGAAAGTCAGATTCACTCAGCTGGAGAGGGCTCTGGTACTGGGAAGCAAAGTGCACATGAAGCCAGGCTGACGTGCTGCATCCCTTGAAAAAAGAGAATCCAAGATAGTCTCTGAATTTGTAGAAGAATCAGATAAGGTTTAACTGAAGCCACCAAAAAATATTTCCAGTGCAGCAGGTCTGCAGCCTCAGAAAACCCAGTCACCTGTAAACCTTGATGCTTAATTGCTTTCTCACATATGAAATTAAATTTAGTTTATCTTAATTTTCTACAAAGGGGAGAAATGATGATCTGCTTCTAGGCAAGTCTTAACTGTGTTTAGACATCAAAGCATTTTCTACCAAGGGGGTCCCCCTCATCTCCACCAGCCTTACTCTGCCAGTGAATGGAGCCTCATGAGCACAAACCTGCTGGTAGAAATCAGCAGTTTGCCTTGATGGGGCTCCTTCCTTGCTCAGCAGGAAGAAAATGCAGCAGTGTAAGTCAGGTTCTTCCAAGCTCTTCCCTGGTAAAATCCTGGTGTGGTGAAAGAACGATTTCTGGTTCAAAGACCACATTGTTTTTTCATGAACTTTTCTCATGACCAAGTCAGGACACAGCCAAGGGAGGACACAGTGGGAATGCATTTTAAATATGAGGATGGACTGTGGACTGAGCTTCAGGTGTGTTTCAGCTCAGCTCACCCCTGTGCATGGCTGTCTCTCCTCTATGTCAGCAGTTTCTCTCCACTGGCTGCTAACGTCAACCATCTCCACCCTAGCCCTGTTAGCACTCACCATAGGAACCAGTATTTTATTAAAGATTTCCTTCCTCGATACTCTTTCTGCAATTGCTTTTTCTATTGATCCAGTCAAAGAGATGAGATCAAAAATGAGTGAAATGACATGCAGTGTTTCAGTTTTTTAGACATTTTATTTTTGTAACTTCAAAAATTATTTTTATGAATCATCTGCTGAATTTTATGTGAGAGCTCTTTCTCCTTTCTTTGACCTGAAAATTCAATTTGAAGTGAGAAAGAAGGGGGTAAATGTACTAATTTTTCTTTGCACATGTTGTAAAATTCTTTGGAAAAGGTGTCTGCCACAGGGGACTTTGTGTCATGACAGTGTGAAGTATGTGCAGCAGCATGGTTTATACTGGTGATTTGGGGTAGCCACCTGTTTCACCTTTGTCCAGAGATGATCCCAGTTTGGCACCTCACCCACCCAAAGCAGTGCACTGTGACTGTAGGGTGTCTTGGGCACTGTGGTGAGCCACAACACTGTGTACTCAGGCTGGCAGCTCTTGCTCTCCACACCTCCACCTGAACATAGCAGAGCTGCTTGTCTCCTGGCTGGGCCAAGAGACAAGCTGGGGACTTAATTTGTGCCCCAGAGCCAGCCCTCCTGATGTGACATTATTTCTGTTGCAAAACATTTCTTACAGGCTGGTTGATCTATTACCAAGGACCACTTGCTCTTGACAAGGCTCAGATTTGACCAGTGTTTCCTTAAAAACATGGCATGACATCCCCAACAAATGACAACAGGCTGGATAAACAAGAAAGATGTGATCAGGTGGTTCCTAACCTAAGAAGTACTATAGATTATGTCAGCATTGACATTCACCATAGTATATATATTATTCCCTGGTTTTTTGGTGGGCGGCAAAGGCAAGGGAAAGTGACGAATAAGGGCATCTGTTCCTTCAGGAGAGATCTTATAGTGTAGGGTTTTCCTGCAGTTTGTTATTTCTGAATGATGAGAAAATGTGCAGCAATCTTATGTTTGTTATGAGAACTTAATTTCTTTTTCCATTTTAATTTCTACTATTTTCTGCTATTTAATTCTGCTTCTTCTTGTCAGGTCAGTCTAACAATGTAATGCAACAGTAGCTCACTAATTTGCAGTAATGATTAGAAACTCTTTGGGAAATAATTAAATTTGCAAACTAACAAGTAGATAAGCAAATGGAAATGTGCAATCAGTCAAAAGGTGTGTTCAGCTCGTTTATGTTGTCGTCCCTGATTTGCTGTTTATGACAATGGCGTGTTTCTGAGCTGCTGTACTAAGGCAATTCCTCATGTTATGCTCAGTAGCCCATGCGCTGTAGCTAGGAGAAATGATGCTATTAATAGGAGACTGCAGTACCTTCCATTAAATCTTAGATGAGAGGTGGAGAGGCTGCCAACGTCTGTGGCAGATTATAAAGTGTGCAGTCTAGCAAGTGCATATTAGCTAGATACAAGTGCAAATATATTGCCATCTATGCCAGGTACATTAAAATGTCCAGACATCTACTTTTTGCCATTTCTGCTGCCATAAGGGAGAAATAAACATGAGTCATTTGGTGAAACCATAACACTGGTAAAGACTTCTATCTACTTTCACCATGATCTGTGGTAATAATTGTTCTTAAAGAAACATAATTGCAGATTTCCATCTTTGAGCAAAGTGGCATATTAAATATGCTTCAGATACCATTATAAAGTGGAGATGGAGCATGACCAAACTGGGCTGTCCATACAGAGGGAAATCTCTCATGCAGAGAGCCGGGTGGCACTGACAGATGCCTGAGTGATGACAAGGCCTGCCAGACACAGCTGCTCAGGAGGCCACAGCATGTTGGGGTGTGCAGCATCTCCACCACCTCTCTGCCACCAGCCACAGGTACTCTCCTGCCATGTGGGCTGCACAAGCTGCCTTCATCTGGGGATGCTGGCATTCCTGGAGTCAGTTTTTCCAGAACCATTTGTATGGCTGTGGGGATATTGCACCAAATGGGACTTAAATGGCAGCAGCTGCAGGGCTGGTCTTGTTCATCACAGCTGCTTCTGGAAATGCCCAAAGCCTCACTAGTCCCCTGGCAACTCACCTTGCCATCATCTCCTTAGGTGTAGCCTAGAGTAGCTATTTTTTCCTGAAACTTAGAGTTGAAAGGGTACACAGGACAAAAGATCTGCACATACACCAGAAAAAAATAACTTAATATAATAAATAACTTAATATTTCTAGGATCAGAGCACCTAGCTCTGATGTGCTAGGTGCTGCACAAGCTATGGAAGACTGAAAGCCTCTTTTGCAAATAGCTTCTATTTTCATGCCAAAAAGATTGACTCATGTAAAAACAGAGGTGCATATTATCTATGTATTTTTTTTTAACCTGACTAAAATATTAGCTCTATCATTCAAAATACAACCACAGTATTAGTTTATGGGTTATGCACTATCAGGGTTGTAATTATTTGTTGTTTTTAAATTCATCCCTTAGCAACCTGGCATGTTTTACTCCTGAAATAGTGAAGCTGACCTTCCATGGCAACATGCCCAAAAAGTTTGCTTGTGTTTAAAGAAAATGCCAATAAATTATTTCTAGCTTTCTTCTAGGTCTGGAAGATGGAAACAGACTGCCAAACAGTGGAGCATAGAGAAATATAAGACCCTGCTTCACGGCCATCATCTGCTCTTAGTGTCACTTTCCTTTCTACTCATCTCTGTCTGCCATTCCCTGCCATACAAAGCTCTCAAAGAAGATACAAGTACTGGGCAACCTGCTCTGGTTTTGAACTTTCATATTTGAGCAGGGGTTAGATTAGATGACCTCCTGAAACCCATTCTAACCTAAATTATTCTATGACCTTGTGATTAATGACCTCCCCTCTTCCTGGAAGCAGTAACTCTATAATCACAGGCAGACATCCAAGCTGCTGCACCCAGCACTGGAGCTGGATTTTGCAGTGCACCTGTTGACTGCATTTATTTTTCACTGAGATCTTACAGAGTTGAAAAGTTCACACCAGTGCAACTCTCCAGAGTCCTCCATTGGGAAGCAGATAGGTCTCACTAATGAGAAGACATAGGTGTGGTGTGGGGGTGCTGGAATAGTATCATAAGTTCTTAGTTGTAGGTTTGATGTGATTTGGACTTTAACCCTAGCCAGGTAAAGTTTCTGTCTTGGAATGTGCTTATCAGAGGTTGATAAGAGTTGCCAAGACAACTCTAATCCTCTGCCCTGGGTTTCGATCGTCCTATTGTGTTTTCCCCCATCCCATTGTACTTCTCCCCCACATGTCCACCATCCCCCAGACCCCAGACTTTCAGGAGAGGTGTCTGACAGGGATTGGTGAGTCTCCCAGGGCCACATCCCAAATCCACCTGATTTGTTAATGTTGTGTATTGCATTTTGACCTTACCCACCTGGCTTTGTGTGATTGGTCTTGTAACCTGTATCCACCCCTGAGATTTTGGGGGAACAAAAACCCCCTGTAACCGAGGCCCGGGGTCACTCCCCAGAGGCACAGGCCTGGAACCAGGGACTGCCCCCTGAGTTACCCGAATAAAACCTTTTCTCCCTGAGCCTGGAGTGTCCCCTCTTTCTAACCACGGCCGAGACAGCTAGGGCAACGGGGCTGCGGAGCCAAAAACCCACGCGAAGGTACTGTTGGCGTATCACAGCTAGCAGGGCGGCCCAGCTGACGCTGAGCTGACCTGAGAGACAGATACGCGAAGCAACAGATTGGCGCGCCAACTGTGGGGCCTGCAGACGCCTTTTGACCCGCTGTGCCGTGGGAGCTGACACGGAGGCCTGAGGAAGACTCGGACCCTGTGACCCAGAGACCTTCTGAGAGGACGTCGCCTTGTCGTGTCCCGAGGTCTTCAGCATTTCACGGAGCCACTGGGGTTGCTAAAAAGCACCCCTGGTGGAAGAAGGGAACAGCTCCTGCCCAGAGGAGTCCCCTTCAGGCTTGTGGTTGCCCCAGCAACGTCTCCAGTGTCCCGAGGGCTTGGTGAGTATATTTCCTCTAAGGGAGGGGAGGATACTCACCACAGAGGCTTGGGAAGCCTCAGGGAACCCTAGGAGGGACGGGACAGGGGGGGACCGGGGGTCCACCCGAAGGAAGCCCTTACCCCTAGGAAAGGACGCCCACAGGGATTTGGGGGGTGGTTTTGCTGGGAAGGGGTGGTGGAAAAGGATAACAGCTAGTCGGAATGGGAAACGGACTAAACACCACCCAGAAAGAGGTTTTTAAAAGTTTAATTGGAGTTTTAATTGTTGCCAAAGTTAAATACTCAAAAAAGGAACTGAAAAAGTTTATTAGGTATTTGTTTTTGCATTTTCCGAATGTTAATTCGGACCAAGTGAACAACATTTGGTTCTGGGAAAATGCTTCTAAAAAGTTGGAAAAATTAGGGAAGTCAGGAGACGTCCTGGCTGCAAAATTTGCATTCTGGCCGTGGCAAATAAAAGCTGCCTTAGAAGAGATCACAGGAATGCAAGATAACAAAGTTGCATTCTCTCACTGCCGTCCCTCAGTCCCTTCCCCCCATACCCCTCCCCCTGCCTCTCCCAAGTCCCCCCGACCCCCCCGGTCCCATCCCCCTGCCTCCCCGAAATCTCCCAAACCCCCCAGGTCTCCCCTTTTTCCTTCCTCCAGGCCACCCAAGCCCCCCAAATCCCCTAAAACCCCCAAAACCCCCCCAGGTATTTTAAAAAATGCTCCGGCCCCCCGGGGTTCCCCCTCGCCAAGCATTTTGAGAATTCCTGGGTCCCCCGCTCCCCGCAGCCACGGCCGGGCTGCTCGGGCTTCCCGGGGCAGTCTGGCTGGCCAGAACGCCCAAACCCCCCCCACTACCCCCCCGATTTCCCCAGCCAACAAACCCAGAGTCCGTTTCTCATTCGCCGAGGAAGACCGCCAGTCCCCAAATACCCCGGGTGGGTCCGGCAGCGAGAACGGCTGTGAGAAACCCCCAAAGGGAGACACGGAGACCCCCCCCTCCCCAGAGAACAAAGGAAAAGGCCTCCATAATGGCGGCAGCCACGAGGTGCAGCCTCTTGGTGCCCTTCCCCCTTCTTCTTGTTCCCAGAATGCCTTTCAGCCCCCTCCTACTGGCCCCTCCCTGTACCCGCCCCCTTTTCCCTCACAAGGCCTTCCCCCGCCCCTTCCCCCGCCCCTTCCCCCGCCCCTTCCACCGCCCCCACAGAGCCAGGGGTGGGGTTTACCCAACTCCTACTGTGAGGGCACCGCCCCAACTCCGCCCAGAACCTTCCCCCTGCCCGCCCCGCCCCCGGAGCGGGCGGTTCCTTCCTCCGGGAAGACTCCTTATCCACCCCACCCCCTTTTTCCCCAGCCATGTTTCCCGGAACCGATCTATCCCGAGCCATGTGGGCCCGGGGAAGCCCCACATCCCCCACCCCTGCTCCTGGGACCGGGAGGGGATCAGGGCAAAACCCCAACAGCGTGGAGCTCGCCGCTGCCCCCGGGGCTGTCGGCTGCCCCTCCCCCGCCGGCACTGCCGGCCCCTCCTCCCCCGCCGAGGCTGCCGACTGCCCCTCCCCTGCCCGGGCTGCCGGCGCCTCCCCCAGTGCTGGGACCGCCCAGTGCTGGGACTGCCTGGGCTGCTGCTTCCCCCCCCCCGGAACCGCTGCCGCCGGCGCTGCCGGCCCCCCCTCCCCTGCCGGGGCTGCCGGCGCCCTTCCCGGAACCGCAGCCGCCCGCTCCCCTCCCCCCACCGAATGCCGGCGCTGCAGCCGCTTTTGCCGGGTTCCCGGGACAGTGGCTGAAAAGACCGGACTCCGTGGCCCCCCCTCCCTTTCTCCCCCCGCCGCAGCAGCACCCCACAGCGCCGTGGAGCCCCTTCCCTCCCCCCCACGGCACGAGCGAGGCGCCGCCCCTGCCCCAGCCCGCGTTCCTGCCGCCCCCCCACGGCGCGAGCGAGGCGCCGCCCCTGCCCCAGCCCGCCCCCCCGCAGCCACCTCCCACAGGGGGAGCCCCACCGGCACCGCCCCCGCCCTACCCCCCACTCGGGAACACGGTGTCCCCAACTGCACCTTTCTTGGGAAATGCTTTTCCAAGCTTTCAACGGCCACAGCCGCCCGTGCCACAGGCAGGCTGGGAGCAGCCCCCAGCTTACCACTGGGAACCTGAGGCAGCGGCTGGGGTCCGGGAGGGAGAGAAGCAGGAGCTCGAAAGTGCAAACACAGATGGGGTACCCACAGTTACTCCGGTGACATACCGAAGGAGCAGGGGGCAGGGAACCACGATAGCCACCTGGAAAGCGTTGTCACAGACGCTTGTTAAAGACCTCATGAAGGCATTAAAGGAATATGGGCGACATAGCCCTTATTTCGAAGGCTTGTTGTTTACTTCCTTTGGTGGAATCACAGTTGTACCTTTTGATTTGAAGCAGATTTTCAAGTGCCTCTCAAGCAAAATGGAATTTGAGCTATGGGAGGTCACTTGGAGAAAACTGCTGAAAGCTGCATTGCCAGGTTTGCTGGAGGACCCAACCACAGCAACTGATAATGCAGGCAATCCTATTACCCTAAACCACCTGTTAGGGGAAGGGGATTGGAAAGCAGCCTCGGACCAGGCTACCAACATTCCCCAAAATGTCCTTGAGTTTGTAGCTAATCAAGCATGCAAAGCCTTTCTGAAAATGCGGCCCGATGGCCCCTCACAATATTACTTAGACATTTTTCAGGAACCACAAGAACCCTATGTCAAATTTGTGGAGCGACTTGCTTCAGCTGTGGAACAGCAATTTAATGGAGAGGAGGCACAGAAACAAGTGATTCAGCAGTTGGCTTTCTCTCATGCGAACGAGGAGTGCACTGCTGCAATAAATCTGATACCCAGAGAACCAGGCTCGACACCTCCTCTCAAAGAGATGCTACAAGCCGTCAGTGCCGTCGTCCCACGCTGCAGGAAACCAGCCCTTAGAGAGGGGAAAACGCGCCAGAAAATCACCGCTGCGGCTGTGGAAACACCTAAAACACCAGAACCACACAAGAAGAACGCTCCTGCACGTGCTAACAGCCAGTGTTTTCTGTGTGGAAAAAGCGGTCACTGGATCAATCGGTGTCCATTGAAGGGACAATTTGACAATTTCTTAAAACAGGAAAGGGAACATGAGGGGAGGGAGAACAAAAAGAACACCAGGGTGTCAAAAAAACTGATTCGAGAGCGCGGAACTGCCCAGCGTGACGATCCCAATCGGGCAGCCCAAACAACCCAAAAAGAAAAAAGGTCACCTAAATCAGATTTGTCTCTCTCTTCACAGGACCTGACAAAACAAGGGAAACCGAGGCACATAGTATTGCCTGAGCCATCAGGATCCTTGACAACAGCGGACAGATATGAGCCATTTAGGCTCCAGTTGGCTGAGCCTCTTCACCTGCGGGACAGTCAGTGGCAAACAGCCATGGTCTCAAAGGAACCCGGCACGTGGCACATGGTGGAGACAAAATTTGTAGTCATTGGGGACTGTAAGTTCACCCCCTCAGACATACAGGTCGCCCCTGGGACAATCACAACTGACCCAGAGCGATTTGTTGTGTGGCTCCGCAGTGAAAACCCACCCACCTTCCTACCAAAAGGGCAAATTATTGCCCAGGCCATCCCTGCAGTGCAAGGACTTGTAGTAAAGACTAGTCCAGAGGAAAGTGCCACAGAGAGTGGCAAAGGAGAAAGCGACAAAGACACCACTGTCGCTGTGGTAATAAAAAATAGGCTCAAACAGGCCAAAAGATTTCTGTAAGCTTTCTATGAGTGGGGAATCCAAACTCCTTAAAGGAGCTTGGGACACAGCTGCTGATGTGACGGTCGTCCCAGAAAGGATGTGGCCATCACATTGGGAACTGCAGGACATTGCCAAACATGTAAATGGTATTGGAGGCTTGCAACTAGCCAAGCAGTCAAAAAAGGCAGTGACAATTGAAGGGCCAAACGGGCAAGTGGCCACGCTACGCCCATTTGTTTTGGATTTTGATGAACCTCTGTGGGGAAGAGATTTGATGTCCCAATGGGGAGTCACAATTAATATTCCTGACCCTCCAAAGGTTTTTCAGGCAGTGGTCACTGAGGAGCGCCCTATACAGAAACTGAATTGGCTGTCAGATGAACCAATCTGGATAGAGCAGTGGCCACTTTCTAAACAAAAGTTAAAGGCGCTCAATGAGCTTGTGGAAGAACAGCTGAAAAAGGGCCACATTGAAGAGACCACTTCACCGTGGAACTCTCCAGTGTTTGTCATTCAGAAAGCAGATAAGACCAGGTGGAGGCTCCTCCATGACCTCCGCAAAATTAATGAGGTAGTTGAGGACATGGGATCCCTGCAACCAGGGATGCCTGCCCCAAGCATGCTCCCCGAAAACTGGAGTTTGACTGTAATTGACATAAAGGACTGTTTCTTTCACATTCCCCTCCATCCTGATGATGCCCCAAGGTTTGCATTCTCGGTGCCCACCTTGAACCGAGAGCCTCCACGAAAGAGGTATCAGTGGAGAGTCCTTCCGCAGGGTCTAAAAGTTTCGCCAGTGATCTGTCAAAGGTATGTTGCTTCCCTGCTCGCACCTGTGCGTGCAGCGGTGCCCCAAGTGATAATCCAGCATTATTTCGACGATGTGTTGATTTCTGCACCAACAGATGACCTGTTGGCACATGCCCTTGACCTCACCGTGGCTGCACTGGTTGATGCAGGTTTTGAACTACAGGAATCCAAAATTCAAAAGATGCCACCCTGGAAATACCTAGGGCTGGAAATTGGGAAGAGGACTATTGTTCCTCAAAAATTGGAAATCAAAACCCAAATTCAGACCCTTGCAGATGTCCATCAGCTGTGTGGAGCTCTGAATTGGGTGAGACCTTGGCTAGGCCTTTCTACCGAAGACCTGGCCCCCCTTTTCAATTTGTTAAAAGGGGGAGCTGAACTGAGTTCACCCAGGGCCCTCACCCCAGAGGCAAAAATTGCACTGGATAACATTCAACATGCATTGTCCACCAGACAGGCCAACAGATGCAAACCTGACCTGCCTTTTCGTTTCATCATCTTAGGAAAGCTGCCACATCTCCATGGGATGATTTTTCAGTGGAACAACAAAACCCTCAAAAAATCAAGGGAGGTCCAAGGCAAAGAAGATCCTCTCTCTATTATAGAGTGGGTCTTTCTGAGCCACCACAGGACCAAAAGAATGACAAAGCCACAAGAATTGATGGCTGACCTGATTAGGAAAGCCAGAATGCGCCTTAGGGAACTGGCTGGTTGTGACTTTGAGTGCATTCACATGCCAATCAAATTGAAATCTGGTCAAATTACAAAAGCTATGCTAGAGCATCTGCTTCAAGAGAACGAAGCGCTGCAGTTTGCCCTAGATAACTACCCTGGTCAAATTTCTATTCATCGGCCTGCCCACAAAATTTTCAATTCGGATGCCCAATTTCGATTGGAATTAAAAAGTGTCCAAAGCAAGGAGCCTCTTAAGGCTCTAACCGTCTTCACTGACGCGTCCGGAAAGTCCCACAAATCAGTTATGACTTGGCGGGACCCCCTCACCCAGAGGTGGGAATCAGAGGTGGTTGAGGTGGAAGGATCACCTCAGGTTGCCGAGCTGGCCGCAGTCGTTAGAGCATTTGAGACGTTCCCTGGACCTTTCAATTTGGTAACAGACTCAAGTTATGTTGCAGGGATAGTTTCTAGAGCAGAACATTCTGTGCTGCAGGAGGTTTCCAATGTCACTCTATTTAAGTTGCTTTCCAAGCTGGTCAAACTGATTTCCCACAGAAAGCAACCCTTTTATGTGATGCACACCAGGTCGCATACAGAGCTCCCAGGCTTCATAGCAGAGGGAAACAGGAGAGCCGATGCTCTCGCTGCCCCTGTGGAGGTGGCCCCTCTGCCAAACCGTTTTGAGCAAGCCAGAATCAGTCATCAGCTTCACCATCAAAACGCACCAGGTCTGGTCAGGCAGTTCAACTTAACCCGTGACCAGGCCAAAGCGATTGTGACTGGCTGTCCGCAATGTCACAGGTATGCCATCCCATCCATGCCCACAGGCGTGAATCCCCGTGGTTTGTCCAGTTGTGAAGTGTGGCAGACAGACGTCACGCACTTTGCCCCCTTTGGGAGGCAGAAATACGTGCACGTCTCTGTGGACACATTCTCAGGAGCTGTTTTTGCTTCTGCCCACACAGGGGAGAAGGCTGGGGATGCTATCAAGCATCTCATCCAGGCTTTCTCTGTCCTGGGCATCCCAAAGTCCCTGAAAACAGACAATGGTCCAGCATACAGGTCCAAAGAATTCTGCAGTTTTCTGCAACAATGGGGAGTGGAACACAAAACTGGGATCCCCCACTCTCCGACAGGCCAGGCGATTGTAGAAAGGACTCATCAGAACCTCAAAAGAGTCCTCAGCCAGCAGCAACCGATTCTCAAGATTGAGCCACCGTCTGTAAGATTAGCCCGTGCCTTGTTCACGTTAAATTTTCTTAACTGTTCCTTTGAAACCATGAACCCGCCGGTGACAAGGCATTTCCGTGGGAGCTCACAGTTGGAGCCCCGGGAAAGGCCAAAGGTCCTTGTCAAGGATCCAGAAACGTTGAAAATACAGGGTCCCCATGATTTAGTAACCTGGGGACGTGGATACGCCTGCGTCTCCACTCCCACCGGTTTGCGGTGGATCCCCTCCAGAAATGTGAGACCCCATGTTCCCAAGGCTTCGGAAATGAAAGTACCCCAGGTCACTGTGGCCTCCTGGAGAAGGAGGAAAAAGGAGGAGGAGGATGCGGGCCCAGAGGCAAGTCCTCCCAGCCCAATTACTCTTCCCTCCTGGGTTTTCTGTCATGAAGTGGAAGCAGAAGAGCTGTTTCCCCCAGAGGAGTGTTTTCGATGGTTGTTTAACTGACCCCTTTCTTCTAAGTTACAGAACCGCAGTCCAGATGATCAGCATGGAGGTCCGCAGCACAGCAGTTTGTGCCCTTGCAGTGCTGCTCAGCTTCCTGTCGATAGCCACCCCCTGGATTGTTCCACAGCCCAAAACCAATGTATGGAAAACGCTCGCAAAGAGTCTAGGACAAGATCACATCTGCCTAGCCTCAGCAGCAGCCCAAGATCCCATGTCATCCTGCCTGGTAGGAATCCCTGTGAAAGAGAAGGAGTTTCCATTCTCACTCCTCCAGATACAACAAAAATACAACCGAAAACCTGTTGAAGCTAACCACTTTACAGAAATTGGTGATGCCCCTTCTGCCTTTGTTATAAATCCCCTTGCTTTTTGGAAAGAGTGGTTGCAGACACTCCCGCGTGCCCCCCAAGAGCCCCAAGAATTAGACCTTCTTGGGTCCTCAAAAGCTCCTTTTTGTGTTCACTTTCGTTACACCCCCCAAGACGAACACACCAGGTCATTTTATCATTTGTTGCAAATTAAGGATTCTTATATAGCAAAAAACTGGTGCACAAAAATTGCACATGTTACCACTCCTTCCACTGATGCTCACAGTCCCTTTCCCCGTTCCCTACCCAAAGGTCTTTTCCTTATTTGTGGTGACAGAGCTTTTACAGGCATTCCTGCTCGGCTGATCGGAGGCCCATGCACCTTAGGCAAGCTGAGCCTGTTTACTCCAAACATGACTCAAATCCTCAATTGGCACAGAAAAAATTCCTCTCTCCATGTACCGATCCAGAAAAGAGACCTAACAAGTCTCGACCCAGATTGTAATTCGGAAATCATCCACTGGTCCAGGGCAAAGGCCACAGCCCTGACAGTTTTTTTACCCTGGGTCTCGATAGCAAAATCCATGGGAGAATTAGGCCGTTTAGAATGTTGGGTGGCCAAACAGGCAAATTTAACAACTCAAGCTATAAGTGACCTCCTATCAGACGAACAGATTACCAGGCAGGCAACCCTTCAGAACCGCGCCGCGATTGATTATTTACTTCTACTGAACCAACATTCATGTGAGGAGTTTGAAGGACTGTGTTGCTTCAACCTGTCATCTAAGGCTGAAAGCGTCAAAAAATCAATCCAGCAGCTGCGAGGAATGGTCGAGTCCATCAAACAAGAAACAGGGGACTGGTTTGATAACCTCTTCAAAGGTGTTGGACTCTCTAACATCGCCAGCTCGTGGATCAAAACCGGACTGTTGTTTCTGTTCATCATCTTAATCGTAGCCATTGCTTCTGGTTTGGTCAAAAGCCTGATCATGAATGCAATTTTCCCCACTACTGCCCCCTCAGTGCATTCAGTGACACCTGCCATCGAATTCCCACCAGACTCTGACTCCAGCAGCGAGTGTGACTCAGATATGTACACTCCAGACCAGTGACACAAATAAAAGAAAAAGGGGGAGGTGTGGGGGTGCTGGAATAGTATCATAAGTTCTTAGTTGTAGGTTTGATGTGATTTGGACTTTAACCCTAGCCAGGTAAAGTTTCTGTCTTGGAATGTGCTTATCAGAGGTTGATAAGAGTTGCCAAGACAACTCTAATCCTCTGCCCTGGGTTTCGATCGTCCTATTGTGTTTTCCCCCATCCCATTGTACTTCTCCCCCACATGTCCACCATCCCCCAGACCCCAGACTTTCAGGAGAGGTGTCTGACAGGGATTGGTGAGTCTCCCAGGGCCACATCCCAAATCCACCTGATTTGTTAATGTTGTGTATTGCATTTTGACCTTACCCACCTGGCTTTGTGTGATTGGTCTTGTAACCTGTATCCACCCCTGAGATTTTGGGGGAACAAAAACCCCCTGTAACCGAGGCCCGGGGTCACTCCCCAGAGGCACAGGCCTGGAACCAGGGACTGCCCCCTGAGTTACCCGAATAAAACCTTTTCTCCCTGAGCCTGGAGTGTCCCCTCTTTCTAACCACGGCCGAGACAGCTAGGGCAACGGGGCTGCGGAGCCAAAAACCCACGCGAAGGTACTGTTGGCGTATCACAGCTAGCAGGGCGGCCCAGCTGACGCTGAGCTGACCTGAGAGACAGATACGCGAAGCAACAGTGTTGGGAAATTTCTAGCTGTTAGCGTTATAAAACTTGGCGTGACCACTCCTCCCTTAGGAGCAGCTGAGAGAGGATCTCTCTGCTACTGGCACTGCTGGGAGATTCAGTCATAGCTGTAGGATGAGACTCTCATGAGTTCTTGGTGAAAGGGTGTGCTGAAGAGCCCACTCGGAGGAATTACCCAACCACTCTTCACTCTTGTAGTCAGGATAGGATTCAAATCAAGTCAACAGAGATGAATTTTGTTTTAAAAATTTTAGTTGAGTTTGCTTCATTGAACTGCTGATTGCAGTATGGTTTTAACACATTAACAAAACCTGTGAGACTTTGGACTTGATCACTTTGCAGAGGAAGCTTTAAACTTTTGCACCTATGTGAAAGAATAAAAAAAAGTTGCGTACTCACAGCTCTGCAATTTTAAATAAGGTTAGTATTTTGCTAGCTACTTATGCCTAATCCTTGTGTATGAGAAAGGTTAATGGGATCATTGCAAGATCAAATGTTTATATGGCAGTGGATTAACCTTTACTTCTAACTCGTTTTTGCAAAAGTAAACTGTTCAGTATGGATACCTGCTAGCTACACTATGGCAATATGGCAACAGTTCAAGCCTTCATTAACTGAGTGTTAAATTATGGTGATAATTATGTAATTTTTAAGCATTTCAATCCTTCTATATTGCCCATTACAATGAAAGCACAAATGGCATATTCAGACTTCAAAAAAATTGAGTGAGAAATACAACTACCTTTTAAACCCACTCTGAGAAGCTGGCCTTGATATATTTTTATTCTGCTTTGTGGTAAGAATGTCGTAATTCCCTGGGGAGAGAGAGATTTTCAGTTTTAAAATACGATTTAGATGTGGCATCTTTATTTCTCATCTAGACCGATCTTTTTCTTCAAATTGTCTCCAAAAATGTATGCTACAAGGACAACTTGTAATGGATGGGGATTTTTCTACCTTTTTTGTGTTTCTGAAGGATCTTCTGAAGGAGTCTTGCACAATCCTGAAAGACAAATCAAGGCTTTGTTCTTTATTACCTCTAAAATGTAGCTTTAGATTGGGATCAGCCACAAAGAGAAACATCATCTGACATCTGAAGTGCACTCAGCAAGGATGGGAAGCCTCTGGTGCTGAATTGGCCTTCACAGGGTCACACCAACAGAGAACTCAGCTCTCATCTATGCTTCTTCTATGCAGTTAGCTCTCATTTATTCTTTGCTAAACTCCAAGGGCTGCGCTCACATCCTGCAGTCACTGGCATCCAAGAAGCCCATGTGTGCTAATCAAGGCTTGAAGCCCATCTTAGCTATGTCAGGTTTGTGAAATTAGTCTATTAATTCCTTTCGCGTGTGAAAAATCATTATGGATTATTCTTTCACAGCAGGAGGCCCAAAGTCAATGGTTTTCTATAGGTTTATCTTATTCTAGGATGTCAGCCCATACTTTCATTGTCATGTACACTTGCTGTAATGCTGGGGAGAAGAAGAGTGCAGGCTCACATGAAAAATATTTAAATAATAACCTTTCCAAGGGCTTTTTTTCCACAGTGTCTCCTCTTGGGTTCTATTTTGTGCAGCCATCCTCAAAGTATCACCTCAAAGTATCAACTGGAGGCCCATTGCTGAAGATGAGGCAGAGCTAGACAGGAGGAATCGGTCTACTTATCTGTTCGAAAGGGTAAAACAGATCAGGTTTTATCCTTATAGGTGAGGTGAAGCTACATTGAAATGTACATGTCACAAACCAACCAACAAACCACGAAGTCACAAACCAACCTACAAACAACTTTCCAATTAATTGCTAAATAGCATTATTCTGGGGTGAGGGTGGGTTTTTGGTTAGTGTCTGTTTACAGACTCTAGATTATCAATGTTATGATTTTAACTATTTCATATTGCAGTAAGAATATTTTTTCTTCCTTTACATGTGAAGCATGGAGGAGAGTACAAGAACAAAACCAAATACCAGAGCAGGGATTTGTTCAGTTCTGAAAAAAAAATTACATGAGAAAGAACACAATGGAGTAACAGTGTTGGGAAAAGATGCTCATGAACGTCAGGAACACCATGTGTATTAAATTTATCAGTCTCTTGGGCAAAAGAATAGAAAAATAAGTTTAACACACACTATTTTAAAGGTTTTTTGCAACTTCGGTCAGGTACTATATTTTGCCACTTCCAAACTTATTCAAGAAGTCTTATTTGAACTACATTTCCTATTTCCAAGTGTTAGGACTGATCTTTAGAAGGTGAAAACTGACACAGCATGAAGCACCTAGGGAGAATACTCAGGAGGGTAAAGTGAAGAAACTACATGTGTATTTATACAGTTCATTATTTTCAACTCTGCATCTGATGTTCTTGGCTATAGACTAGTGACAGCCTTGAAAAGGTTGAATTTTCACAGCAGAAGGTTGAGGGGTTTTTTTCATGCTGTTTAGGGGTAACACATGCCTCATTAGCCCATAATAACCCAAGAAATGTTGTAAATGCTCTAAAGAATATATTTTCAGTCCTTCAAGCAGAAGCTGGTAAGAAAAGTAATATTCCTTAGCTCCTAAAATTGTTTGTTTCCACTGTTTTGACCTCTGCAAAAGTATTGTTCTGTGTATGGCCTTCATCATTATGTGAGCTCTGTCACACACAAAAAAGACCTGGCTAAGGTTATGATTGTATAATTCTGTGACTTGAACTAGCTTTGAACATAACTTTTGCCTAAGTTATGGATTGTGTCCAAGGTGCTGCTACTCATTTTAAATATGCCCTTTGAGAAGCTCTGAGGTGGCTGAGGAGATGCCCTTGTTGTGTGTCCAGTTCCCTGATGAGTAAGGCCTAAATGTGTTTGTTTGCTAGCAGGGGGCAGGTTATCACCTGCTGTGCTCTCAGCCCACACCTGGTGATGGGTAAGGTCACAGCATCGTGGGGGTGAAATAAGGGACTGCTCCAGGCCTCAGCACATGTCTGAGGGGCCAGTGGGGAACCACCCAGGGCACTAAAGGAGTGAGTACAACATGACCTTGCTACAGGCTGTGTGCACTTAAAAGGAGAAGCCTTCACTGGACTTGGGAGAGTCCTTCAATATTCTTCCATGCAGCAGTCTTACTCGGGTGTGGCTCAGGCAGCTACTCTTTATCCATCCTTCATGTTGCCCAGACACATAATTAGCTTTAGACTGTTGTATTGGTATCATTTGATAATGATAAACCTCCAAATTATCCATATTATTACTATAGTTGCTTTTAAGAATTCAAGAATAATCAGAGAGATAACAAGTCTGACTATTCCCTATCATCTACTTCATTTAATATAGGTCTAGATTGGAAGGCTACGCAGAAAAAAAAATCTTGAATGGTTTCCAAAGGATAGCCATGGGCACTTGAGCACAGAACAAAGTCTTGGACAGCAAGATATTCCCTCACCTTGGTTTAAAAACTTTTGTCAAATATCACTTCAGATTTCATTAACTGTTATAGATATTAAGTTACTGTGTAGATAAGGAGATCTGCAGTGGGAAAGCAATTTATTTTAGCTGACTTTCTGATGTTGGAACATTGATTATAGAATTCCTGCTTTCTTTACATGACCCCAAAAGAAAGCTGGAAAAAGCAGAGATACCAGTGCTGTAAGAAGAAATTCCTAGCATATCCCTCTTCTTCTCTCTCCTTACCTACAAGACCCTCTCACTAATTATGATGGTATCCAGAACTTGATTTTTCTATCTGTCCAAGATGAGACATCTAGTTTAGTCTGTCCTCTTTTGTAATTCTTGTCACCCCTTGATTTGGAAGAAGCAGTTTGCAATGGTTGCAAGCATCCTGCAAAAGAGATAAGAGGATTTATAACTACTAAGATACCAGCTGAGAATTTCTTCAGCTATTTCCCTACTCTATTATCTATATCTTGAGCTTGACCTTTTTGCAGGAAAATTACTGAAGAAGATCTTTCTTTAGCATTTTTTATGGAAAGTTATTTTATTATTATTTATTTATTATAATTTTGGTGGGTTTTTTTTTGCAAAATATGTGTTCTTTCCCCAAGATCTGTTTTAATGGACTTATGACCAGATATAGAAGGCATAAGTATTTAAGAAGATATAAATCCCCAGAGTTTTTGTATATAAGAACAGCCACTTCAGAGCTGCTGAAACTCACTGGATTTCTCTCTCTTTTGCTTCAAAGCCAAAATCCCCCAGTCTGAGTATTTTGGGTTTGAATGTGCTCGTGTATCTGGAGTTCATGTGTTCATCTCTCCTGCCTGAACCCTGCTGGGGGCCAGGCACTGGGCAGAACAGAAATTCTTAGTGGGACCTTGGGGGGTACGTTGCATTTACGCACAAAACAAAAGGCAGAGTAAGAGCAGTCATTGCTTGCGCTGCATGTAAGATATTACCATTTCCCATTACATCCCTTGCACATTCCCAGCCTACAGGGGTTGAATTCCTGACACAGTGCCTAAACCAGGATGGCTATGAGGTTTGATAACCATGACCATTTCTAATGTCTAGGTAGACCCTTACAGAGATGCTCATGCCTGCAGACAGTTCTGAAACATAAGAGACTAAAGTGGGATTTTGTTAGAATTACCATGGAGTTCAGTGTTTAGCCCACAGGACTGAGACCCTTTGTGCATAAATTTTTTGGATAACTGAAAATAGCCTGTGTTTCCCCACCCCCCCTCCATAAAGAGGGGCCATATAAAATGAAAAGACATTCCAGATTCATATATACTTATTTCCTTCATTCTCTCACAAATGTGCTGGTGCACATTCCTGCCAACGTATTTGTCAATATGAAAGTCTTATATTAGAGGCCACACATAGTTTCATATGGCGATGTGTATATAATCCTTTTATCAAGGTATTTTACTGGGAAAACTAAAACAAGTGAGATGGCTGATGAAGTAAGCTGAGTCTATTCTCAGACAGAAAGATCTGTTGAATAAGTTTCTGTTGTTTCACTGTTCCTGTGATATACCAGTATAGTACAGACACTGACTGAAATAGTGATAGCAGTAACTCATGGTAAATGCTTGTGATTATGGGAGGATCAAGGCTGCATGGTAGTATGCAGGTTTGGGGAACTTCATTAGAAGGATAAAACATAATGGTTTCTGGGGAAATGTGGGAATAAAGGAAGAGTTTCTTCCCTAATAAGAACCAATTAAACATTTACATGGTTTAAGCAACAGTAGGTGATTTGTGGGATCAGTTAAAATGAGCTAGAGGAGGTGACCTGGTTCACACCCCTGCTCAAAGCAGGGTAAGCTGTGGCATCAGATAAGACTCCTCAGAGTGTTGTCCAGTTGGATCTTGAAAAGGAGGGGTATTGTACAACCACTCTGTTCAACCTGCCCAACTTTCAGACTGTCCTCAAGATGAAAAAACTCTTCCTTAAATCAAGTCTGAAACTCTCTAGTTCCATGCATGGACATTTGTGTCTCATTCTCCCATGCTGTACCACTATGAGGAATCTAGTTCTGTCTCCCTGATGATCCCTTAAAGGCACTGAGGGGCTGTTAGGTGCCCCTAAAGTGATCTCTTCTCCAGGGTGAAGCAGCCCAGCTCCTCCTACCTCTGCTCATATACCAAGGACTCTAGCCCCTACTGCCTTGGGACCTTCTAAAAGCTCCCTCCAGTTTTCCCATGTGTTTCCTGCATCATTGCAGGGCCCAAAACCCAATGCCCTATCTAGAGTGATGAATGCCACAGGGAGAGGGATGATCCTTTTTCCTTGATCTGTGTGCCATTCCCCTGTTCACAAACACAGGAGCTGTTGGCTGCCTTTCCTGCTGGCCACATCACCTGCTCATGGTCAGCTTGCTGTCTCCCACCTCCCAGGGCCTTTCCCACAGAGCTGCTCCCCAATACTTTAATCTTTTTCTGGAGGAAAGCTGATGCTCTTATATTAGGCCCCTACCTTGCAGATGTTTATCTTTTCCAATGTGTTGGGTGGAATACAAACTGTCATCCTAACATGCATTCCTCATAAAAGGTTAATTTAATACCCCTGACTTTACTGGGATGAGTCATGAGTCATGAGTTACTCATGAGCATAAATGTTTTCAAGATCACGCCTGGAGCATGTACCTGGGTTTGGAGGTCTTTTGATTGACAAATTCATTCTGTTCTCTTTTCTTTAAATATTCATTTGTTAACTTAAAAATCCACTTATTCATACATTACTCATTAAAATATGAATAAAGTTAGTTATAAAAGGTCTAACCTATAAAAAACCCACCCGCTTTTTTCTCAATTCTTTTGCAAGCTCTTAGGAAAATTGTTGTTCCCATTATATTTGAGGGATGCTAATGATTAACAAGGTTCATTATTAGTGGTGTATGCTGATATTTCAGCACTTTGAAGATGAAAAATCTTGGCTTTTCATCAAAATGATTAAACTGTTATCTCTGTCCACTTCAGAATCCTTTAAATAAAAGATCGTTTATTAGTAATAAAGGATTAAACTGCCTGGGAATGATGCAAGGACATCTTAATTTTTGTTGCTTAATAAAGCAAATGTGAATTCTCAGATTTCTTTCTCTCTCTCTCTTTTTTTTTTTTTTTTTTTTTTTTTTTTTTTTTTTTTTTTTTTTTTTTTCCCTTGAATTTCTCTCAAGGTCTCTCTATAATTCATTTCAGCTGGCAGGTAATTTACCTTAATTATTGCACCTTTACAAGTGCATCCTCCAACCAAATACTGCAAAAACTTAATATGCTGGGTCATCTTTGTGAAAAACATTCCAAGTTTGATGATTTCTTGATTTATTGAAGCAAAATTTGCTTACAGAGAATGGTTCCAGGTTTGAGATGAATTTACCCAGGGAATCTTTGGCATTAGTAGAGAAAAAGTGATGGTACCTGGTTTCTTTTTTGCCAGGTAGCTGCCTTTGACTGGAGATATATTTTACCTCTGAGAATGAAGTCCAAAGATAGGATGAACCTCATTCTTATTTGACAGCAAAAAAAAAAAAAAAAAAAAAAAAAAAAAAAAAAAAAAAAAAAAGAGGACCATTTACTTCCTCTTCTCCCTTCCTCTTCTCCAAGAGTTTAACTTGTAATCTTGACTATGAGTCTGAGACACAGATTCCTCAGTGGACAGGTATGTTTCTTCTGCTCTTCATGAGCTGAAGGCAGTGGGATGGGGCACCCATGGCTGTGGAAGCTTCAGAAAACAGGCTTTGCCTTCCTGCAGAAAAGCAAAGCCTTGGGATTTATGACTTGAGAGCAGTAACAGTGCCACGTATTATTTGAGCCTCCCTCCTTCCCCCTGAACTCCCTCCTTCTGCCTGGTGTGGTGGAAGGAAAACTGAAACATATGTGGAATTTCACATGGACTTTGCTGCTATTTGAGGCCTTCCTGTTGGAATTAAAAATCATGGTCATTAAAATTTCATGATGCTCTTCCAAGAAAAACGCTCCCTGTTTAGTAAAATAATTAAAAGCCTGCATGGTCTCTGCAGTAAGTGGCTATGGAGGGATGAATGAGAGTGCTGTAGAAGAGGTGTACTTGCTTTAATCAGCATTACATTAGCCAAGTGGGATCCATGTGGGAGAACTGCTAAAAATCTATCAGTCAGTAGGGCTGCACCATTTCCAGACTCTTGGGGAGTGCTCCATGATAATTTTGCATTTCAGACACACTGTGGTTGGGTCAGACCAGAGTAAATCTAAGCCATATTCCTCCCCAGGGTGCTTATAAAATTCTAAATAAATAAAAACTTCCTACAACAGAGTATAATACATCAGACAACCACCCCTCTGTCAGCCTTCAAGGTATTTCTGTCAGCCTCTGTGCTATTTTAAGCTCCTATATAGGTAGGAAATGCTTGTCTTGGCACTGAACCTCAGTGTCACAAATGCTGCATTTCAGCAGCAAACCATGTTGAAAGGGAAGGCAAGGGAGCTATGGCACTGACTCCTCTGTACAGAGAAAAAGTGTATTTTCAGATTTTTCTTATCCATCCACCCCTACAGCCCTTTTTGCTCTTTCAAATGCATACAGGCTACTCTGAGTATCAGATTGTATGTGGTGGTCACTAAAATTATGCTGATGGCTTCTAGGAAACTCAAGTCAGCAACAGGTGCCACCATGAGCAGCAACTTAAAAGTGTCTAAAAATGCATGGAAGTGGGAGAGGTTTGTCATTCAACCTAAAGGCTCCCAGTAGCTCCTGTATATAGTGCTAAGACTACCTAGATTATGCCTTGCCAAACTGCAGCATTCAGCTGCCTGTTTTCTAGGTTTCCATATTGCTGCATTCAAATTAATGGCACACAATATGTTCCAGAGCTTGTGCACTGAACTCCTTGCAACTGCAGTTGTTCACCACAAAAGCTTCTTACCCAGTGGAGCTGCTTCAAAACATCCTACAGCTGCTACTGTGACAGCAAATAAAACAATGAAATTCTTGTGCACAAACCTTATAACATGGATCTCTAGAAGAGAAATACAGAAGGCCCCAAATTCCCAATACACCTGGCTGGAAAAAAACAACAGCTTCTGGAAGCTGCTGTAAGATGCATTCAATTTACTTAACTTGCAGAAGCTCTACACCTTCTTTCTGCAGGCAGAAAAATGTTCAGTTCTTTTTATAAGCATGCCCTGCTTGGTCTACAAACTGGACATAAACCTTCAAAGATCTTTGTGTTTAATCCAGAAATTTCTCTTAAGCAATCTAATGATTTGATTTTGGTTGCATGTATGAGGAGTCCCACTGAGACATCTCTATAAAGTAAAACAAATCCTTAAGTGGAGCAATGCACAACAGTTCCAGAACCCAGCCCAGGAAGGTGATATTTCAGATGCCAGGTCTGAAACAATTGGGAAAGGTTTTGGTGTGTGTTTTCTTGCATGGTGGCATCTTCCTATTTATTATTTTGGGTGACAAGGCTTGTTCTCCTCTGCACTTTCCTCAGTACTTGGCAAGGTTTACATTTCCTCAGGGTCTTTTCTTAGCCATGTTCTCCTGTCACAACCTACAATTTTTGTTTTGAGCTTAGTAGCAAAATGCACAGTAATTGGACTGCAGCAGCATATGATGAAGATTTTAGGTCTGCTTCACCTCTCTGTCACCAAGACCTCTGCATGACCCTGCTTCCACAGTCTCTGCCTTCCCTGCTTCTACTGGCTCTCGTGGGCTGTTAATCACACATTGTTTCTCTGACTCTAATTAGGGGGAGTCTAAAACGGGTTATTTGTTCCAGTAGTTTCTGGAAACTGTGGGTATAATATGCCCTGTACAATAACATAAATTATTGTACATAGACATAGATCCATAGAGAGATTTAGGGAGGGGACTTTCCTTACAGATTTTGTAGCAAGGTCTATGATATGTATTGCAAGGATATTTTTGTGCAGTTTGACTGAAAGGGGAGGACATTTTCCAGAAAGAACCTTTGTGTAATATATGGAGCACTTATTAGTTATGGAGAATTTCGAATTTGGTAAATATTTTTCCTGCTGCCCCTGGCTAAGTTCCCACTACTGGCATAAGTCATGATAGCAAAATGCCACCTCTCTTAGCTACAGAGGAGCGTTGCTTGCTTGCTTGGGAAGAATTCAACAGCTTTGGATGGAAAGTTCTTTATCCTTTCTTTCAATAGTGCCACTTCTAATGGCTTTGCAGTTCTCCAAATAAATGAAGCTGTAAGTCTCATTTCTAAACTCAAGAGTACACATGCATTTTTCAAAACTTAGGTCTTAAGAGGGAATTTTATGATTTTGTAGAACGTCCTCAGTTCTTCTTGATAGTCTTGTACCTGGGACCCAGGGAAGGTGCTTTTTTGCCTCCCTTAAGGCATCTCAAGGCCAGGCTGTCTGTCTTTGTTGTACTTGGGATATTCACATGATGTTACTCTGAGCTGCAGAGCAGTGCAGGCATTAGCCATATTCATCCAGAAGGTGAGCAACTGGAAAGAGAAGGATTTTGGATGGTAACTAGATGTATGATTGCATGTATATGATATTAGAGAATTGATAAATATCCAAAGATTTTACAAATATCAGTTAATTTTCTGGAGCATGAACAAGTATCTTTCTTCATCCAGTTTGTCTGAACAATTTCCTTCCTTTACAGTGAATTTGCAAAATTTGGCCTTTCTGGAGAAACTGTCACTGTATCCTGTTCTTTGAGGAAACAAAAATTTTAAAGTCAATGATTTGAAAGCCCACAAACATTCACTGGATTTATGTCTTACTTCTAGCCATTCTCCTTATCTCACTGCTTGTTTCTCCTGACGACCCTCTTGTACTCTTGCAGTGAACACTTTTTTATGTAGATCAAAATACAGTATTCATAAATTGCTCCAGAACATCTCCATTTCAGGATGTGTTTTCTGTCTAATGCAGCCAAAAGCTTCGATATACACTCAAGACTGTGTCATTCATGGCAGGAGCTTGGCGTAGTATTCAGCCAGTGCATTCTAGTCACAAGGTATTTTTTCAGCTAGTGTTCATAATCAGTCCAAAGTCTGAAATAGATTAACATAACTAAACTCATTAAAGGCACCAATACCAACATTAAGAATATTTATGAATTCTTCGGATCATCTTCTTAACTCCAGATTAAATATTTGTTATTTTCAAGTGCTTTCTAAAATTATCTTCATTGTAGATATTTGGGTTGCTTTTGGTATGGCCCCCATTTTCTTTTGCCATCAATGATAACCATGCAGAAAAAGAAATATATTCAATAATCATAGCTTGTTATTTCTTTTTATTGCTAATCAAACTTTTTTTACCTTTTTGAGAAGTACCCCAGTGTAGAGTCAATGAGGGATTTATATCATGTTGTCCCCATTTCAGTGTGTGGGAAAAGAATAAAGTGAACAGTGTGCAAAGACACCACATGCTGACTGATTTTGCATAAATAATTTGGTGAATGTTTTGGAAATGGAGTTGATCAGCAAAAATCAGCCCAATTTGCCAAGTCCTATCACTCCAAAATAGGGCTGTATTTACTGGAAAAAATATTTGAAAGATTTCTCACTACCTAAATTCTGTTTCTCACACTCTGGCTTAGAATAGATTTACATTGGAAGATGTCAATGCTAGAATCAAATTGCCTCTAGTTCTTTATAGAAAATACAAAAGGCCATGTAATTTTTATGTCAAATTTATCACCTTCAGCTGTCCTGCCCTATTGATATGGCACGTCAAAAATGCTCATCACTGAGGGGTTTCAGTGGCAAAGCACTTTATAATTGCTAATGAATCCAAAATAAAAAGTGCATGGAGGCTGATCTATCTTTCTTGCTCTGACCCTTCTGATTTTCATATTTTTCTTAATTACTTATCAGAAAACCAGTAAACATCTAGAGTGTCAAAACATGGCTGGTCTTTTTTTAGATCATGTAAGTCAGATTCATAGATTCCACACAGTGTTTTCTTTTCTGTCTTTCTGTACCTCAGAATCTTCCCATTGAACACTTTTCAAATTAGGATCTCTCTACAAAAGTTTAGCTGACACAAGCACTTTTAAAGAAATGTCCTATGTGTTTACTAAAATACCTGTGTAAAAAGGTTTGTGGGTGAGACAGACACAATGTTTTATCTATGTTAAGATATGAAAATGAAAATTCAGAAGTCTGTGGGTTTTCTTTCTATAGTTTACGTTGGGATATTCTTTAATAGTACTTTTAAAATACAATATTTTTTTTTACAAGTAATGTTACAGGAAGCTAAGAAAATCTCCCTTTTTTCTTTGTGTCCATTATTATTATGCATGACAAATTACAACCTTCTCTTTCTTCCTCTCCCAGAAAAAAATCCCCTGCTTCAGAAATCCATTTATACTTGGACAGGAAGAGTAATTTAAAGCATAGGAGAAAATGAGTTAGGTGATCTGAAACATTTAGAGTAAAAAGGTATTTCCAGAGCATCTATGTGTTTTTAAAAAGTTTCTTTAGGCACTATGGAGAAGAATAAAAATTTTGCTTTGTTTTCCTTCAGCATATAGAGCATATTAATGCTGCCATTCTTTACAGACACACACAAGAATTCATTATGTGCAAGTAAAGTAAGTGTATGATTAGAGTCAAATAATTCACTGGTCTGAACATTAAAAATATCTACGTGCACCTTAACTTGACAACAGATTGGGGTATAACCCTGGCACACAACTCCCTCAGTTCCAAGTACTGTATAGCCATAGCTTCATCTCATTGACTCAAACTACATTATTACATGAATGCATTACTACCACTCAAGTGAATTATTGATCCACATAATTTCTGTCCTTTGTTACTCATTCTTAAACTAGGTCGTTGAAGTGCTGTGATTACAGAATATTATTGTTCTAGACTGATCTGTGGTTGCTTTTATAAATTACTGGTCTGATTTTCTGAAGTCGATTTTTTTCCTTTTTTGGTGAATTCCATTTTCAACCTTATTTTGTTTCAAATTATTGAGTTTATGTAATTTTGTCATCATAGCAACATTGTAGGTGATTAGAGAGATGTAGTGTTTCTAAAAAACACTTAAAAAAGAACCACTTTCCCTTTGATCAGCAACCCATAGAAACCTGCTGGCTTCTTTCAGACTTTATAGCTCTTTTAATTAACTTAGTACTGGCTTTGCTATTATACAGAACTAAACCACTGTAAGAATGTTAAGGCGATAATAAACATCTCATTTAAATCCACTAAAGAGAGAAAAAAGTAATTTACAGCAAGATCTCTGTCCTTAGTTTACCCTTTTGTGTCAAACATTTGGAGAACATCTGGGAACTGACACAGTTTTTCTTAGGACATAAAGGAGTCCCTCTGGAGGAAGCAGGCTCACTTAGTGAGTGAGATGAGAAACATCTATTCTTTGCTGCCTAAAATATGTCTGAGAAGATGGGATCAGTAACAGATTGCAAAATTTTCTTCTTTTTCATCCCCTTTTAGTGAATGCAACTCTCAGTTTTAGAATTATAGCAACCTTCTAATTTTTATTTCTTTATTATGTTTTTCACCTGAAGCCTAAATGCACTGATGACTTTTAATCCATGGATTTCCAAAAATGAGGAAAATTTGACTCAACTGAATTCCCTCTGACTGAAAAATTGATATTATGTCTGTGGTATGAAAGAAAAAGAGATCTCATTATTTTAACAAGTTTCATGGTTATCTTTAGGCAAAGAAAGGAGGAGTTTGGAGGGGGCTTAGGAAACAACACTGGAAAAAATCCAGAAATCTAGAAAGCCTGCTACTCACAGCAGGGGATTTAGAAAGTTCAATTTATTTATTTTTAAAGTAGTAGTTTGAGAGAGGGTTTGATCATGTGTAGCAAGTATTTCCATGAATAAACAATTGCAGGTGCTGTAGAGATTGTTCATCCACTGATGATCAGCAAGAGGCTGAAACTAATCATGTTCCAAATGGAAAAAAATGTGAATTTCTGGCCATGATTGTACCAAAACTCAAATGAAGAGGGTAGAATCTGGGTTGCTTAATATCCATAAATCCCGAATAGATACACTTATCAAAATTATTCTCTAACTTTGACAGATTTTGCAGACATGGTGTAGGCAAGTGGACTATTTGATAAGTCCTTCATGTCCTGACAATGCCTCCTACAGGGCTGACCCAAACAAAATTTTTCATCTGAGATGAAAATATTTAAATTTAAAATGTGCATTCTGAATGAATTTGATAAGCAATGATCTTCAAAGTGCATTAGATGCTTTTTCCTTTAATAGCTTAATTTTGATTTTTCAGTGGCTAAGTTGAGCTTAATATTCTGTCTTTATAACCAGATTTGTAACAAGGAAGTCATACAGGGTGCACCTAGGCCTAGCTGCACATTCAGCAGTGTCCATCCCAAATCCTACCTTCCATTCATCCCAATCTGGGACTGTTTCATTTCACACAACTTCGCTTTGTCTGGATAAACTTGTCCTAGGAGCTCGGAAACACTCTGAATGTTCTAGCGAGGGTATAGTCATTTTAATTAGAGAGTGGAAAATTGCTCTGAAAGTGTACAAGAACACTTACATGGTATCTGCTGTGAGAAGCTGAGAACTTCTTGAAAAGGATGAGTTTTCCACTGAGGGACAAAGATCCTTTGGGGATTGATCCTGCTGGTTGGTGACTACAGAGACATCTCTTTGGCAGGCACTAGGCAGTGCCCCTTTGGGGAAGCAGCACCACGGATAAGAAGGCACCTTAAGGGCTGGCATCTTGCACAGCTCCTTGAAAGCCTGAACCCCTTCAAGATTTTCTGTAAACCTTGTAAAACCTTCCCATAATTATGAGTTGTGCTAATCCACTCAGGAACAACAGCAATCCTGTATGATTTGTCACTATTATCAGCTAACTAAAGCAGTTTCAATATTGGACTTAATACAGAGGACTGAAAAAACTTGCAACAAGATGTGTAAATTCCAACAATGGATAAATTAGAGGTCACTGTGAGCTGTTTCTGGCTATTCTGTGAAGAGGAGAAATAGTTAAACCCATTAATAGCACAGTTCCTTGCAAAATAACTTTTTCAGTCTTAGTCATGAAACAGCATACACAGACAAATTGGTGTTGCTTAAGCCTCACCCCTCTGTCACTAGCCCCAGTAGTCTCATTGCAGAAATGCTGTGCTTTTCTGTGCTGTGTTAATATCCGTCACTGTTGCTAACCTAAAAGTACTGCTGTCCTTGGCACTTTCATCTCTTCCATCTTGCTTGCCAATAGCCCCAAACTGCTCAGTGAGGTAGAGAAAGAACTGAATTAATTCAAGCTCCATGATGAGACACATACCTGGATTCTATTGCTAAATTTATTTTGAGTTCTTTCTCTTGTTGCTTGCTGTTATTTCAAGAAAGGTTGAAATTCTGATGCTGATTATGAGCTGTTGTCTGAACAACACGTTTTACTGTTCAGAACGTAAAAGGAAAATAGCTCTTTTCAAAATGTGATGTGAGTGCCATGATTATTTCACTCCAGCAGCTTCATTCCATTGAAAGTGATGAAATTATCAAAACATTGGCTCAGAGTTTTTGCTTGTATATGTTCTATGACGAAATGTAGGAATTCAATGCACAAGAGAGTAAAATAATGAAATTAACTGTATGCCTTTGTGTGTCTTTAGCTATTTACAATTATGAGAAAAATAGAGCAAAAATAGATTAAATTCTGTGTGTTTTGTAGGAGTTTGGTATCTCACAGGACACCTTTTATTGTCTTCAGTTCTGTGACTTTGGAATAATACAGTGGCCTTCAAATTCAAGTGCTAACCTGTGCTTCCTAACTGTCATTGAAGGAATTGGCAGTCTTCCTCTTTTTTATTCCAATGGATCATTTGATCAAAACAAGCAAGTGACAAACCCAAAAGTTTTTAGCTTATATGTTCATTAGGAGGCAAAAATTTTGCATGTCCTATCTCTGCATGGGCAACATGATTTCTACAAATCTCCAGGATGCTTCATTGACTCCAATCCACCTCACAGTTCATTGGTTATGAAATAAAACCAGAAGAAAATTGGCATTTACTGTCACCTTTTCACTTTGAGGGCCTATTGTGCATGCCAAATATCTCTGAAGGCATTACAAGGCCATTCATCATGAAACCACTGATGGTGTTACACTGAAGACTTTAATAGTGTAGAGATTGTCTCTAAAGTCTGAACTTCATGCTCTTGATGATAAGAAAGACCACTGGAATGTCTGTGGATTTTATCTGAGGAAAGCAAGAACAGAAAGGAGTAGCGGGTTGCCACTCCTGCAACATTTCATGTTTGCTCTTGGTGGCTCACCCATGTGGGTTCATGGGAGAGGATTCCATCCAGTGATGTTTTGACATCCTGAGAATGACAGGAATATTCACTCGCTGTTCACACAGATAAAAGCAGGAGAGGAAGAAGAGTTTTATTGAGAAGATGCAGCCAACAACAGGGAGGCCATTTCCACTCCATACACCTTGTTAGTTAGAGCTTTACATCCAACTTGCTTCTGGCAACTACAAAATACATAATAAAATTAATAACACCTCACTGCCTCCAGCTGCTCACAAGAAACAGATGCAGTTGTGGACCTATTTAGTCAGCATTTCTTTCTTCCCAGTTATACCTCATCTTAGCAGGGAATATTTGAATAATGAATTGTGTATTTGACTATGAAGTAGGACAGACATAAATAAAATTATTCTCCTCAATTGCTGCATTTTACTAAGCAGCAGTTTTACAGTTAAGCACAAGAGATTTAGGAGACGCACATTGTGAGCAATGTGCAGTTTTGGCTTCATTCATTTAGGACGTTTCCTCTCAGTTGCATCCAGTGTGAGATAAATGTGCACAGCAAGGGGAGTCCTTTGCCCTGACACAAAATGGCTGGTCTTACCCTCCATCTTGGGCATACTCCTCGATTTTGTTACCTGCCTGAATCTTTCTTGTTCCTTTACAGATGAGAGACAATAGCCATACCTGTGACCCCTCTGCCAAGGGATCTCTCTAGAAATTTTTGAAATGTTGCAGATCCCCTTTTCTGAAATGTGTTGTGATCCTAGAATATATCCACTGCAGAAATATTTCAAGGGAAATCACATGAGTTTCTAAGCCTATTAAAAACATGATTTGCATGTCCTATATAATTCAGGGTAAAATATTTCCCCTTGCTGAAAAGTATCTAATTCTGTCTGAAAGTAGGAGCCAGCAAAAGAGTTTTTCCACTGACCATTGACCTTCATATAAGGATAGCAAAGTTAAGCCTTGGATAAACACTTTGCAAGACTTTAGAACTCCTGTATAACCCAACTGACAGAAAAGTGAGAGGTTATTCAGATAGTCAATTATATCTTCAATGAAAACCAGGCTGGAAGCATTCATAATTTAGAAGAAACTCGTAAGTCCCAAAAGAAAGAAAAGAGAAACTATTTTAGGTACATTTCTACTACAAATTAAACAGTCATATAATGACTAGAGCTATGCCTGCAGCTTACATCACCAAAAAAAAAAAAATTAAATGAAATAATAATAGCAAAAAAATGACAGTAATACATTTAGACAGACTTATTTAAAGAACCAGGGGACTGGAAACAAATGGTTACAGCTAGAGATATAAATAGTCCAGGTAAAAGATAATGATAATAATGAAATATGAAACATCAGGATAGGAAGAATTATAAGTGGCAGCACCAAAGGCTTTTATTCTGCAGCCCCCCATGTCCTGACTAGCGAAAGAGGTGCCTGAGAAGATCGGCATCATGGTGCTCTCACAAAGGAATCCCCTGAAATTGAGCACTGGCTGGCTCCTCCCCTGCCCTGCCACTTTCTGCTATCCTTCTCCTTCAGAAAGGACGTCAGGGAGTCCATCTTGGCCACCTTCTTTTATGGGGATTTTGGGCCTTTTTAATCAGATGTGATTTGTTTGAAATTGACCAAGAGGTTCAGACAATGTTTTGGAGGCAGGAGAGACACGGCACTCAGGCAGTGATCAAATACATCTAATTACCTTGGGAATGCAGGTAAAAAGTAATGCTCGAATGAAGAATTTTGTTTAAAAGCTCCTTTTCTTTCATATGCTCTGTGATTCTTTGAGCTTCTCAGTCTTGGTTATGAGAGGGAACCTCATCAGTGTATACAAATACCCAGAGAGGGGGTGCCAAAAGGGGGGATACAGGCTCTTCTCAGTGCTGCTGAGCAATAGGACAAGAGGCAATGGGCAGAAACTGAAGTTCCACAGGAAGTGGATGGGCACAAGAAATTCCACCTGAATATGAGGAAGAACTTCTTTACTGTGCAGGTGATTGCACATGAGAACAGATTGCACAGAGGGGGTGTGGAGTCTCCCTCACTGGAGATACTCAAGAACTGTCTGGACACAATCCTGCCCATGAGCTCTGGGATGATCCTGCTTGAGTGGGAGGCTGGACCAGGTGTCTCACTGAGGTCCCTTCCAACCTGGCTGGTTCTGTGACTGTGAGTTTTATGAACAATCCAGAGCTAGGAAAGTAAGGATTATGAGGCTACAGAGATTCACAGATTCATCTTACAGTGACTAGTACATTTTATTCTTCCATTACCGTGCCTTTTTCTTGAGATACTCAAGCTGACTTCTGCTGAAGAAAGACACTTTTCCCAAATTTGCTAACATCTGCATTTCAGGGTTGGTGACACTTCACATTTTTGAGAATCTTGCCATTTAGTCTGTCAGAGACAATGTTTTCCTTTCTACAAAAAATATTCCAAAAATGGGGAGAGGGTATTATGTCAAGCCAGTGTTATACTAATCACACATTTAGCACTGAGCAAGATTGAGAGATAAAATGACTTGCTAATAAGAAAATACAAATTTGCTACTATGAAATAAAGTTTAAAAAATACAGTAAAATTATTGAGTTCATGCTTAATATAAGAAACTTTCTGTGCTACTCCAACATTGTTATGGCTATGCAGGTCAGCCCACACTGGCCTCTGCACCCCACCCTGGGCTTGTTAGGTGCTGGAAAGCTCCCAGAACTGTGTCTTTCCTGCTCCCACCTTAGGCTGAGAAGTCAGTCTAGAATGCAATTTCCCTTTGAGTTTTTTGGGGGTTTTTTTTGGTTTTTTTTTCATGACTGATTTCATGTTATTTGAGAGCTGCAATTTAGATTCCCATCTCCATGTTTTGTTAGAAGTGACAGAGACCTGGCTTTAGGTATCACTCTGTTCTGTTCTGTTTAAGGCCCAGTAAGGGCCCTTAAACCAATCCATAGCTAGATCAACCTATTTTGTCATGCGATAAGAAATGTACAAGACTTATTACACTTTTTGCTATAGTCATGACTCTACAGATGACAGTAAATCCAAAGGATGACAGAAATGAGTGTGGGTTGTTTGGATGGCACAGCAAACCCATATGCTTTGTGTAATAGATTAACAGTTTTACCACCCTGCAGTTGAAGTTGTTTTATGTCTTTCCTTAGAATGTAAGTACTCAAACTTTTAAGGGCTACAGATGCTTTTATACTGTGAGTTTAGCAGGTACAGACCTCTGACCCTCTACATAATAATATAAAATTCACTTGAGCATTAATTATGCTCCTCACTGTGATTTGAATGAGACAGTGTGGCCAGGCTGTTATTTAATTGGATTTTAGACATATCGTTTAGCTATAGTAGATGACATTTGCTTGGAAAATTCACTAGAGTGGTTTAAACTGTAAAACCTTAGAAAAGCATAGATTTGGCAAATTATATCCCTTGTACAACTATATAAGGGATATCTATAAATGCAGGTCATTACTAAATCCCTTCAGGAAATATAAACAATGGGCACTAAGTATGTTTGGACAGGATTGGGTACTTTGGGTGAAATGGCTTTCTGGGACATGATATGCTGTGGCATGTGTTATTAGCTGTTGACTCCCTTGGTTGATTACGACAGCTTTCATGCCACTGCTGAGCTCTTCTGAAGGAGAAGATTTTGGGTGCATGCATAAATATTAGGATGTCACAGTATAATTCATTTAAATAATCATTCAGCTAGCTGATAGCTGACTGATGATATATTTGAATAGTGAGAAACAGATTCAGGGTAAGTCCTGGCTTGTTAGCTGGAATGCTCACCCGTTAATGTGTCTGAGTGTCACATTATCAAAATAGTGTCTGCTGGACTGGATCTCTCAGGGCATGTAGGCACTAGGAGGTGAAAGCATGTATCCCACATAGGCTTCAGTTTCAAGCTGATGTCGAAACTGACGCTCAGTTCTACCACAACATCTCAAGCCATGTCCCTTATCTTTCAATTATGTGAATAATTAAGTAATCTTTTTTTGTAAATGACACTCTTAAATATAGAGTCCTAGATTTAGATCACTGTAGATGCTAAAAACTCTGTTGCTGACCTTAGCACGTAAATCAAAAAGTACAGGACGTACATGGCATTGAGTTCAAGTATTTAATTGAAAATAATGGAAAGGGTGGGCTGGAATGAGAGGACCCACAGGAATATGGAGTAACAGAATTGCAAGAAGTGTACAATTAAATACTGAGCTCTCTGAATGACAAGTAATTGTATCACTGTAAGTATCCACTGGCCAACTCATTGGCTTGGAGAAGTGTTGCTGCGTAATGAAATAAGCAAGCAGATTGAAACCCTGCTGCTTGCAGGGACATCATGCAGAGATAGATGGGGACAGAACACGGCTTTCTTTGTCACGATGGAGCAGTTTCAACCCCTCCAGCAGCCTATCATTAGGCTAGTGGAAACAACAGCTTGAGACACACCTGGCTCTTACTTATGCTGTGCTGTAAAAGAAACAGCACTAACTAGGTGCCCAGCTCCTTTGTCCCTTCCAAGCTCTTATCCTCAACTTGATGCCTGACCCCAAGCACCTCTGAAGAAGCACTGTGGGCCAGCACAGCTGTTTGTTAGGGCTCAGGTGGAGCTAACAGACCCAAATCAGCTGTTACTTTCTAAAAATGACAATTTCAGCCCTCTTTTGAAAGAAGGCAGCCAGGTAAAATGTTACCGTGAAATGTGCTATAGCTATGCTTAGCTACAGTGAATATTTTGATTTAATTTTCACATCCCTGAAAACACAGGCAGCGTCTGGCAGTGCAAGAGCCATGCAAATTTCATGAGTAGGGAAACAGCAGATTCCTGCACTTCTCACTGACACTGGCTTAGTGCAGCCTTTCGCTTGAAAAACAGCCAGAGAGAGAGGGGTCAGAAATCCAGATGCAGCACAAAAAAGAAGCAGCAAGACTAAGTAGACTGGAAACTGGCATTTTCTGAAGGATAGGAAATGAAAAGATCCTCTTATGCCTTTTCCAGTGACATACGATACATTACATTGGGGGCTCTGTGCTGTATCACCCCTAGTAGTTTAGCTGGGGGTGGTTCAGGGGATGCTCCAGGGATGCCTGCAGGTCCCTGAGGTTGGTGCTTTGAGTCCACATGCATGAGCCCCCATCTTGTATCTAGATCTGTCTCTATACAGTAGCAGATCTGTCTTTCTCCAGCTGATTCTGGAGTTAATAATGGTGTGGCAGAGGGATTTACTTAGCCAAATCCATTAAAAAATCAAACAGCCTGTAAGAACATGGTTATACATAGTATTACATATCTGTAAATATGGCCATGACCAAGGAGTATATTAATGTAATTATCTTGTTATGGTAATATTTTTTCCTTGTTTACTGATTGGTATTTAAATTTGTGGGAAGTTTGTGAGGACCTTTATCTATGTGCTCATAATAAAAAGCATTCCTAAATCCCTTACTAAAAACTTTAGATGACATAAGAAAAGAGAAACTGACTATTGCCGGGGCAAAGTTATTCCATCTATTTTACAGCTGAGGAGGTTAGGGGAGGATTGATTAGGCAGCTTCCTGAAGGCCAAGCACCAATCCAATGTCTGTGAGTTTTTGTAACAGAAGTCTTATGAAATCCTATCTGATGCAGCCACAACCTAGACAGTCAGAAATAATGTACAGATATATACAGCAATTCCAAATATCTCCTGGGGCAGAGTGTGCACACAGGAATAGTAACACTGTGCAGCCTGTGGAGATAACAATGAGAAAACTAAATTTAGAAAAAAGAGATCCCTTTGCTTTTTGTTTGCTCAGGTTTTATTTG
This sequence comes from Zosterops lateralis, assembly GCF_965231275.1. Taxonomy (NCBI): domain Eukaryota; kingdom Metazoa; phylum Chordata; class Aves; order Passeriformes; family Zosteropidae; genus Zosterops; species Zosterops lateralis. The sequence continues at coordinate 32,797,026 of NC_139763.1, forward strand.
TTTTCTTATTTTTCTTAGCTTCTGTTTCCCCTGGAGTACAGTTTTTTCATCTTTTATCTTTGTAACAGAGCATTTACTTTTCAGTAGTTCCCAGCATGCAGTTCCATCAATAAATATTTTTACTCTTGATGACTGAAAAGGGCCGTGTATCAACCTGTTGATCCTGTTCATACATGAGAAACTTCAGAATCCTGGTTTTTCAGGGCACATGTAATTACTGTGAAAAGTAAATACGGCTCCTATTTTGGCCTTAGCTTTTGCAGCATCTATGCCCAGTTACAATTTCTGGAAAAATATTGTTACTTATAGATTAAAAATTAATGATCTTGTGGAAATTTAGACAGGAAGCTGATACAATTCTTAAAGGCTTAAGCGCTGCATAGAATCAGCAGCTTTTCGCTCTACATTTCCATTGCTATGTCTGTCATAGAAATACCTATTTAGCATTTTTCTTCTCTTACCTCTCATTTATTTCCCAGCATTTTTAGTGATGCAAGACTTGTCGATGCATGTGAGAGAAAAATTATATGAATACTGGTGCAAAAAGTATAGTTGTAGATGATGTTCATGCTTTTCATTGGGTTGTTTTTAGTTCTGTCAATAAGCCTCAGTAATGGAGAAAAATAGCATGCCTTTCAAAATACACAAAAAAAATCAAGGTTACACCCTACTGTGCTGCTCAAGCACCAAAGAGTATTGTCAGAAGGGACTGCTACCTTTGCAGATGGATTGAACTCCTTAGAAGCATCAGAAATTATGTTCTGCAAAACTATAGGACTGTGTGCTTCCTGCTATTTATGCTGTCTCTGGGGCCTTGGTACATACTACAAAACATTTATAATAATAAGTAACTTTAGTCCTAGTGTGCCTTGTAGAGAAGTATAATGAAGCTGTCTGTTTAAGAGCTCGTCTGGTCTTTAATTAGCTCCTCCACAGAGTCAAGCACACCCTGCACTGTGCAGGAAGAAACAGTCCTGTACGTGTTTGGACCACATGGCTTCCCACCCCTCTGGCTGCTGGTCTGGGGGCTGCTTGCTTGCACATCCCCCTGTCCATCCTCTGTACTGCGCTGAGTTCCCCAGGGAAACAGGAAGGCTGCACTGAAGATGCCACCAGGAAGGACAGAACTGCTCCCCTCAGGAGTATGGTCAGGATTTTCTCCCATCTCCTCTGACTCAGCAGCTGAACACTGGGCACACCTTTTGCTTAAGAGTTTCAGGGAATGATTTCCAAAGGTCTTTGGACTGAGAAAACCAAACACCTGTAGAGGTCTCTCTTCACTTGGTCAGAGAAGATTTATTTCCCTTCCACCAAGATTCCTGCCTAGAGCACGTGTTCTGCAAATCCTCTCCAGCAAAAGCTGATAACGTGATAAAGCTTTCAGAAATTATCATTTCACAGGTTAAGGTAATTCATACAGAATCCTTGCTATTCAATTCATCTGCCATTTTTGGAGTGATGAATTCACAACACACAGCAGTAATCGTCAGGCAGCTACATCTAAATCATGTAATAGCTAGATGTTCTAATGGGAATTGACAGCTGACATGTACCAAAAGTGTTACTTACCATGGCCTGAAATTGAGGGAATTATGTGACAAAATTAAATACTTGCATGCTTCCAGGCAGAAGCTCTGATTTTAGTAAGGAATGAAGAAATACAATCACTGCACAAAATTTTCCTGCCTGTTAAGTTTGATCAGAGTTTTATATCTACAATATACCACATCAAACTATGCCACCAGGTATGCACATAAACACATTCGTCTTGATGGATGTCCCAACTTGCTTTACACAAAAAGCAACAGAATTTCCTGCAACAGCAGTATCTTTGAGGAAAAACCCAGAACAACTACCCAGCTTTCTTATTCTTTTAACAGGCAGCCATTTAAAAATAATTCTTTGTAAAATTTAGTTTAGCATACAGGTGTTGTTTGACAGGATTTTTCTTCCATCATAAAGATTTTGAAGGCAATTTTATCACCTTAATTTAGTACCTCTGATTTTTATCCTGTAAAGATATGTTTGCAAAATCCTACCAGAAAAGAAAAAAAATCTGCAGCAAGCCTGTGCTCTGGTTTTTGACAAGTGTATTTTGTAAGTAAAAATGGCAAGTTTCTTCAAAAGGGATTCCCATAGGTGGACTCTGCAGTTGTTAAGGTGAGAAAGTGGAGGAATTCAATAGGTATCAGCCTTTACCAAACTGCCAGGTTAGCAAGGATCAGGTGGTGGTGTAATGCCTCACACACTCTCAAAATATCTTTCCAGCAGGGGGATGTAGAATTCCAGTTTTTTATGTGTTGCAATACTAGTGAGATGATTATTTTTCTATGTCACACATACCAGAATGGATCTATTTCAACAGAGAACAAAATAAGAGCAAGAAATCCAGGCAAATTTGTTTGAAGAATTCCCAAATCTGAGCAAATGTTAAATTGTTTCTTTTTTTGTAATCCGAATAAATGATGACCAAGAAGGCATTTTAATCACTTGCCAGATCACTGCCTGGGAAATGACTGGGCCAAGAATTCCTAAATCTGATCAGAAGAAATTATGCATGAAAAGTGAAATAGCGTATTGATGATTTAGAAACTATTTGGCCAGTATGTGGCTCACTTAAGACTATGCAAACTGGATCTCACATTGATCTGAAGCATATTTTTCTGTGGCAAAATCAAGGTAAAATAAAGTCCTATTTAATAAAATAAATAAAAATTGGCTAGGCACTCTAGAATATTTAGGCCAACAAATAGAATTTCCCTTGCTAATGTAGTTCAATGCTAGGGAAAAACGTGAGTCCAGGAGCCCAGTCCAAAGCAGTTTCTTTGGATTTTGACGATGGATTTTGACAGTGGCACCTGCCACTGAATCTCATGTGGTCATTGACAGCCTACTCCTGTGATGCCAGTCTGCATCCTCTCTTTCCAAGAGAGACATTTCCTCCTTAGGAAGTTGCAGTTATGTCATATTAAGGACAATCTCCAGCCTGTTCCTCTGTTCTCATGAGAGAGGTGAAGCCTGGCTAGATTTTTAGGGCAGTGCATTTAGATCTGATTAACTTAATGATCAGCCAGAGCTATTCAAGGCAGGTGGGAGCTGAGTCAAGTGCTATTCCAGAAACTGCCAGTGGAAGTGTCTCACCTGCTGTCTTATGAAGGACCTGAACTTCAGATCAGGCCGGTAATATCGGAGAATCATGGTATATTCTGAGGTGGAAGGGACCCACAAGGATCATCAAGTCCAAATCCTGGCCCTGTGCAGGACAGCCCAAGAGTCATACCATGTGCCTCAGAGTGTTGTCCAAATGCTTCTTGAACTCTGTCAGGCTGGTGCTGTGACCACTTCTCTGGGGGGCTGTTCCAGTGCCCAACCATGATCTGAGTGTAAAACTTTTTCCTGTCATCTAGCTTAAACCTCCCCTGCCTCAGCTTCATGCTTTCTTCTGTTCACCAGCCTTCCTTTGTCCACTCCTGGCTGCTGTAAACCAACAGCATTACATTGAACCACACAGGATTCAGGAGGACACACCTGTGAAGCTGGCATCTGCCCACAGCAGGGTGTGTAGGTACAGCCTTTGGAATAATTTTTGTTTCTGCCTGAGACACAAACCTGAAAGAGAAATAGACTGGGTTAATTTTTCTTGCAGTCCCAGTTGCCAGACTGAATTCCTTCTTCCTTACACTAACCCTGGTTTTCACCCAAGGATCCCTGGTGCTTAAAGAGATGCAAGTTGGAATTTATGCTTTTGACTGAAAGCCACTTACTGTTCTTGTTGATGTCAATTGAGGAAAGAAACATTTCTTATTTAATCATAGCAAATTGCATTCACGGATATAAAATCATTACACAAAACAAAGTGACTGGTTAATCCAATTAAGATATCCTAAACTAAAACAACAAGCTGTTGTCATTATACCAGTGTCAACTCTCACCAGAGTTCTGAGTTATCCAATAATATGGCTCTTTCAGGGGGTCTAGTCCTGCTTTTATTGGAGGCAGTGGCAGAACTCTCAATGACACCAGGAGGAGCAGAAGCCACTTAATAATCTGTAAGTCGCTGGTTCAGTAAGAGTCATAGTAATTACACATATGGCCATATAAGGAAGTTTGGCTGAAAGTCATTTAAAAAAATATGGGAAAAAAATTCTGTTGTAATAGAAAATTACTGAAGACTTAGATTGAAGAGATAGAAGGTGATAAATCATTTCACATTGTAAAATGTGGACAAATTGTAAGAGCATTACATTAGGGATATCAAGATGGGCATAAAGAACAGGTCTCTATGAATGAAATCTTTGAAACATTTATTTCAGCATTAAGATAGAATTTTACAGGTTTAATTACATGCTGAGATTTGCACTGTTGGAAGCAACTAATTTTAGCAGGGCTGTGAAGAGTATAAATTAGTATATTACTGACTTACTCAGATTTGTGTTCCTTGAAATAGGGAGCTGGCTTCAAAAGAAGAGGAATAAAAACAGGGAAATCTGGGTAGATCTTATGGCTAGAAGGAACCATTTAAAATTGCTTCAGGGGAATTTCAAGTTAAATTTGGAAATAGCTTGTCTCCAGAGGTTGTGAAATCTTTATTAGTAGCAGTCTTTGAGAGTATTAGATAAACTTTTTTTAGGAATGTCAAAAAAAAGGGCAGATCCTGACTTGAGAAGGGAAGGTAAGCTGGAGAATGTCTTGAAACCCTTCTAGGCATATTTTCTTTCATTTCTATTTTTAGTTTTTCAAAGTGATGATTTCTTCTGATTTATAGATCTCATAATTTTACTCACTGCTGCTTTACAGAACGTAAAGACTCCTATTTGGCGTCTGGTCTGGTTTTAAGAGTGTTATAAAAAAAAGATTCCCTTCATCACATTTATGACAGCAGTGCCTAATGACCAACGAAGAACGGTGCGACTGCACTAAGTGTTGTACTCAGCAAGCATTAGAGGGCCAGCTCCTCTCAGGCTTTTGGGCTAAAACCCCTTTGCTCCTGTCTGCACATGGTGAATCAACCTCATGCCACACGGTCCATGCAATGTGGTTCTGCTCCACTTGGAGAACTGTATTGCACTTCCCATTTTCTTCCTCTGAAATACTTACGCTGTAATAAAATCATTCTTTTGGTCAGTGATGCAGATTTGACTCTGCTCCCTGAGTATATCCCACTGGAAGAGAGGTGTCTATGTTGAGAGGTTCCTTACCTCTCCTCTAGATGAGACGAAAGGGGGAGATACCTTCCAGGCATGTGAGGTCAGTGTTGCCTTGCAGCAATGAGAAGATTCTCCTCCCTCTGACCACACTGAGTATGTAAGGAAATTCAGATGTCAAAACCCCTAACCCAGGAATTTCAACCTGGTTGAAGGTTTTTAGATGGATTTAGTCTTTAAATTTTCTCAGTAGGATGCTTTCTCCATTTTTTTCAACAGATTCAGTGGCTTCTTTTGACACAGCCAGTGTTTCTATTCTCAGTCTTTTACCAGCAATGTCAAGTGCAGACCTTGTTTTTACCATATCTGTCATGAAGGTCCTACCAACACATGCTTCTTAAGCACCTGCTTTGAATTATAATCTTTTCACTTGCTGCCCTTTACCTTCAGTCTTTGTTGGGTCTGGTAAAATGACCCTGCAGGCAGGAGCATGGACACTACCACCATCCAGTTATAAGATGCCAAGAAGAGATTTTGCTGCCAGTGGGGCCTTATACCCATGTTAATGCCAACCATCTGCATCATTTAGGCATTCTCCCAGACTTCAAAAAGTTGTGTTGGTCTTTCACTATTGTTTCAATATTCAAAGTTTGCTTTTAGGGATGGATTTCACTGTGGTAGACATTTCAGTTCTAATCAAGTACCTCTATCAAATTTCAATCTGTGCTTTAATGTCTCCTTTCAACATCCAATGTTTTGAAGTAGGATTCCCAATCTAGGTTCACTTTTTTTCTGAAATGATACAATTTTCCTCTTGTAGTGCACTATAGAGACACTCACTGCACAGACTCACAGAAATTAGTCTACCATGAAAGAATCTATTTCATCTTATTATTTTGTCAGCTTCTTACTAGTTTTGTTCCTGTTTGGAGGCATGGGCTGGGAGAAAGAAAACCTGTACTAACCACTGTGAAGAAAATTAACTGTAGCCCAACTGAAACAAGCACACTAGTACACACACTGAGCAGTGCAGCACTGCTCAGGCACTTGCCAGTTGATTCTGAATCAATCTGAAAAATTCTGTGTAAGAGCTTGGAAACCATAGTGTTCATCATTTGCTGCAGCAGTTGTAAGAGGGACCTGTGAAGCATCATGGCCTCAGAGAGAATGAAATGAAACCCATACTGTAAGGGAGATGATGGGAGAAAAAAATTTTTTTTGATTAATACCAGCAAAACTACTGTTGTTACTAATGGATATCCAGTCAAAAGCTCGGCAAATGCAACATGTTTCAAGATGACTTCACTGCTCTTAATGCCTGATCATGCAGTAAAGATGTTGCAGCAGTACCCATCCATGCTGAAATCACATCCTCAAGTGCACCATGGAGCCTTCTAATGATAAAGATAATGAAACATTGGAATGAAGTGGCTGGAAATTGTGAAACCTCTTTGTTGAAAGTCTTTAAATGGAAGGAGAATAAAAAGGTGCCTGGAATGATGTAGTTAGAGATGATCTTGCCTTTGGGCAAACAGACAAAGTAATTGACCTCTTGATGTCCTAGCCAAGTGCATTTTTTAACTGTATAACCTTACATTTTCATTGGATATCAAGCCTTGCTAATCTGTTTTTCTGAGGCTCTCGTACTGCCTCAGTGCAATGCCGAGGCATCAATCTTCAGAGTGAAATCTGAGCACTAGTAATGCCTGCTATTAGGTTTGCTTGCAAAATTACATTCCAAAATGACATTATTCTAAGATTGCTGTGAATGTAACGAGTTACCTCCCTTCCTGCTGCTGGGCTTTTCAGGTCTTTGAGCCTCCTTGCACCCAGAGAAAGCCTTCAAATGTGATGAGCTATTTATTGTCAAGGATGGCAGCTCCTTACTTTTTGAATTTAATAAGGGAAAATACATCTCTAATGCATAGAAGTTTGCAAGTTGGTTAGTTCTGTGGACTGCATGTAAAGAATTCCTTGCCTTTTAAATTCTGCATATCCCTCTCTTTAGCTTTCCTACAGAATTTGCCTGGTGGCATAATTTGGTTTTGTAACAGGAATGGGCGTTAAAATTATTATTAGGGTGTGTGTCTACCAAATTTATCTCTACCAAGTTCCAAAGTACATGTTCAACTGAGTTTCTTATTATTATAATTAATTAAAATATTATTTGGTTGGTAGCCAAATGTTTCTGTAGAAGAATCCAGATAGAATAAGTCCACACTTTCTTCCTGGACTGTGTTTGTTTGGCTGTAGTGATCCACGCACAGACTATGGCATGCCAGCAAATTCCTATGGATTTCCTTGAAGAGAGGGACAAGTCTGAGAATATTTTGTTATGATGTCTTTGAAATGAGTTTCATGTAAATAAAATAGAGTTTAAGTGCATGGGTTCCTGCTCTAGAAAATAGGACCCAGGACCCTTCAATGCATTCTTTTTTTCTGTGAGAGTGTATCTCTTCTGTTTAGCCAAACAAGTGTGAATTTAGCTTCATTATATTTTCTTATTACACAAAATATTGATTATCTTATATGATTTAGATGTAGCCTCTGACCAGAGAGAATATAGTCCTATCTGATATTTAGTCTTTTCTCAGGCATTTAAAAAAACCTGTTAAATACACAAATTTAAAACTTAGTTAATATGGTATTTAAGATGTAACACTCCTCTGTTGTTTAACCTGTCATTATGTCTGATTATTCCACTATGTTATGAGCTTATTCAGAGTAGAAGAGAAAAACATCTTGTCTTCGTGACAAGGCAAAGCAGCAGAAGAAAAAGGTAACACAAAGAGATAGTGGGTCTCATTCTGCCCCATTAGATTGTATTTGCACCACTGTTTTTCCAGGCATTTTAGTAAAGTTATTCTGAATTTACATCTCTGTCACCATGGACAGGATTTGGCCCATTCTGTGTAAAGGCTACATCCAGTCGTTATGGCAACAAGATTTCTAAAAACTGTGAGAGAAGAATACCAGGTTGTTGTGATAAATGATGCATTAAAAGTGACTGCTTTCTTGTGGATTGATAGTTTTAATTGATGCTTTTTTTGTGTAGAATCCATCTTTATTGATGGATGCAATTAGTCAAGATGCTGTTATAACCACTTTATCATTCCAATGACCAGATATTACACAGGAGATGACCGGGCTAGGTTTTATAGCAAGATGAGAGATTGCTTAGCTTAAATTTATATGACAAACTTATGTTCTGTGCATTCCAACTGATGTCTGCAACAGCTGTCACACAGCAGCAGGAAGCAACCTAAAGCTAATGTTATCACAGTGACAAGAAAGAAACTACACTTTTTAACATCTGAAGCATTCTATATTCTGAAACAGGCTTGTGGGAGAAAAAAAAGTTTCTGTGAGTTCCTTTACTTGTTTCTTTCAAAATCCTTGCCTGGAGATACGACGTGTATAATGCTGCCTGATTAACTTCTCTCTGGTCTGTGCTGAGTTGAGGTTTAAAGCCTATAAATCTATTTTTCCAGTACTCTGGATTTACTAAATATTGGGCTGAATTTGCTTGAGTGACACCACAGCTCCCCCTCACAAATTAGCCTTCAGTGATGGTGTCCTTGGGAGGAGAGACCTGACTCCAACCCCCCTCCTTAAGAGTTTTGGGCAGCACAGATTAAGAACCAAATGCAGAAATGAAACCTTGGGAGGCTGAAGGAAGAAGTGAAATAAAGGTGAATTAAATTTTAATGATGCAGCATATTACTGTGCATACACAAACAGATGCAGTTCTGTTCGTTTGCAGATGTTGAAGTTCAAATGTTTGCATGTGAGTGTCCATACCTGCCTGAGCTTGCAGCACAGCCAATGGTGCCCAAGTCAATGGCACGTGGTTTCTTTAACTCAGTGTGCCACCTACTGCCATAATGAAACATTTTGGGGTGTCAGAGACATCAAGGACTTCTGGGAGGTCCAACCATATTTGAAGCAGAAACTGGATATAGCTAAAATGGCATCAATATTTAGGCAGTTGAATCTTCCCATTATTTAGGCTGGACAATTTCATAGCTTGGATATTCAGCTGACACCAGTGCTAGCCTTGTTTTGCTTAATCTGTATTAATCTGAAGTCTAGCTGTAACAAAGTCTTAAAAACCAACTCTCATGTAGATACCAATGTTATAGGCACCTTATTATCTAAAAATGGGTAATGAATTCTGTACTTGATTGCTGTTTTCCAGCCATAACCCTAACAGCAAGTGAAACAAAGACAGAAAAGCGTATGGACCTTTTTGTTTTTAGTTAATTTCCCATTAGCTCAATTGAACTCAAAATAAAATTTCTACTGTTTTCGGAAAGGGGAAGACAGAATGCATGATTTAGAAATATAGAAACTTAGTGATTTGGAAATACACCTCACTAATGAAACCATCTGGGTAGTGTGGTTCTAAGTTTTCATAGTCTTGTTTGTTTAAGATGTTTAAACATAAATTATCTAAAGTGATATTTCAACTCTTTCCACTGTCATTGTAGAGAGAGACACTTCCACAGGGTTTCCCTTCCACTACTGACTAGTGAGCCTGACTCATGGGGCATTATATTCAGAAGAGTTCCTATTTGAACAGAGTTTGATGAGATTAATTACCATGAATGGTTGCAGATAATGGTACAACAGCAATTTGGGTGCTCCATTCTGCAGGTAAGTGGGAGTGCATGAGATCAACTCCATGTTTTCACTTCAACAAACAGTTTTAAAATATTGACAGTGACTTATATTGAGAACTTCCAGATAAATCTGGAAATTAATTGATAAATAAAGTTTTAAGATAAAATCACTGCTATTACCCTGACACACTGATGATTAGAAAAGGGATATGAACCTTCTGTAAGTTGGATTAGTTTCTGTGTTTGTGTCCTTCAGTGTGACCAGAAAATTTCAGGATACATATCAATCAATAGGAAGAAAATAGTCACCAAGACTCAAATTCAGCAGGGTACTTGAGCATATAGATTGGTTTTCTTGCTGGAATTTCTCCTGTGCTAGAAATTAGGTACTTGCTAATCTTGCTAATCAGATCCTAGGTTGCTACAAACTGTAATTTGCAGCATTATCCAAAATGTTGTTCTGTCTTCCAATTGCTCTACTTACCTCATTCCCCAGAGGTCATGGCAAAACATTGCTGAGATAGAAGGAAAAGTTAGGTCCAGTAAATTCTCAGTGCACCTCAAGCACTGTTTTTATGAAAGTTTCTTCTCAGAAGCCAGGATTTAAACACCCCTCAAAAGGCTGTTCTGTATGTGGCCAAGTTCTGGGTGTAAACGGGTGAAGCTGCCACCCACCTGTGGCCTTGCTCTTTGCCAGAAATTACTGCCCCTTTGGAGGAACTGCAAAAACCAGCATGTCCTGACTCCTCAGCTCCTGCACCTCATGCTGTGGTCAGGGGAAAGTACCCTGCACACTGCCTCCTCCCATCACAGCATGGTCTTCAAATGGCCAGGAAAAGCCACAGCAGCTCAGATGGGAACGTGAGGGTGATCAATGCATGGAACTGGAGCCACAGAAACTGGTTGTTAATAAATCAACCAACCCCTTTCAGTTAAACTGTTGGATCTGAGCAGTTGGTTGGGGTTTTTTTTCTTCCTCTGAGACAACGTGTGCATGCACATATATTCAGAGAAATAGCTCATATCTTAGAAGGCAGCGAAAATGAAAACCACATTCCACTGCAAATAATAATGGCTGGAGGCTGCTATAGCATTGTCATTTTTAGCTCTTAAGCAGTGACAGTGCTTTCTGTGCTGTAGAAAAGTGAAGGTAAAATGTAAGTCCTGTTCAGACACTGTTGCTGGGAAGAAAATACATAAATATGCAGCTTTAATGAAAAGAGAAAGCAGCAGTGGTTACAGTCAGAAAAACACAACATCTTTTTTATTTATTCTGGGGATACTATAGGGATGCAGATTGAAAAATAAGTTAAACATTGCAGGATATTTATACACTATAGCTCTGACCTTGACTATGCTAAATCTGCTTTCAGATATGTGCAGCAGGTGATGGTTTAGCTTATTTTTAACCCATGGAACTCCAAAATAGGATGAAATTAACAGAGACATACATAAAGCAGCAGAACCAACTCTGGCAGATTCCTCTTGCCCTCACACTCAGTTGTGCACATTCTGATGAAATCTAAGGCAGTGTATTTGCCTTCTGATTTATTAGTGGGAAGCTGCAGGTGCAGCTCAAGAGAGGAGAGAGAGAAAAACGAGCAAGATGGGACTTATCTAAAGCTGTGACTTGTGAGCCCCTCAGCAGCAGCAATTCTGCTGAAGTTTTGTTTTTCAAGGGTCTTTGCTCTCAAGGCAACAAGGAATCCAGGTAGTTTGGAGTAGTTAGAAAAGTCATAATGTTCCCTTCTCCTCTGGCAAACAGTCAGAAGGGAAAAATGGATCTGGAACAGAGAGCGGACATCAACCATTCTTCTGTTCTCTATGAGGCATTGACCAGGGCAGGAGCATGAAATACTGCCTTGGCACACAGAGCAAGCATCTGAGCTGATGTAAGATTCCTCTGTTGGGAGCACAGGGACAACTTCCCTTGTCAAATTGCATAGAAAATAATAAAATGGATATATACATTATCTTCCTTCATATTTGGAGAGTTGTTAAAAATTCATGGCTCCGTTCTTCAAGAAATTAATCAGGCATGAGTTGAATAAACTGAAAATTGTGGTTTATGTTACCCCAGTATATTTGAAGTGGAATTGGAAAGTGGCTATAACTCATGAACCAAAACTGACTTTGGTGTGACCATCAGACACAGTGCTGCATTCACTTCCTTAGAAGTTCATGTGAAGATGAAACAGGCAGAAGTGTCTTTTTTAAAGCTCTTGATTTCCCCTGAAGGATGTTTTTGACAAAGATCAGATTTAACTGACCTGTTGCTGCACAAGTTGTTGTTGGCGCCACAGATCAGTGTTGGGATTAGAGGATGAGATGAGATAAAACAATTTACTGTTCTTTGTCTGTGGTCTGCAAAGACACAAAAATAGGAATTTGAGCTGGATGATTGCTGAGACCCTCAAAGCATGTCCAGCTACACCAGCTGATGGATTTTCTGTCTGAAAATAGTTGAGTAAGAACAAAGTGGCATGATGATAGAAGCTCATGTAACTTCCTCTTTTTTGCTGAGAATTTGTATTATGTTACAAAATCAGGGAATTAACAGCACATTAAAAAGTACTTTCCATATGGCCATTTAGCAAAGTTAATAGTTGAAACAAGTAAAATACATAAAAGTGCACCATGAACTATATTAAATTGGTGCTGTTTCAAATTAGATTTGTATTTCAAGAAGTCATAATGGGGCCTAATATTTTGCTGAACAAAAATAAAAAAGATACCAATTATTAATAAAGTAGCTGGAAATGTGCCTGTCTTACTAAGTTATGGCTTCTCCAGTAAATTTTCATCAATTAAAATATTATGAAAATTAAATATTAAAAGTGTCAAACTCCATAAAAGACTGAAATTGATACTATGAATTTAAATATGGAAGCACAAAATATTTTGAAAATTAATAAGTAGTAAGATGCCACTTTCAGTTATTTCAATGAAAACATTTGATCTAATAACCTAAATAATTCTGCTTTTTGTTGGCTACTAATCCCGTAATAATCAAAAACTTGTCTGGAATTTTTTCATTTTTTGACTTGTGACTTTTTATCTTTTATATACCTGGTCTCTTTAGAATTATTCTCATTGTGTTCTCTTCATTTATAGAAAAGGCTTTCCTGCATCAGAAACTACTTTGCAATAGATATCTTCTATAAATATCCCTTAACTATCTTTTTATTCCACACTGATAATCTCCTCTTATTAATTTTCTTCATCCATGTAGTGATTGATTTACTAATCCAAAAAGACATCCAATTCTTAAAACCTGATTTCACCTAGAGGAAAGTGCAGTTTTGAAGCAATCATGACTGACTCTTCTTTGCTCAGAATTCATGTTGCTAAAAGATTTTAATCATCAGCTGTTTGGCCCAGGTATCAGGATGAGAAAACGGATAGTTGGCATATATCGTCTCTTCTTGAAGGAGAAAACACGGCATTTCTGTGAACGGTTGTGTAGACACTGGAAGTCCAGAAAGGCAGTACTCTGTACTAAAATGATCTGTGGTCATATGAAAGGTTAAGAACATCTCTGAATAAAATGCTGAAATGCTTTTTGTTTTGTTTTGTTTTGTTTTGTTTTGTTTTGTTTGGTTTGGTTTGGTTTGGTTTGGTTTAGTTTGGTTTGGTTTGGGTTTTTTTTGTTTGTTTGTTTGTTTGTTTTTTGGTTTGGTTTGGTTTTTTGTTTTACTTGTATGTTTAAACAGGACAATTGCAGAATCGGAGCCCACATTTTCACCAGGAAAATCCATCACCCTGTAGTATAGCAGTGGCCTGAAATTTGCATCGCCTTATTTCTTTCTTCACCTCAAATTGTCTCTGCTTTTTGTCCCACACAACTGATTTCATCATTCCCAAATGGCAGATACTGACCACTGGATCCATCATCTCCTGAACAATGAAATCCTAAAACAGGATTTCAATAATCCAGTTTTGTTTAATTTAATTTATTCTGAGACATTTTTAGAGAGTACCTTCCAGTTTTACAGTTCTGTGCTATTTTCTTCAGACCTGATGGAAAACATTATCCCGCCCAGACCCTGGATTAGACAAAAAAATCCAGGAAGAAAATGTTATTAGGTAGGTAGTAGAGGCTGCAGACAGGTATCCCCATTGCTTCATAGGAAAAAAGAATAGCTGCTTTGTGTTCCTGCAATGGGACTTCTGGAAGAGAAAAACATGGAGTTCTGGGAAGGATAACTGCTGAGAAGAGCTGGTCCAGGTGTCCAAGGGCAGCTCAGATCCCAAAGTGTCACTGCCTCGGTTGTGAGAAGCCAAAAGCTCTGGGCAACTTTATTGAGAGGGTCCTCTGCAGAGAGGCAAATTGTGTTCCTAGTCCTGTTTCCATGGGGATGAGAAATGTGCCTCTCCAGAGACAGCAGCACGAGGTGGACTAAGGGAAGGAAGATCTGAGGCTGCTCGTCTTTCCCAGACACAGCACATGCTCCTCTAAAAGGAAACAAGAAACTTGTTTTCTGCATATTCTATAAGCAGTAGGCAAAAACATCCTGAGAGCTGTATGTTTCTCCTCTCAGATACCCATCCTGCTAATCAATAAATTCTACAGCTGGGGATGGGAGGATGATTTATGGAACAGTGAAGTATCAGACTTACACTCCTTTGTTGATGTATTGATGCAGAATATTACAGAGGCAATATCCTGCAGTGAAACATTGATTCAAAACATGGCTTTAACCAGCAGCATCAGCAGCATGGAATAACCCTGTCTACCTTAACACGTTCTCTTTTTCTCTGTCCATGGGATTAAAACATTTGAGGTGATGTCAATATGACGTTGCTGGTCTCCTCAAAAAGACCCTCATTTCTATGGGAGTCACATTTGGACAAGCTGGCCCATTCAGCTGGTGCACAGAAGGTGTTGGATGTTGTCCCCACTGAGGGCAACTAAATGGTGCAGTTACAGCTGGATGGACCAGGTAACATTTTCAACCTGGCCAATGGGGGCTTCCAGTGCCTCTGAAAGAGAAGAGGCTGCCTCATCCCTCCTGTTGCACTGCCAGCACTGTCTTTGTTTACTCTCTTCTTCCTCTCCCCGTAAAGATGAGCAGTGTTTGTTTTCAAGTGACTTTGCTTTGCCACCTCCCCAGTGAGCTACGAGCAAGGCAGCCACCAGAGGATATCGAGCAGCAAGACTGCATTAAGGAACCTCCTAGGGAAGCCGGCATACCACAGTGTTGAAATTAGACAACATATTGTACAACATAGCCTCAGATATTCAGATCCACATTTTTCCTTGAGGCCCCGTAGGCACATTCACGTCTGAGCAGTGAAGAGTACAAACAGCTGCAATCCTCGGGAGCCGGTGGGCACGCTGCTCTCACCAGCTACTGAAGTGCAAGTCAGTGACTTTGGCACACCTTGAGGAAAAAAAGTCTGCTATCCAAACAAAATGTGATTTCTCATCGGGGAATAGAGCAGGGGATTGGAAGAGAAGCAGAATCTGACAGCAGAGCTCCACAAGGAAATTTGCAGAAGGGAATTAAGTGTTCAGGCATTGTTCTTTGAAAATTTTTTTGTCTGACTAGCATCATATATCAACACAGATGGGCTGGTATGCTCTGATGTAGAGTATTGCCTGCTAAAAAATTCTAACAACTTCATTTTGGGAAGAAAAAAGCAAGGGGTTATATGCAATCACAGTGCAAATCTTGTGATAAATCCAGTAATCTAACAGACTACTCATATGTCTAAATCTTTGGTGTGCCTCAGATACGGTGATTGTTTAGGAGCAGATGGAGAACTGAGAAGACACCCAAAGCTCAAGGGAGCACCTGGCATCTTTTCTAAGGAATACATAATTATGCATCTTTGGACCATGTACTTATTAGCTTGTCAGGGAGCCTCATAGGATGCAGCTAATGGCATTAATGAATTCCTTTTCTCGTAAGGATCATCATATGAAAGAAGAAGCCAAGAAGAAGGATCTGTTGAAAACTTTTTTCTTGAGAAAGATACAAAGACAAAAATTAGATCTGTGGTCTAGAACAGGGCATGCTCAGGCTGCTTAGGATGTTCAGTTTGCAATGCACTCAGTTTTGAGGGAGTAGTAAGAAAGTTATATGGTTCTCAGTTGAGGCATCTCCACACACACAGACAAAGGAAAAATAAAAGCACCCATTCCCTTTTCTCCATAACCTGGAAGTATATCAAGGAGCTGAATGCTTCTCTGGAGAGTGATACAAACATCCTTAGTAGCCTGGATTGCTAAGGAAACACAAAATAGAGCAAAGGAGATGAATTAGTTGTTCTTAAGCACCTGAAATTTTCTTCAGGCAAAAGTAGTCTAGCATTCAGCTACTGAGCAGGGAACTACTTGCAGTACTAAGCACTTGTTAGAAATTTTCAAACTAGCTGAGAAATTCTGGTGCAGATGTCACTGTCTGTGTCTATTTTTGGCTGTGTTGCTGTGCAATTAAACTAGAAATCTTTTCTGCTCATCTGAAGGGTAGGGTAGCAATAAGTGAAGGTAACCTTACAGTATTTCTTCCATTAGGACGTTAGCATTTGCAAAATATTTCCTTGCAGGAGTCTCGAAATATTTGATGTTAGTTATCATCCTCTCAAATGAGACAAAGTTTAACAAGAAACTGATTTGTAGCAGAAATTTCATTCAGTAGTGATAGAGTTTCAAAAAAAAGTGATAGAATCTGGCACCTAGTAGTGTATATCCTTTGCAGTACGTCTTGATAAAAGTTTCATGTTGATTAGTTACTTGGGCAGCTGGCCAGTGTTCTCTCCTAATTGTAGAAGATAGAACATTTATTTTGTAATAGACTTTGGAAAAAACCCTCCAACTTAAATTAGAAGATGCTAAATGAAAGTAGGTCTGACTTGTGTTTTGAAAGAAGAGAAAGAAAAGAGGAAGCAATACTGACACTTCAACTTCAGCAGATGTGTCTTTTCCAATGAAGTTTTCTTGGATTCCTTTGGATTTTCAAATCAGAGATCAGGGAAAGAGTTTGTCGCTTTTCTGAAGTATCCCATTTTGAGGAATAGGCTTTAGTGTCAGAGCACAGAAAAGAAATAATGTGCTGCCAATATATGGTAAGAATTATTTGTAACTGGGCAAGAACCATTGAAAGGGTTTTTTGTGTGCCAAAAAACCACTGAAGGTGCAGCTTCTCATGTTGCATCTGTGTGAAATAGGTTTTTGCTTGTACATTTCTGCTTGTTTTGAATTGCAGTTCTCTGGAGGCCTCCATATTCTCCCTTTTCCACAGTAAATCCTGCCTAAAGTGGAGCAAAAGGATCTTCAGCTGTTAGAATTAAAGGATCTTTTTTGTGCACTAGAGATTTTTCCTGGAGCATTTGCTTCCTTCAAGAAAAACTTGAACAGACTCTAAGAGTACATGAACCATTGTAAACCCTCTCAAAAGTCTCACTGAGCAGTTGACTGGGGCCTTACACTACTCCATTAAACATTGTCACAGGGAAAGCTGCCCACACCCTTCACCAAGTGGTGTGCTGGACAGTGATGCTGAAGAGCAGCATCATCTGCTGGGAAGGCAGAAAACTGCTCACCAAGGAGGATTTTTCCTTGACTATGGTTGCTTCCACCAAGCGAATCAGCTTAAAGAGGACATAAAAGAATCCTGATTATGCTTCAATCACTGGCACAACAACTTGTATACAATATTAATCAGTTTGTCACACCTCACAGTATGCACTGAAAATATTGTGATAGATGCAGCTTCTACTGTATACAGAGCTGACAGCAAATGGGAGATGCAGGAATTTTGCCTTCAAAAATACAGAACTTCCCTGGCCTATTTGTCTAGCATGTTACTGTTCTATTGAGAAAAAGTGTAACTCTTACAAAATTGTTCCATATTCTACATCTCATGGATACTTTCACCTTGCTTTTCAGCTATTTTAAAAGCAATAGGATAACCTGGGTCAATAAATTCATGTCAGGTGTAATTGAAGTTGATCACTTGTGCACAAGGGCTTTTTACAAAGTGAGGATTTAAGTAAGGAAAAAAATTATAAGGAGCAGAACCATGTTAAAGAGAGCTTGGGATGTTGCAGAAGACGACCACTGAGAAGTGGAGTACAAGATATGACTTGGATTCAGAACAGCAGAGTGGATGATCAATTGACAGTCCCTAGACCAAATATTTTGTGTCTCTCAGTTGACAAAGACATTGGAAAAATAGCATAGCATGCAGAGGTAGGGTATAAGGAAGAATAGAGATATGAGCAAATGAAGTGCAGTTAGATAGTAAGAGGCACAATATGAGGATACTTAATCACCTGCTGCAAATACCTGTGCTGAAACATAATACACTTTTGGAAAAACCATACCGAGAAAAAGGAAGACTTGTAGCAGCTCATGGAATTCAAATGGATGTAAGTAGAAAGGTAGAGGACAATACCATAAAATGATTTGCTGAGGGATGTAGATATATTCTCAGTCTTTTGGAGGTAGTTTCTAATTCCAGCATGGATTCTCCAGCTCTGCATGGGACCTGTGAGTTTCTTTTGGCAGAGTAATGAGGGGTGTCAGGTTTGGTGTCCTGAAACTATCCTATTCAGTGGCCCCATTTTAGTTGGTTTGGCTTCATTTTTTGCCTGATCTTAGTCTGTTGGTACAACTCTAAGCAGTGAAAATAACTAAATTTTCAGGTCTAGCATAGTAACACTTCTGAATAGTTTTTCTTGCAGAGACTATCATCCTATCAGTGTCCATTTCACTCTAAGATTTTTAAGATTTAGTAGGGAAGATTAGTTATAAGGACAACTGTTCCCACAATGAAATCAATTTGTCCTAAATGCTCAGCAGAATCAGGAATAATTATGAAAAACAGCAGAAGAAAGTGTATTTCAGACCTTTTCTAAGTCATAAGCAGAAGATAGACAGGTGGTGTATGACTGCCAGAGGAAGCATGGATGATCATGTAAACCATTGCAGTGTAGCTAACAGGGATACAGGACAGGAATGATACAGCCCTGCAGACACCGAGGTGAGAGAAGAAGGAGGGGATAAGGTTCCCCAGGCACTGGTGCCGAGATTCCTTTGCAACCCACAGAGAGCCATGCTGGAGCAGATGTACAGTGCAGCCTGCCAGGACCCCAGGCTGCAGCAGATGTGTGGGTGCCCTTCATCTCAACTCTGTGCTCTTGGACAGGGGGATTGGGAGAGTGGCTGTGTGAGCATCCAGCAGCCAGCCGAGGTTAACCCAAGACATTGATCTGCCACTGTCAGGTTCTGCATGCTGGTGCCTTCTTCCACAGGGCATTGCAATATATGTAATTTACACAAGTATAGCCAAAATAATTGCAATTATTAATTCTTTCATACATTTTAAAAATGGTTGTTAGTTCAGTGCACTAAGTCAAATAAGAACTTTTTTTTAGGAAAAGTCTTAGAAGGATAGATTCATTCTTGCAGTCAATCTCTAATTTTTTGTCAATTTCCCAATTCCCTCACATTGTGCTACACAGTCGTTGTGTTTAATTACAAACATTAATACATTTCTCAGTATGAAGCACACTTGTGACTTTTACCTTAGACACTAATAAATTGAGCTTGATAGCAGTAAAAATAAAACTTCAAACACTAACATTGTTAAGGTTAATAACACAGTAGTTTACCAAAGAAGCTCCATGCCCTAATTTGAATTGATTATCTAAATAGTTTCATTACAGGATGCTAACTAAATCAAGCCCATTGTTTCAGAGAGATATTACTTTGCTATCCTAATTATTAAGGTAAAACATCTGCACACTTTGGATCTTGCTTGTGACTCCTATAACTTTATTAGGTAAATTATAAATGTAAAAAATATTTAAAGTAAAGTTGGATACAGAGTGAAAGAGTCCATGGATATCAATGAATCTTTACAATTAAGAGAAAAAGAACTTACAGTTAGCTAATTCCTTCAAATGAATTCAATTTAGACTGAAGTCTTAAGTCTTAAGTCTAGACTATAGCCCCCCCTTTAAAGCAAAATTCTTGTAACCTTGCATTCAATGCAGAATTAATTTTGCATTGGCATGAGAATGCAAGAAAATGTAGACATTTTTGGAAACTTGAGATCCTTATGCTGAAAAGTTACAATAAACATTTCATAAACCTTATTTTTTTTTTTATTTATTTTTTTTTCCCTTGAAATACAGTGTTCTGGTTTGGGTTGAATTAGGGGAGAACCTTCAAGGAATCCCCTAATAACAAAACCTCTACCACCCCTTCCCCAACCCTGGGTTTGGGAAGGAATCTCTTGAACACAAAGTGGAAAAAACTGGTTTATTAACAAATGAATAAACACCCCCCGACACAAGGGAAAAAAAAGAACAGAAAAAAGCTCAGGTTACTGTGAGGGGGAGGGCGCAGAGCTTCTTTTACGAGCCCCGGCGATCCTCTTCGGACTCCTCCAGTCAGATCAGCTCCGGGTGCCGGTCCTAAATCTTAAAGGGCGGGGGGGGGGAGGGGGGAAGGGAGAAGAGGGAAAGGAAAAAAAAAAAAACAAACAGAGCACAGAGGTGGCAGAAAGAAAGGAAGAAAAAACAAAGAACGAAAGGGCAAGAAAATAGCAGAAATTGCGAGGCAGCGAAGCACGCCTAAAAGCCAGGAAGCCAAAGCAAAAAGCCGCGCCAGCGAGAGAGCCGAGCCAGCCCACAGTGCCCGCCCAGCTACAGGGAAGGAACAACTGTTTAGACATAACAAAGGAGTCCACAATATGGGATAGAGAGCACTGTCAGCCCAGGACATACAGCCAGACCTGTCCCGCACACTGCTGTCAGGTCAGAGTCCCTGCTCAGCACTCCGTGTGAAATCCTCAGCCCAGGTTAAGGCAGCAGAGAACAGGGGCACCCAAAGAGTGTGGAAGGAGAGCTGAGGCTCATGGCACAAGGGGCATCATGGTGAGAATGTCTGTACCCAACATCTTTTACAAACTTCAGGATTAGCACATGGGGGGACATTACTTGCCTCTAGGGATCAGACCAAAAGCAGATTTTCATGGGGGAGAAGTCAGTGAGAAGTTTTGGGGAAGATAGGAAGGGCAAAAGAAGATGGAAATTACATGGGCTGAGATGTGGGGACACAGCAATCTCTTTGTAAAAGTTAGGCAAGTCCTGTCCAAGGGAAACATCTGGTGGGAGTCAGGTTAGCGGAGAAGGGGAGGAAGTGACATCTCCAGCAAGAGAGAAGTATCATCCGTGTGCTGCCCAGGTGCTTCTAGATATGATCCAAGGAAATGTCCTTCTACTTTCTTGTTATTGTGCCTTGTCCTTTCCTCAGAAACCAGTTCTCAGGTGGCTCAAACAGATGTTACATACTGACTGGAGTCTCAGTGTCTCTGCAAGTGCAAAGCCACGTGTTAAAATTCAGTGCTGGAGCTACTGTCAAAATGCCCAGTGTTTAAGTTCACCAGCTCTCAAATATGCAGTATCACAGTCTCCTTAAACCATCCTTGCACACAATAGGTTTTAATTATGCTCCTTTCACTGGATTTTTACAACAGACTCCTCCAGTAGTCCTTGTACCAGACTGCAACAGCTTCACTGTGTTTATGGAAATATTTCCTGCTGGTGGGACATATGAAAACAATGGCATTTAATGAAGGGTCTGCAGCAACCTTGGAAGAGTAGGACTTTTGTCTGCTTTAGATCACATTACACAATCTTCTTTATGTCGTTTCATTTGCATCAGGGATACACAGCCCAAAGAACGACCTACTTTTCCTGCAATATTTGCCTTGCTTTTAATTATAGCAATTATCATGCCCTGATCGCTGGCGCAGTCCCCAGAATGTTGACTTTTTTCTTAATGTTATTGTTATATAGATTACAGAGACTCTTTGCCAGCGTGTTGCCCTCTAATTATCCAGCTGAAGATGTTGCCTATGCCTCAGACAAGCAGGAGGATTTTGTGTGGAGGATCTTTGAACATTTCTCAGGAGGCTGCTGTACAGCAATCGTTATACTTTTGAGTGACAGGTACGGGTTCCATGCTTCTCCTAAATATCCTCTTCTTTTTCATATTGTTCTCTCCTCACTTTCAGTGCAGCCTCTTTAACGAAAGGTATAACACAGAAAGAGCAGCCTGGAAACCATTGAATGGCTGGCACAGCTCTCAGTGTACATATAACAGTAGTTTTTAAAATTTTTAGACAAGTGCGTTAGGATTTTTTTTCCTCACAAAGATATTTCATGTCTCTTTATTAACTAGATTATTAGATTTCTTTTTCTGTCTTTATTAACTCATTTAACCTGAAAATTAATCTAGGTTAACTATATTACAACAGAAACATTTATATGTGGTTCAAGCAATTAGGAAAGTGAACCAAACAGGTTGTCACACCAGAGAGGACTGGAGTAATACTTTTCTGCTTCATGAGCCAAACCAGTCTTTCCTGATTTCAGAGTAATATATGTTTGGGCTAGTAAAGATTGCTTTTACCAGGAGTATAGTAAAGAGGGGATATATTCTTATGTGTAATGTGCATTTTGGGTTTTCTAAAGTTCTGTATAATTTTTATTATTGAGTTTCTGTAATGGTTCATCCACACCCCTTTCCATAATCCCTGTCGTTATCTTCCCAATAGGCCTAGCCTTCCCCATTGTATGTCTCCTCAATAGCCTCTCCCAGTGTATTCTACCTTCTATTGTATCTTACCTGTGGACGCACCCTGGTACTTGATGACCCTGGCAAAGCCTGATGGCTCAGCCAAAGTTTCAGGTATCCCCCCACCCCTTTTACCCCAAAATGACAATGTTAATCCCCCCTGTACCTAAATCACTCTCCCTCATTTCCATCAGTAACGCCCCTGTACTTTAGGGGAAGTAAGAGCCAAAAAGACTCACTCACACTGACACTCTCACACTCTCTGACACCTGGGCCTTCACCCTAAATAAACACCTTCCTTATTACCATCAAGTGTGAGCTGCTCCTTTCTTCCAAGCAAGGTCACGTCTCTGTCTGAAATCTGGACCCAAAGGAAAAACTAGTTTATATGGTATCTGAAGAGCAAGCTAGCCAGGAAAGCAACTCAGAAGGACCATACATCATAAATATTATAGGAGTGATTGCATGACTTGATTAATGGAAAACTGTTTCAAGAACTTCCCTCTGGTAGAAAATGCCATTGTTACTGCCTCAGAGTCATCCTTCTTCCCTAGTCTCAATCCTTGCTTGCAAGTGCTTGCTTCCATCCTGAATCCTTATTAAAGAATCTCAGTTAAAGAGTGAAAGTTTTTTGCTGAATGAATTCCATGTTGTGTCCTGATCTGGTCAATCAGAAAGTCATTGGCTAGCCCAGACAGGGAGGGTACAGCTGGTAATCATCTGATTGTACAGGTGTCTTTCCTTATTGTCCTTTGAAGGAGACTCTACATTTGTGTGTGAAAAGCCTTGGTATCATACTCCAACAATATTACCAGGCAAGGAACAGTTAACGGACAATGTTTTTATAGTTATGAAAGTAACTGAAAGATGTAGTAGATGTATTATTGAAGCCATATCAGAATTTCTGCCACTTCTACACTGTCTAATAATTTAGTTTCCCATTTCACCCCTCACTGAACTGATCATATAATTGCTCATGCTGCAGAAATGTTAATTTTCTTATGGCAACTTTCTTTTGGAACAAGCTGATATGCTCCGATTAAAAAAAAACAGATGAAAACAAAAACCTGGGTTTGCTTCTGAGGGAAGTCCAGCTCAGGAACTACTCCCAGTGGGCAGCATGGAGGATTTAGTCCAACTGCAGAACCTACATCAACCCTATCATAGCAATTTTTGTACCTCCCAGTATGCAGCTGCCCCCATACCACATTCCAGGACAAACACTGCATATCCAGGATTCATGCCAAAACAAAGCCCACATCACTTGAAAAATTTGTATCTGCAATAAACTGTACATAAAACCCACTGGTACCTGATGGCTAAATAGGTACCCCACACATCCTCACTGTGTGCTTTTTAATGTGGACCCAGCTGCTCTACTCTGCAGGGGCCTCCAAGGCACTCTGCTCTGAGTTTCTCCACACCATTTAGTGAGGAACTGAAGACCATTTCTGAGAGCAAACAAAATTTTGTAGTATAGGTGCAGCCAACAAGAAGTCCCAGCTGTAATCCTGCCCCAGTGTCAGCTCTAATTCTTACGCAAGATGAGCAGGCCCTGTTCCTACAATGTTATTCTTGTTCTGGCAACCCCTGGGACAGATCTCAGGTGTACCAAAATATCTTGCCTGGGGAAGGCAGGTGACCTAAAACTGCCAGTTCAAGTGGGCCATGGTACCTCCTGACAAAACCCTTCAGGTCTTTGCTTAAGGGATGTCCATAGCCATGTTCATTCCTTGCCCCCCAGGGAGATGAAGGGACAACTGCAGACTATAAGGGCTGTCCCACAAAACAATTTGGTTTGGTGGCTTGAAACACTTCTACCCCTTTTCCCTTCCTTTCATATGAATTTATTTTTATTGATATAAATTCATTCACATTTCTTTATGTCTGCATGCAATGCTACATGTTTCCACTCATTTCTTCATTGGCCAAGCCAGTCCCTTGCTTATTAAATAGTGATGTGCTATAATAAACATCAAACCCCATGAACACAGCAGGAGGTTTCTGGCAGTTTAATTTTATTCCAGAAGGCATGAAGTTCTCATTGTGCTCCATTTGTGATTATATATATATTTTTTTAACCTGGAAAGGCAAATTTTTTGGTTGATTTCATCTGTTTACAAGCCAAGGAGTTGTAATCCTTTGGGGTGCTGTAAAAGGCTGACCGCTTATGCAGACATAAACAAGGTGTGAGGATTAACGGGGGATTGAGAGGACATGGCTTTCTGCAAATATAGCACAAAAACACGCATTTTAAATAATGCTTGTCTTCACAAGATGCTTGATTAGGGTCATGGCACACATATACAAAATGGGCATAAACTCTCATCTTTCTTGCCAGAAGGGAAAACAAAGCCTTTGCAGACACAGACCCTGCTGTTAGCTCTGCACAGTAACTAACTGTAGAAGTGCAATGAAGGCAATCAGCATAGAAGTGGCTTTTCCCATAGTTAAATATTGAAATGTGTCAGAAATCTGAATTATTAAATTTTCATCTACACCCATAAATTTGGTCTGTTTTAAATAGGGCGAATGTGTTTATCATCTTTCAATTTAATCATGGTTTGTCTTTCCTTATTAAACCTGTTTAAGAGATACTTAAGGACTGCTGAAGTAAGTCAGTCTAAAGGCAATTCAAATATCTCACTCGAGTCTCATTAATCCATTCAAAATTTAGCCCAGATTTGAAACACCACAGTGCTTATTTTGGACAAACTTTATGTATTTCAATGAGATACACCAATCTCTCCATTATTTATGGTTATGATTTCATTTGCTATTAAAATAATGTCTCTTAACACAAGCATTGGTATCACAGACAACCAGACATACTTGACAATGTTATTTAAGATGGGGACATCTCAAAGACACAGGAAAAGTCTGAATTATGACTCTGACCCTTTCATTCCAGGAACACTCTTTTGTGGAAGGTCTTGTTATTTCTGTCCCTTGATGGGAAACTTCATTGCTGGTGGAACCTTCACTCATTTGTGTTACCTCTGTGGGCCCACCTGGGCTTAACAGGTCTAAGTTCTCATATTGGGAAGCCAAAGCAACTTATTTTGAAGCAGTGCATTATTTATTCAAAGGCAGAGGGAGAGAGTTCAAGAGTGTCACTTCTATATTTCTTTGCAGGTCAGGGAGATCTGCTCAGTTCAAATCCAAGTTCTGTAACCCCAAATAGGAAGAGGTAGAAAACCCCTAGAGTGCTTCCCCTTCAGTGATGCCTCTGACTGCTGCTATCTACACACTGCTCTTGTTTAACAGACAAGAAAATCTGATAGGCTGGTAACACTCTGGCTTCAGGCACTTGAGTGGAGAGCTCTGGCTCATTGCTAGCCCTGGCTGATGAGCTGATGAGCTTCCATTTAAAAGCTGTATTGTAAAGAATTATTGATAACATTCTCCCTGACTGTATTTCACCTTGGATACTATTTTACTTAATTTTTTTCCCTCTCTTAAACTGTAAAAGCCTCTTTTCATTTCACTCTATCCCTTATAGTTTTATAAAAGTAGTAAGTTGCTCTTGGTCGGCAATAAAGTTCCAGAAGAACTAGGAGATAAAAGAGAAAGAGACTAGATCTGGGAGAGTCCCAAGCACAGCCTGCCAGTTCTGGGAAACTCTCAATCATCATATAGTCAGAAAATACAGAACTTGAGTGAAATGCTCTCAAAACACAAGGATGAGTATAAGTTCTGAAGTGTCTTCCAAAGGAAAAATGGTATCTATTGAAAAGCTTTGGAGAGGGAGCCCTAAGGGTTCTTTCCACATATTTGTTTAACTTAATTTTGACAACAGAACAGCTCGAGACAACTCAAAGAGGTTTGTAATATCTTGTTCCTTCCTCACTTCCTCTGAAGTTTTAATGGGTTCTCTGAAAAAGAATGAAACTAAGGAAAGGAGACACAGAAGGTTTGTTTCCAAATTATCTAGATAGCATATTCTCATCCACATATTTCTTGGCTCTCTCCTGTCTTGTGGCTGTTCTACAGGAAATGCCCTGAGGGCTATTTCATGGGCTCTGTAAGTTCTGTGTTGAAAACTATCCTCAAGTGTGTTTTCCAACCTGAATGAAAGATGAACTTCCTCTGCAGCAAGTTTCCACTTCAATGAAGCAGTAATTTGCCTTTGACATCTAATGATCCTATTGCTCTTCCTGCATGGCAGAGCTGCAGAAAAGAGAGGTTAAGAGTTCTGCCAGGGATGGTGGTGATTTGAGTTGAACCTCTCAAGTTCCAGTGTTTTTTAACAGAGCAAAGCATATATGAAGGCAAGCTTTAGCCTTGTTGCCCCCGCACTGAGTGCAATATTTTTTCTATTCAGAAGGTGCTGGCATAAGATTGCTAAATGGTACCCAATCTCCATAAGACCACTTTTTCTAAAGCCCTAGTGTTAGCAGATGGTTGAAGTACTACTGGAAATCTGTAGCCCAAAAGAACCTATAATGGTATAGGTTACTATAAAAAAATTTATTACAAGTCTGAGATGGCTGCATTAGTCATCGCTAACATTTCTTAGGCTAGTAGCAGGAAAACTTTTACAGCCCTTCACATTGTCACATAATACCTGTCCCCATAGGATTTTAAAACAGGAATATAAATCCAATAAGGCCAGAATTTTTGTAACTCTTTTCTGTCTTTCATTTCTTAAATATTTAGTACCCCTTACTAACACCAGGCAAGAGAATGCCACCACTGTAATTTGCAGTTACTTTTGAAAATGATGAATGCAATGGCCATTTTCTGGGAAATAAAGACATTCCTCATGCTTTTGATAGGAATATAGAGTCTAGCTCAAGTAAATCTTGACTAAAAATAAGAACTTCTCTCTTCCTGTGCAAAGTCTGAAATAAGTCAAGGAAAGTACATTTTTATGTGTGCCTTTCTTCTCCCCATTCAAATGACTAGGAAGACCATCAACAATGGTCAATTTTTACACTCTTCATACTCCCTCACCACCTCTCATAGTAAGTAAGGGGGCAGTATGACTGTTATGGGAAAACATTAACAATTCAAAAGCTTTGCAATGCAGATATTGTGAAAGGAGGAGACCTCTCTCTAGCAGAGTGATAAATATTAAGATTAGATTGGGAAGGCAGAGTGATAGCATTTCAGTTCACACCTCCTGCAGCCCACAACACTTTATCCAATTTGCTCTCATCACCAACCCCGTTTACAAATGAAGAAGCCACATACCTCAGTATTTATAGGTCAGAGCTGCAGATCTATTTAGTGACATTATGAATTCTGTAAATCAAGCCACATCATAAAGTATGAAAGGGTTCAATGGCATCGCAATAAAAGGAGAGAGAATTTATTGCCAGGTAGCAAAAAATATTATAGATTAGTTTTTTCTCTTGCCTAAAATGGATGTGTTGAGAGGGCAAGAGAACTACGATTAACATCCTCATATGAAGCAGAACCTTCTGTGGGCAGCCAGGAGTGATGAGATGAACCATTGGTATGATTCACTTTGATCATTTTTCCCCCTGCCTGTCTGGAAAACCTGCCCTGGAAATAAACAGTGCAATTCCATCCAGTTCTGCTAGAGGACATGGAAGGGAAAACAGAGACATAAGAACAGTGTCAAGCACTTATATGCTGCAGTGCCCCCCTTTTAGAACAGCTTCTTACAAGTCCCTTAGCAGCTGATGGTGGGCTCCTGTTTTAGGCCATTCAGTTAGGCTCCAGGGCTTCTCCGGTTCACCGTTGCTGTAGCAACAGGGATAGTGTAATACAGTGTTTCCCTGTCTCTGAACTGGGTGTATCCACATGCTCTGAGACACAGTTACTGACAGAAGCATGAAGATTTGAAGGAAAACCTAAAAAGCCAAAATGGGCTGACTGACATCTCCCTTTCCAGAGGAGTTTCAGGAGAAAAGGGGACCAGCTGACTTCAGACATCTTCTGAAAATTCATTTTTAAACTCTTTAGGAGGAAACAACTCCCTACAACAACGAATTCAATGCTTAAAGGACCATTTGCTGTTGTTTTTTGCCTTGCAGCAGGTTTTGTCAAGTTGACACTGGCATGTATAAGGCATGCACTTGGCCCAGGTGATTTCATCTGAACTATGTAATGATCTTGTTTATAATTTGTGCTGCCTGTATTTCTGGGCCACTTTTATTGCTGGGGGTCCTTTGGATTCAGTATTGCTCTTGATTCTGATTCCATGTTTGGCTTCTGGTGTCAGCATTCCCTGTTGGTGTGAAATATTAGCAGGAGCAGCCGTACGATCCAGACATGAATTTACCCCAGACACAGCACTATCCTCAGACCTTTCTATCAATTCTTGAGCCTCCATGGACAGCCATGTATTGCCATACTTCTGTTTTCAAAGCAAACACATAAAAATGAGTGCTTTGAAAACCCCACTGTTGTTTTTGCATGAGTATTTTATGTTTTTAGAATTGAGCATGGTTCTAATTTTTTGTATTCCCTTAATAGAATGGGATTTAATTGCCAAGAGCAAGGTAGTTCATATATCACCAGAGAGAATGATGGTTGTTGTAGTCAGAAATCTACCATGCCTGGGAAGTGTAAACCCAGAAACTTTGCTTCTGTATTATTTGCCCAATTTTGTTGGGTTTGGACTCTACATTTTTTAAAACAAATATAGTCCTGGCCATGGCTAGTTTCAGAGTGTTTATGTCTGGGAACCCTTCAACATCAGATTCTTGTTGAATGACAAAGCCAAACTGGAGGCTGTTACCCAAATTGGTCACAGGGGAATCACGAGACACCGTGGTTTTCAGAGGGAACCTCAAAGATGATGAAATTTAGCTACATGTGTACAAGTATGGTGTGTTATGTCTTCGTTTAAATAAAAGCATTAAATATGAGGTACTGAGTAGCCTTTAAGGAAAACAGCCTTCTGTTTCCAAAGTGGAGCATAGATTTTATAGACAATTAATTATTATTTAAAGAAAGATTCTTTAAATTTAAATTCGTGTCTGGCTAAAAGAGGAAATTGCTTGTGAAATACAATTTGCAGTAAGAGCTGCTGTATGGTTATACCAGAACTCTGAGTACTCAGCTAGCACATTTGAAAGATCCTTGAACTTTTTTGCAGACCTTGTCAGCAATGAGACAAAAAATATCTCAGAAGCTATTGAAAGTGTCATTCTCTTTCTTAGTTTATTCTCATGTTCCCTGGGCACAGAGATGTATTTTGAATACATTAGGCTTTGAGGATCTATGTAGCTGACTGGAAACTTGAAGATGCAAACAAAAGGGAAAACAAAATGTTCAGGATAAGACAAGGTGAAACAAGCAAGCATTAAGCAAAGGAAGAGGCAAAAAAATCATTATTTTCAACAGTGAGTTCTAAATCAGAGAATTTTTCTTCTAAATGAACTTGAGGAGACAAACATGCTGCTGG
Source organism: Zosterops lateralis (assembly GCF_965231275.1). Lineage (NCBI taxonomy): Eukaryota > Metazoa > Chordata > Aves > Passeriformes > Zosteropidae > Zosterops > Zosterops lateralis. Next base: position 32,826,768 of record NC_139763.1, read on the forward strand.
AAGCATCCAAAGCCAGTCTGGACCTGCATATATCAATGCCATGGTGTTTCAAATGTACCTGAATGAGCACTCAGGATATTTGTTATACGTGCACACTATCAAAGAAGGAATTCTCTGAATATTAGAAGTCTGACATCAAACTTGTAAGAAATTTTTGGCAGGAACTGGAAGATATTATGCACCAGTTAATGGCAGTTGATATTGAGACTGAGTGCTGATGGTCTACATAAAAATTCTGTACCCTCAAAAGGAGAGAACACTCCCTGTTAGCAGATGACACCAGGCCAAAAAGAGATCTTTATATGCTGGTGAGTAGAGTTGCCATTCACAAGAACTGAAACAGAAGAATGAGCTGAAAGAAGCAATGAAATTCAATAAATTAAAATGCAGATTCCTGCACCTGGGACAGGAATACTCCATATAATAGTGCAGGGATTGAGCAAGGTACTAAGGAGCAACTTTGCCCAAAAAGACCAAGAGAACCTGGTATCAGTAGGCTGAAGATGAGGCAGCATCATGATGAAGACTCGCAGAGACTGGGCTGTATTAGCAAGAATATAGCCAGGAAGTGTTTATTCCCTTTTACCTGGCATTTGCAAAGGTTTGGGGGGAAATCTGTGTCAGCTTTTGTCTTCCTCATTCTGGAAGGACATCAATAAACAGAAGAGAGTGTGTGGAAGGACCATTGGGAAACACATGGTGAGTGTAGGGACGCTGAGGGGCCTTGACTTGGTCACCCTGCAAAAGAGAAGGCAAAAAGAGGAATTTATCTGCTTTCCAAGGGACCTTATAGGAAAGGAGAGTTGGATGCTTTCCAAAGGTGCAAGGACAAGAGGTGATGGTTGCAAGCTTGGCAAGAAACTTCACATGGATATAGTGGGAAAAGATTCTTCTCATTAAGTGTGGTTCGACACAGCACAATGTTGTCTCAGGATACCATGTTTGGAGACATTCAGCATCTGGTGGGAGAAGCACTGAGACACCACATCTAAATCTGATGTCAGTCAAAGAAAAAAATAATAAATATGTTTGAAATTATGGTAATCAAAGGAAGATGGGTAGCTTTTCTCTTCTTGGCCTCAAAGCTAGAACAAGGACTGCCAGGAAGTAAAGGGGGTTAAACTCAAGAGTAATTACAGCAAATTTTTTCTTGCTTTATGAAATATTGGATAAAACACTGAAATTACAGTTTTAAAAGACTAATACAAGTGTCTGGAGAATTACAGGAGTAAATAGAATAAGAAGAGCTTTTTAAAAGGCAGGTAAGAGAGATAGAACTCCATATTTTGGTTTTAAAGAAGTTCTAGATATCTGAAACTCACATGAAGTTCTGTGTCAGGGCAACTTAGGTCTCTCTCTGCTGCAGAATGTTTTCAACAGTCCCAGACAAGAATTTATGCTTTAGGAAATCCAAAACAATCCCTTCCAAAGCAATAGAAAAGTGCACACAAGCTTTTATAAAACAGGAACAAGTTTTTCCTATATTAAGACATGATATTCAATTTTATATGATATAGAAGAGCCCAAAAAGTATTAACAGGGGCATCAAGTAACAATCAAAGATTTTTTTTTTCTTTACAGTTAACAGCTAAGGTCAGAAAATTTGATTTATTCATTAAATAATTGATCAATCCAAAACTACTAAAACCTCTCTGTTTCTCTTGAAGTTATGCTAAGATCATAGAACTTTGCTAGGAAGTATGAGCACAGGTTGTTCCAAACTGCATCAAAATGTTTTGTACTACTTGCAAACATGGCCAGCAGTGCTATTTGAGTCTATGTCAGAATAAGCTTCGGCTTTCATGATGTGAACTGAGAAATGCTTCTTTTGACTCCACTGGAGCTCTGGGGCTCAGGAGTGTTTCCTTGTCCTGGGTGGGATTTCCTGGCTGCAGGACATGTGGATGAGATCCATGTCCTCAAAGGTCCTTTGTTTCTTGAGGGCGACTTTTCATCCGATGGAGCCCAGGTTGGGGATGAGGAAGGACAAGGGCATGATCCTGCAGGTTCCTCAGCCTGCAGGGCTCCCCAAGACCACTGCCAAGGGAGCACTCCTGGAGCTCATATAAAATGGTAGGAGCAGCCACTGTAATTTATTCCTTCCTGCAATAAAAAGGTGCAATTTTTGCCCAGTTTAGCAGAGAGTTTGAACACATCAAATTTGCATATGCATGTACATCTGAAGACATCATGAGAGGCCTTTAAGTGTAGACTAGGGCTACTTGGACAATTGAAGCATCATTAAATACACAGACATTTCTTCTTTTTTTGTTTGTTTGTTTGTTTGTTTGGATGGATGGAATTGTATGAAAGATGTAGCAATCCAGAATTAAAGAGTAATTTTAAAAAAAGTAATTTTATTTTAAATTTCAGGCTATTAAAGATACATCCGAGAAAGAAGACAGAGTTTTGTTCTACTGATTTTTCACTACTGCAAAAGGCAAACTGAAAAAATGAAGTCAGGTAGGCATTAGATGTGCAGCACTGATGTTCATAACTGGAGTCATGATGAAAAGACCACAAAGTCTTATTGAATTTCACACTTTCAAAAATTCTATCATTATCTATTTATGAGACTCATTTAAAGGCCTCAGCAGAACTCAGCAACTGCAGATTATATAAAGAATGAAATTTTAAGAAGCAGTAAATATTCAAATTAATATAAAAATGATAAGATTTAAAATTCAGTATAATACTGCAGTGAACTTCTTGTAGGGTTTCTCAGTCTTATTGTACCATCAGCTCTCTGAACTGTGGTCTGAGGAAACCCAGTTAAATTAAAAATTCAAAACTTCTCCAGACTCACATTGATATTCAGGTACTTTGGTGCTTGGACATTCACATTGCACTGGTTTAATTAGCTATCTAACAGCAATCTCCACACTTTAGGAAATGGAGCACTGCACAAGAAACAGTCAAGAAATTTGCTTGTGCACTTATGAAATACACAAATATGCCTGGAAATTAATCTATGCATCCTCCCATCTCCCCTACAAATGGTGTCTGCTCATACTACAGCCTTAAACCCACTTCCTTTAAATTTGCCATATACTTCACTTCTCCTGGATGATACATCTTTTCTTAACTGGTGACTCATTCATTTCCCATATGTATTGTTTTTAAAATATCAGTGTCAGGGAAACACATTGCATTATTTCAAATGAAACAACATTTTTCTATTAATGAATGACTCTATCGGAATGATATTAGCTCTGCTGAAAAATAAGACAATAGATGAGGCAATTTTATAGCAATTCCTATGGCTTTATTGCTTAACAGTCATGCAGAATTTCACTTCTAATTTTGTTTGCCCACCAACACTATAATCTAGTGAATGCTTATTTTACTTCTGTTATGCTCTCATTTAACCATTATAAATATCCTTTTATCTTTCAGTTTTGACTCTTCTTGACTTATGAGACTTGATAAACTTCAAGATGTCAAAGGTTCCCAGTTTTTACTGAAGATGCTCTTGTTTTTACAGTCCCTCTCCTCATGGAGAGCATTCCCTGGAGAGACATGTTTCAGGCAATTGGAAGGCTCAACATTAGGACATGTAAATGTTTAAATTATGGCTTGCAGATCAATGACAAGAAATAGGACATCTATTTCTGGTAACATTGTGGATTTATAGTTATGAGTCAAGGCTAATGCAAGGTGAACTCCTCCCTTTATGATCAGTGGCACAAATGCATTAGCTCATCCATGAATTTAAAAATCGACCTCCAGACAGTTAGTTGGTAATTTGGCACCTTACTTTGATTGTATACAATTTAACGAAAGAACATCCAGCACTAATTCAACAGTAATATTGCTTCTGCCTTTCAGGAATGATTTATTCATTTGTATATGATGTCCAAATTGCATTTTCTAAAGGAAGGGTGTTTACTTTGTTTGCAGTTTATTGCCTTACTTCTCAAGGACATGACAAAAGTAAAATTGTTGCTACTGATTATTAGGTTGAATACAAATATCCATCCTGAATGATGGTCCTCTGTACAGAAATCCCAGGGGGTGGACAAGTGAGTAGGAGGGTGGTTGTTGCACCATGCTTTCTGACACTTTACAGCATACCTCATCTGAAAACTACTGCCCCAGCTATCAGCCACATAAAACAGGCAAGGGTTTTGCACACCAGCACTGCAGATCCCTACAGATGCACCATCACTTTGCACTGCCTCATTCTTGCAGCTGTATCATGGCCATCTCAGCATTTCACAGGGTCCACCACTATCTTGGTTTAGGGTAAATCTGGGAGAAAACCTCTGAATGGGGTCCCTCTGGAAAAGCAAATTCAAGCAGCCCCTCCCCCAGCTGGTCCAGGAAAAAAATCTCCTTGAAGAAAAGTAGAAAAAAACCTATTTCTTCAACAAACAATGTGCCCACAAGCATAAAAAATGAATAATGTGAAACAATAAAACCTCTTGTCATTCTGAAGAGAGATGGCAAATTCAGAAGGTCTTTGCCATGGGTGTAGCTTGGCTCTCTCAGTCTCTTATGAGACCCTCCAGTGCTGGAAAGTGCTGAGGTCGGGGCCCTGCTGGGCTGCAGGTGTGAGATCCAGGTGTGTCTCTGGGTTTTTCAGTCCAGGACAGGTTTAAACAGTCCCAAGAAAAGGAGAAAAAACTAAACAAAACAAAACAAAACAAAACAAAAAAAAAAAAAAAAAAAAAAAAAAACAAAAAAAAAAAAAAAAAAAAAAAACAACAAAAAACAAAAAAAAAAACCAGTCCAGGGAACTTCTCTGCCTCAGCTAGCTAAATCTAACTAAAAGTGCAGGAGATCTCTGTCCAACTGTCTGTCTGTCCATAGACAACACAGTCTGGGAGCCAGAATGAGGAAGAAGGAGTGCAGTTTCTGAAAACAAACTGTGCTGCTTCTTTCTCCCCCTTTGCTCTTGGAATCAGTCTTAAAGATAGAGAACTTAACATACAGCATAAACAGAACAGACAATTGGTGATACAGTCATTATACAGTCACCCCAGGACAACCAAGAAGTTCTGCCTTGCCTGCGTTGAGCTCCCTTGTAGTGCAGTTATGTGCTGTTGTAGCGTCAGAGCTGTTTCTCACCAGTAATAGAGGCTTGGGTTTGCTTAAATTACAAACATCAATCTGTAAACTGAAGTACAGAAATGTACCACACTGTTTTCTGTACACCAGAAAACTTACTTACTCTGGTCCTAGAGGAAAAGGCTTTCCATTTCTCACCAGTTCCTGCAGTGCTGATGGAAGGCTTGACTTACTATTATGTACAATGTTTTTATTGTCAGGGCAGAACTAAGAATTTAGAAAGTGGATTATTGCGCTTATATTTTCACATAAACAGTATTGTTAATTTTTTAATCATACAGCTTAAGTGTTCAAGTGTTCAAGAGATTCCTTACATTATTGACATTTCAAGTGAATGACCTCCTTAGTTACTGACTCTCTTCTCAGCTTACTCTTTCTGTCTGGGATTTTCACTAAGCTTAGCGACTTGCTGCCTAAATCCTTTGGAAATTCATGACATTAGTTATTGTCCCTGAGATTATCTTGGATGTGGGCACCCAAGGATGAACTAATGTTCATTCTTGTCCTACTTTGTGGCCATAGCCCTGCTGGAAATATAGGGAAGAGCACTTTGAAAGGATATTCTCTAAAGGTGGTAATTTGCTCTGCTAAGGAGGTCATGCAGATGTTGGTCTGAGATGTAAATGTCTCTGCAGCTGTGAATCTCACACTGATCACTCAGTGAGGGCTCAACTCTCTTAGTGCTCTGTATTGGATCTGCAGGTAACTAGTGAGAGGTCATCTGAAAGGATGTCACATATTGGACAGCAAGGCAATTCCTGTCCTGGAACTGAGCTGTTGTTGGACATATTCTTTTTCTCCACTGGGTGCATGTGAATAGATAAAACCAAGAATGTCATCCAGAAGATTACTGTAATTTTTTTAGTTGTGGTTTTTGTTTCATAGGTTGGTTGGTTGGTTTGAGTTGGTTTTATTTTGAGGACTAGTGCAGAAGTCTCTCTTTCCCTGTCTATCTCACTCCTTTTCTGACTGCTTGTCACTGATCCTTTGACTGATCATCTGTGGGGTATTTCCATATGAAGGCAAGTAGCACTGGGAGTGATTCTCTTCCCCTTTTCTGCTCATTGCCTTTTATCAGGATACCCTCTTTTACACTGTAACCTTCCAGTACCTGTAGTCTTCCAATATGTAAAGCCTCTCGCTCCCCACAATGTGCATAATAAATCTGCACTGCTGAAAAACTTACTGGGGAAATGTGAAACAGCTGTAAGGCAGGGATCAATGTAGGTTCTGTCTCACCTTGAACCCACTCTATTACCTTAGCTGGGATCTCAAAAACTACTTGCATCTCTTCTTTCATATAAATTCTTCTAGGTGTTTGCACAACAAAAGATGGGGAGCTCAGATGGCAATGCTTTGCAACACAAGTGAATTTGCAATACCCTGCCTTGGCCTCACAGTTCCACCAGCAAAAATTAGAAAATGGACCAAGAGTAACTGAGACTCATCCAATATTATGGAAGTAGTATCTTGTTTGCCTCTTCCACAGTTTTAAAGCTGAGATAATGGGAAATTAAAACCCACTACAATACCACCATGTCTACTTTTGAAACATGTATTTTTATTCCCACACATTATTCAGCTTTTCATTGGCAATGTAACTTCTGTGGCCACAATTGTTGTGCCAGGCACAAGGAATATGTCTTGACAGGACAGAGGGGAATGTTTTCAAAGTGAAAGGGAAAGATAAATCAGATATTAGGAAGAAAAATCTTTTCTGTAACAGTGGTGAGGCACTGGAACAGGTTGCCTCTGGATAAGTTGCGGACTCTCCAACCCTCCAGGTGTTCAAAGCCAGGCTGGATTTGGGATTTGAGCTATCTGGTCTAGTGGAAGGTGTTGCTGTTCATAGCAGGGGATTTGAAACTAGGTGATCTTAAACCTCCCTTCCAACCCAAACCATTCTAGGATTCTATGATCTTTCAGTCCATTTCCTAAGGCAGAACTTTCTCCTGGGTCCCTTTAGTATTCTCTTGAGCAGGTCTTGAGACTGCTATATGAAGTGCATGGTGCTTCTTCATTGCCTTTAGCAACTGTGGTAACTGCAGTGAAGGCCTTTTGGCCACCAAAACTCATTTCAAAAAGTGGGGAGGAATAAAGGTAGTGCAAAGAAATCTCTCTGCGAAATGGAGGGTTTGACAGTGAAATCCCAGGCTTGACTCTGGAATTTGGAATTGCAAATATGTTTTCCTAATATTTGTTATTGATTTTGTGCCGCGATGACCAAATGAATGAAAAATTCCCTTCAAAAACCTGTTTGAGAGCACCTTGATGTCAGGAATAGCATGCTAAATTATACTCTGGATAGCCTCATGATAAAGGTATACTAGGAATGATTCCGCCTGCCAGGCACTCCGCTGTATGTCAATGATAACCTAGATTTCCTAGAATATGGTTCTGTCTTAAAATATAATTCAGTGTTGAAAGCATTTATTCTTTGAAAATTCAGTTCAATTTTGTCTGCTTGGCATGGATGATAAATTTCCAGCCTCTATAATCAAGCAATTATTAGAATTGTAATCTAGTTATTTTAACCTAGAAAGAGATTTAGTAGTCTCTAAAAATTGCTCACCTCCTAAAGCAGGGCCAAAGATAACACTGTCTTTCAGATTCAGGTAAAACTCCTGCTGAAATGAAAGGCAGTTTCACATGCGCAAGGACTACAATGTATGCTCAAGCTCTGGCACTGCTGTTTTTAGGCTGCTGGTTTAAAAAGGCGATGTATCTGAACTGGGATTAAGGACCAAGTCACCAAGCCCCACCTTTCATCCCACATATGGGTTGCAAGAAGTCTGTGCTGGATAACATTCTCACAACGTTTTAGGTTTTTTGTAAGATAACTAAACAAATAGTAGTTTGTTATTAAATCATTTGACTTTTATTTCACTGGGTACTGCACTAATTTATAAATTGTAGCAGCTGCATTTTTGGATTTTCCCAGCTGCTACCACATATAAAATTTGCAAATCCTCTGGCACAAATGAAAACAGTGTGATTTTCTTTCGGAAAGCATTAGGTAGGCAAAACTAAAGCTTTTGTTTAAGGGAAATGTGCTAAAGAATGTTTTAACCCTCTCATTTATTGAAAGTTGAGTCTTCTTTTGTATTTTGCTATTGAGTCACTCTCAACATCACAGACATGTCTAAGGATCTCGGTGGTCTTTTCAAGAATAACATGTTTGATAATGTCACCACTATTTCTAAGCAGTGTTCTCTGTACAAAGCTGCATTGGAGTAATGGTAGAAGTTGAGTCTCTTTCATGGGTCACAAGGCTGTAACACAGAGAGTATGAGAGTTATGCCCTTAATCCTCGACTCACTGTGCTGCTTGCACCACTTGCTCTGGATGAAGAAGACAAGAATACAAAGCAGTCAAACCACTTCTTAGATAAGGTGGAAGAATGCTGTATCATATGTCATTTTAATAGGTAAATTCACCTCCCACAGATTAATTTTTTTGCCGCCATCTGCAGATGTGCTTATAACATGGACGTGAACAAAACTGTTACCAGAAAATATATCTAGATATTATTGCCCTTTAATCCCAGCAGGCTGCACTGCTATAAACTCAAATGTCTGTCTAATCAACTGAAACTAATTAAATAGCAGCTTTCAAAATCATATTGATTCAGCTTTACAATTCCCCCACATTTGTAACAAGATAATGCTAAGCTTAAATTTTTGCATAACTACACAAGAAAAGTGCTTCCAAAAGCTATAATAAAGTCAAATAAGAAAACCCAGCTAAGGGGGTTGCCTTTTTTTTTTTTTTTTTTTTTTTTAAGGGGGCAGAGGTGCAAGTATTGATGGAGAATAGCATTTTCTTCTCTCTCAGGAAACTTCCTACCAAGAGTTCCCTGCACCGTTTGACATAAAACTTCTTGATAAAGTGTGAGAGTTTGCAGTTGGTGCAGTGTTTGGGAAATTTTTACAGCTGTTTTCTCTTGGACAAAATCCATCTTTGCCTTCATCTCAGACATTGTTTTTTGGGCCCTAACTAGTGGGGAACACTGCCAACTAGCAGAGAGGACAGGGTCTAATGGAACAGAATTTCACTTTAGAACCCTGAGAGTATAATAAACAGAGGACTCTGGCTGCCATACAGGTTTGCTGCTTTCACAGGTCAACATTGCAGAGGGATCATTGGCAGGAGAGTGCTTAAAGCTTCTCCAGAAATGTCTGTTTTCACCTTAAAACTGTAGGCAGTAGGTAGGGACAGGCTATGATCTTTCTGCACAGAGGACCATGTGCTTGTGGTCAAGAAAGGTCTGATGAAGGTGGTGCAATAAAGGGTGTAATTTGTGTAGGGATGCAGAATGTCAAACCTCTTCTGCAGTTTGGTACTTAAAGCCTTTTCTAATAAGGTATTAGGGCAGTCAAACCTTTATTTAAAAGCCCTGAAAATGCTGAAGTATGTTAACATTTCATTCAGAGCTTTTTAAAGGTAAAATTTCATTTTTACTGATCCCTTTTCAAATCAACATTTACTTGCTTACTTGAACAGAGAGGAGATGGATGTTTCAGGCAATACCCCAGCTGCTATCTACTAGTGCTGTGTAGGCTAAGGAGACTTTTTTTCCTCCAAGCCTCTTTGATTTATACCATGTACTTAAACACTCATTAAGAGTGAAGCCCAGAACATGAGTCTTCCCCCATATCAGATTGTTTCACAAATTAGCCTGTAGAGTCACCCCCCCATTCTCACTTGAGCATGTCAGTGATTCATACTGTATGGTAGTGCAGAAACTGCAACAGGCAGGACAGGAATACACACTCCACCACATACAGCCACCAGCTGACAGAGCCCTGGCTCTCTCCAGGGTCTCCCCCAACATGAGCCTGTCATCTCCTCACTGTCCTCTCCTTGCCTCCTTGTGGGCCTGGCCTTGTCCTTGTTGCACCTCCAGCCTACAAGCCTTCACCTCTCTGGTGCTGGCCCCATGGTTCCAGCCCCATGAGAGGGAGGGAATTTGGTGCTTCTGCATGTGGGCACAGGAGATGGGGAGCACTTACCTGACAAAATCATCCAGAACAGAGTTTAAAGGGAAGACAGGAGAGGCTGTGCTGGCTGGACATGTGGACAGAGCAGGACTCAAATGGCACCAGCCCCATTTTTCCTCTGATTTACCTCTGTTTTCCTGTGCTTGTTTCTCCCCACTACCACTTGCTCCCTCACCTTCTTTGTTCCCTTCTCCAAACATCCCATCCAAAATGCTCTTTGCTGATAGAGAATCTTGTTGCTGCAGGCAGTTCCTCCCCATCTTCCAAGTGACCTGGGCAGAGTCTCTCCCATGGACTGGAGTCTCACTCAGCTCATGGGTGGCTGCTCCCATTGACAGCCAGGAGGGGCCAGGGCAGGGGAATCCACTGGCCTCAGGTGACTTAATGGAGTTCACCTTCCACTCCTACCATGGGCCTCCCTGCTCCTTCTGCAAGCATTTTTTTTTAATCACAGAACCCAACAAATTATTGAGTCAACCCAGTGAAAGGTAGAAGCATGCCATGGCCATGTTGATCTTGGCTGGTCCTCAAGGAGCTTTATGCCCCAGTATTCTGCTCTCTGGAAGCAGGCAGTCAGCAACCCAGAGACTGAGACCCTTTCAGGGAGTGGAGAACACTTTATTCATGCCAGTCATAAGTAGATGGTTGAGTTAGACCCTAGGAAGCAGCCAGCCCACTATAGTTTCCTTTGGAGAGCAGGACCAGGTTGGGATTCCTCTGGGCAGAGGAGCAGGGGAAGTTCCACTGGAGTCAGGGGATTGTGTGGGAACAGGGTGGACTGGGACTGTGTGGGAACAGGGTGGACTCCCTGAAGGAGAAAACAAGGCTTCAGAAGAAGGCAGTAATAGCACGAAAAATCCCCCATGTCTTTTCATATAACTGGGAGGAAGCAAAAAGTCCTTGGGCATCATGAAAGCCTGCTGTCAGGAGGCAGTTTTTGATAACCTTTCAGTATTGATTAATCAGTTGCTGTGTTCATTTGAAACAAAGCCTATGGCTTGTTTAGGAGGTGGCAGCATTGCAGCTTAGTAGTGTTCAAAATACCATATCACTATCAAGGCTAATTTAACACTGATGAGATCAATAGGGTTCCTAGGGCTAGGAGTAGATGAGAAACATGGCTCATTACATGCTGCTCCAGTTCTCCAAGAGAAGAGAAAAAATGTGCAGTAGGGTGAGAGAAAACAGACTTGGAAACTGTGAAGTCCTGAAAAGGACGCGGGTGTTTTTGGCTTGCTGCTCTGAAGGGGCATCCCTGAAACAGGGATAGAAAATTGAGAGAGGTTCCTTTCTCTATCCAACTTTCTCAGGTGTGCCCCTTGACTAGAATGTCCTTTTTTTGCCTGTTGTTGTCAACACTTGATCACTTTCCCTTTATTCTCTGTCCCTCTCCAAAACATATAGAATCCAAGTTTTCTCTACAAAGGTAAGTCTCTATGTAACCCCATTATCTTCGGCAATACCAACTTAAGCATCACTTCTATACAGAAGTGCTGGATATTGTCTGGTAAACATTGTCTCCTGATATGGAGCTCAGAGTTAAGGCACAAAAACACCCGGAGTCTTGAAGGACACTGAAGTACAAGCCAGATGTCTTGACAGCATGCCACAGGCATCTGTGCCTTGCCAGAAGAAAAAGGTGAAATCCTTGTCCCTTCTGGGAATTAGGTACCTTTGGCAGCCCTTGATGGAAAGCATGGACCCCCGAAAGCAGTAGTATTCTCTGGTCAAAGTATTAAATTAGATGAGAGTGTGTGCCTTTTCATAGTTTAAAAAGGGAGAACCTGATTTTGTATATCAGCTTAATAATTTAACTAGCAATCTATGCAGTAGATTAATAGAGTGCTCAGCAAGAAATTGGGAGCACTTAATTACCTTTTCTCCCTGCCTGAAAAAATTCAGCTTCATGTTGCAGCAGCATGATTAGTCAACAGTGGCAGTATCACATTCCTGAATGTCCCTTCTTCCCCTAGTTAGGATTTTTTTTTTCTGGCAAGTGGCACACCTATGGTAAAACAGACATGGACTGGGTTTTCATTCTATCTCTATCTCTAGTGCCATCCTAGAAGAGCCCATGTAGTCCTTCCCTCCTCTTGCAGTTACTGCGTCACTGTGATGTTTGAAGGCTAAAGTTTGGTTGAATTCTAGTACTTTTTAGGTTAGACAAGCAAAGATGGACAGCCTAGGTCTTCTGGTCTCTATCAGAGGACGCTGACATTTCCTGAATAGGTCCAAGGGTTCATACCCAGCCTGTCGTTGCAGTGATGAAGAGGGAGCTTTGGATTGTCTCTGAGTGATTTATTTGAGAAGTGTTTATTTATAAATTCCTATCTGGCACATACATCATCAACAATCATATTTCATGGTAATGGGAAAGGCACTCCATGGTAATTATCTCAAAGAGGCAGTCATTACCTCCACCTAGAGAAAAGATAAATTCAGAAACAGGGCATGGTCGCCTTCCCAGAAGCACTACTCCTTTCCATTGCAACAATGGTATAGTTCATATAAGAATCTTCTTACTTGAGAAAGCTAGCTGAAAAAAGCATTTGGACCATGATTTATTTTCAATTGCTAAACACTGTTGCATGCAATGGTGGCAGTTGCAGGAAATACAATATGATATTTTTGTACCTTTTTAGAGATGTATTATTTCTCATTTTTTTAATCCTACCCATTTAACTTCTCAGCAATGGATCTGGATCTGGAGACTGGACTTGGCGACTTCAGGAGCCTTTCTAGCAAGTCTTATCCAGCAGGCTGTGGGTGGGCACAGAACCAAGGCTTTGCCTCCCCAGTTAACTCTTGTCTCTCTACACCTCCTGAAACCTTTGGAGCTTACTGGATCTTGCAGTGGTTCTTCTCACAGTCACATAGGACCAAAGAAGCCCCATTCTGGGGCAAAGCCCCACATCAGGGAAGCTGCCCTCAGCTGAATTATCTGGGAGTGGCTGGCTGCTGCATGCCAGCCCCTGCTCCCACTGCTGCTGCCCCACCAGCTGTAAACCCACAGGATTTTGCCTACGTGGTCCCCCCTGTCTGAAAGAGGCTCAGCCTCCCCATTCCCATCATCCTGTGCATATGACTGTCCTTGGTGTCTTTCCTCCTCACTGCAGCCCCTTTCAAGGCCATAAGCATAAATATAAAAGAGTAGGGTCCTAGAGACTTATGAGGCTTTGTGAACACTGCAGCCAAGGCACAGTATCTTTAAAGAGAAAAAATGCCCTGGAAAAGTTAACAGCAAATGGAAAACAGGGGTGTATGCCGGGGTATAAGGCCTCATCCTCTCAAGAATTTCCATGGAAGATAACTTTGAATCAAATAACATAGTCAAAGTTCAAAGCAAAGAAAATGAGCTGAAATAAAAAATGAACAGAGCTCAGCTAAAACTAGAATCAATAGAGTAAAGAATTTAATGACCTGTTCATCTTAGTATCATGTAATTGAGCCCAAATTACATTTAAGCAGAAAGAAAACTGGCCTTATGGTTTGTTAATAATTACTCACATTACAGTAACAAGCCCACAGGAGTGTTCCCTTAAATGCATGTTGTGTGTCAGCATTAGTACCTAGTCCAAGTAAGGGTAGCTGATGAACTCCAGCCATGAAAGAAGAATCAAGTACAAATTAAATATTTAATGGCTTTAGCAAATGCAGTAGAAGTAGATACATAAATTACAGGGAAAAAAAATTCCCAAAGTAAGGAGAACTTAATTCAGCAGCAGGCTGGTTTAAGGGTTTTCCATCACTTTTATTTTGGAGAGTTGCATGATAATAATATTTCCAGTTCAGGAGCTTGTGAGGCCACAGTTTTCCGTAGGCTTTCATGAAGCAAAAAGCAAGTAACATTAAAAAAAAAAAAATACACTGGATTTACACAGTACAGTTTGTATGCTTTTGGTCTGTAAATAATTTCATTTATGGGTTTTGAGACTCATGTTATCTTTATGCCAATTAACCAATAATATGCAAAATTATGAAGCATTCTATTCAGCTGTAGAAGGGCATTTCCTCAGTTAATTGGCAGTGATGTCCAATGGAACTAACTAAACAATAACTCACAAAATTCATAGGACTAATTAGGGAAAGAAAGTGTTTTAATTTTTGAAGAAGGTCTATGTATCTGCCTGAGATAATAATTTTCCTGCATATTTCTGTCTTCGCAGGCTAGGAGGATGGTGCTGAATCATTGTACAAGGGGAAGAATTACTTTCAGTAGAGTGGGGTTCCTTCCTCTTTTTTTTTTTTTTTTTATGATAAACAGGTTTCTATGTTTAGTCAGGACTGAAGCTCTCTGAGGTTAGCAAGCCTTTGGATTGGTTCCAAGGGGGTTTCTGCCAGGGATTAGTTCTGCAATCTCATTGTGTCACCGGTTGGACTTTCTTTTCCTCTTAGAAGAATAACTGAAGTCTCAGTATATAGGGACATGTTCAAAAGTAATTAAGTTACAACCCCGTAGCTGGAAGGCACTGTTCTCTGGCTGAGATGAAGCAACTGACCATGTTGGCTTTCAAAGCCCATTGGAACATGAAGTACAATCAATTATTTAAATCAACAAGACTCTTAATGGAACTGTTAGTGGAATATCAGATTTCAGCCATCTGTGACATGCAACATTTTGCATTTTGAAGTACATTAAAATGGTGTGGTAAGTGAAATAGATGTTGTGACATGAGATCATGAACAGCAAACCATTTTATTTCACAGTGTTACACCCAGGGAAGATAGTTGGTAACCACACTAGCTGGGGAAAAACAGACTTCTTATAAAGAAAGCAACTTTTCCAGACGTACTGATTCAATATGCAAAGGTACTCATACCAGGACATCAATATTTTCATTCCACTGTGGACCTCAACAGTCAATTGACTGAATTGTATCTGCAGCACAGCTTCTCTCTTCTAATCAGGCTTTCAAGGTCTCCTTTCTCTGCTTGTCATGTAGATTAAACATAATTAAAAAGATAATCCTGCAGAAATCAGGTGACTGCAGTTTCTAAAAACTGTTATTCCAGTACTAGATGTGTTTCTTTTCTTCACGAGCCTTCACAAGATGGAGGGCTGATCCAAAGAAAACATAGTTATTAAACAGAACTAGTGTTATCAAATCAAATTTCTATTACACTTGATTTTCAGTATCCTGGAATTTTATGTAATGCTAATTTCAGAAGTCTTCACATTTCTGTAAATGTTTTAACTTGAGACATGAGGATAAGTCATTTTTATCTATCTTTTGACCAATTCTCCATTTAGAAGAACATTGTTTATCTCTGCTTCATTTAATTGTCCTGGATTTTCAGTCATATGTGGTATGAACAATATCTAACAGGAGTGTTTTCCAGCATCACTCTCAGATACAATCCTCTCTCTATTATGAAACACCTCTGTAGTAACTTTATTTGCTGGAAAAAAAATGATGAGAAGTGCTGAAGAATCGTAGTATACAAACTGGGGGTAGGAAGTTCTCAGCAAAATGGCTGCTCTGATTCTAGTCTGAGTGACGAGGTGGAAATGAAAGAGAAAATGTATGTGGCATGTGGTTTGGCTAAGTAAGAATGTGAAATGTTGGAGGTCACTATTTCTAGGAAAGAAAAGCATATAGCCAGCAGAAAAATGATGGAGAAATTTACATCTTTCCTGAAGATTTGCAAAGAATTGTCCAGTAGATTGGTTACTTAGAAAGTTTGTCTGAGCTGCTTGAGAGTTTAGGTCCAGTTCCTGGGGACCTGAGACATCAAAGTATGGCAAATCAAGAAATCTGATATTTACATTGCAGTCTTGTAGCTTATGCTGTGACAAATGATATGTGTTAGATGAATTAATACTATTAATATTTTTATTTTATTTCATAGTAATGGTTTTTGTTTTCTTTACACTTGTTTTAAGCACAATAAAGTTAGGCATCTTTCTGGTATTTCTTGAGTATTTCCAGCTCCTCTCTTGACAGTTATCTTTTATGGAGACTTTTTTCCTGTCTTGTCCAAAGGTATCAAAACCAGCTCCTCCTTCCAAGACGGCTGACACTGGACTGGAGAAAAAGCTTCACATCAAAAGTCTGATGTGGGTTTTTGTGCTAGAAATGTTTGATGGGTAGAGACAATTGCCAACAGTCTTGTTATTAAGGCTCTTAGTAGAAACATGTTATATATTAAATAATTATATTTAACTTTTATGCATTAGGTTATGAAAAAAATCTTGCAGTTCCTGCATTGGGACTCCTAAATTTTTGAAAATCATCTAACATTTGTTCGTGCTGGACCTGGGAATGCTCTGTGCCATATTTTTGACCAGCATGTCATGCTTCTGTAGAAAGAATTTTTAATTGAATTTGCTGCTGTAGTTTGTTTGTTTGGGTTTTTTAAAATTTTTTTTCAAAATTTTTTTTAAAATTTTTTTTTATTCCAAGATACAGCTATTTCCTTTTTTTTTTTTTTTTTTTTTTTTTTTTTTTTTTTTTTTTTTTTTTTTTTTTTTTTTTTTTTTTTTTTTTTCTGGAGAAACTTCAGACATCTGCAAAGCCATCTGGAAACAAGAAGTAGGTATTTTGTGACTGGTCTTCTTCCAAACAACCACAATATAATTTAAGTATCTATTTTTTCTGCATAATCTACATAATCTACATAATCTCCAAAAGCTTGGGTGCTCCAATCAAGAACCCATGGTCTAAAAATCACAGAGCTTTGAAGCAGTGGTTTAGGTCAAGTGGTGTAGTTTGTAGCTTCTAATTCTTTGTACAAGCCTTGAGGTTATAACAGAAGTGGCCACAACAGGTTTGTATATTAAAGACAACTAGAAAAGTTGTCAGAGTGAACCTTGTTTGGCTTATAATACCACTGGTGGTACTGTGCAGAAGTTTGCTGCAGTGGAGTTAAGTAGTAGAGGAAGGAAAACTATTCTCCAAAGCTTCCAAATGTGTTCCTAAGGAAGATTTAACATTCCCTTTTTCAGGTGCTGGATAAAAAAAACTGGATGTGAAATGGTGGCCCATCTCAAACCATGGACAACCCTGTCATTAACTGGGATGGAGCTCTTATCCAGAGTTCAAAACATATCAATCACTACCAAAATGCACAGCTCTTCTATCTGTCTTAGCTCAGTAGTGGCACTGATCACAACCTGTCACACTGATGTTACCCAAAACCCAGGGAGGTCCTGGACATGCCAGGGACTGATAGAAGTTGTGCCTCTTGAGGTAGAGGCCCTGAAAAGTTTGTCCTAAATGTAGAGATCTCTCTGCTTAGGACTAAAAGGAAATGGAAAAACATTAAAAGGTACAAAGGGAAATACTGAAGATGCTTGGGCATTGGATTTGGCATTTTTATTGAGCAAATCTCTGTGTGCTAGTGCATCAGGACTAATGAATGCATCAATGTGCTCTGCTCCCTTGTGGCCTGGAGGCGATTCCTGTTGCAGCATGAAATGAAGGCTTCTGTGTTTGAAAACATAAGTGGTTTCCAAAGAGCTGGTTTCCGCCCCTTTCAAGGGTCCATTCCACAGATTCGGCTCAGTGGAAAGAGAGTATCACTCTTGGTGCTTTATTAGTTTTCTTCTGGAAATGGCAAAGAAATGCCTCTGCTCCTCTCCTCCATCATTTCTCTGGTTTATACTTCCTGCAGCCTTTCCTCAGTGCCAGAAATTAGGTATGAATCAAGACATCAGTGAACATTTGATCATTGTGCTGATCAAAATGGAGGCATTTTTGCCCACAGAGTTTCCATTCTCCTCTATCTAAAGAGTCAAGGGGAGAGTCTGCCTGTTCAAATTGCAAAACATAGAGCAACGGGTCAGGAACCATCTTAACTTCTCCTGACAGCAGCCAACATGATGGGTTGTGGTCTGTTGCTTGGATTTAAGCATTATTGTGTTACAAACACTGTATGTCATGGAAATCTGTCTGAAATTAGATGGATTTTGGGAAAAAAAGCAACCTCAATAGCATCTTTTTCCATAATGGATAAAGAAAGATTTTTATACAAATCATTTACGATAGACATAAATTAATGTCTAACACTTGTCAGGGAGAGAAAACAAATTTGCATGAAGCACTTTGATATATTTGTTAACTGACCCATTTCCTACTTCCTTTAATTAGAATTTCATGTTTGGTAAAATGTATCATTTGTTTCTGAGTGTTATGCACCAAAAGAGGAGGGAGAGAGAGTCATTTTAGAATAAGCATTCACACCAGGTATATATATAACTAAACATCCTACATCTTTTTCATAGCTAGCTCGAAGAGTGGATTAAAAAAAAGGATAAAGTGCTGCACCATTTATCTGACTTTTCAAAACACCTATCACCTATTTCCACAGTGAGAAGGAGATGGAATAAGAGAAATATAGGTCTAATTTATTTATCACACTGTTTTCCTTCTCACATTGTTTATCCATAGACCTTCTGTCATCTTTATGCTATCAAGAAAATAAATAGAGAATTAGGGTTCATATATATTACTTTCTTCCCCAGACACAGTTGTAGAAAGGGGGGAAATACACAGGAAGAATGTGGACTCAGCAGTACTGCTGCCTGTCTCAGTGACCTGGTGAGTAAAATGCATGCTAGTGCTGAGAGGGGTCCTCCCTTTGTGCCACAGTGTCATGTTGTCTTAAAAGTTACTTCGGCCAGCTGTGCAAGCCCTTATGTGGGCTACCTTGCTCTAAAAGAGCTGGGCACCCTCCTGCTTTGCTGCCCTCTTGTGCTTCCTCCCCTCTTGCATTTCCTCCCTGAGATAAAACCATTCACTCTCACAGACCGTTTCATTTGATTATTGCTATTTGCAGCCTCAGGTTCCTTCCAAACAAAATTATTAACCTGTGTTGTTCTTCAGAAGTAACTGCTGCTTCAATCTCCCACTGTCTCCTGTTTCCCCTGGACTCTACTTGGTGGCAGCTGAAACCCATATCTCCTGGAAGAGGTGGAGGGAGGCTCAGGACACCCCAGCAGACTGTATCTAAAGCCATTACCATGGTGCCTCTTGTATAGCATAAACACTCATCACAACAGGTTATTTGAAGGCTACCAACAATCCAGTGCAAGCAGAACACCTCTGAAACCCATCTGACATCTACTGAAGTGTCAGGAGCAAAGCCACTATCAGATGGACTGAGCTTTTGGGATAAAAAAAGTGATGTAGGCTGTGATCATCATGAGTCCAAACTGTCTTGTCTCTCATAGATAAGTCTGTTGGCAAAGGATTAAGGGCAACCTATTTTGCATGTAGCCCGGGAGAAGATACCATGAATGAAACTGCAAAATGATGAAAAAAGTGAGGACAGAGTCCATTAGCTTATGAGGTTTAGATGTTTTGCTTCATTTTCTGCAATCTATAGACTTTGTCTTTGCTTGCAGCTTGAAAGGGAAGAGGGCTGACTTCTACCTCTTAGCTGGACTGTCATTAAATCCCACTGATGCATTGTCTCCCATATTTTCCCACCTCATGTGTGCAGCTGAACATGATGAAAAAAAGGCAAGGAAAAGGGTTTCCATGTATCTACTTTGGTCAGCTAATAGACAAGAATACTGCAAGATTTTGGCTAAAAGGAAATACCAAATGCTCTTGATTTCATTCATCCCCTGAGAAATCTTTGCTAGTTTTCCAGCACCAGATTGTACCACTTCATAGCAGGTTAAACAGGTCTTGTAGATTTTTGAGGACCTGTTTGCAGGCTTTGTCATCAGTATGGTTCCTCTCCACTTGAGACACCTGCTGTGTCTTTCTCTGGATGCTGCTTACATCACCTCCCAACAAATCACCTGAGCATCATAAAAATACTCACTCAGAACCAACCAAGTAGATGTATTGCAACATAAGAATGGTGGCTCAGATCTCAGACACTCCACAGTGACATGAGGACATTTCCAGGAGAAATGCAGCATGCTTTCACAGTCTTCCTGTTCTTAGTTAAGAGGAAAAATTAGTAAGGTGGATGACAGTCTCTTCTCCCAAGAAACAAACAATAGGGCAAAAGGAAACGACCTCAAATTGCAGCAGAGGAAGCTTAGATTAGGAATTAGGAAATTAGGAAAAATTGATTCACTGAAGGAGTTATCGAGCACTGGAATGGGCTGCCCATGGAAGTGGTGGTGTCACCATCCCTGTAGGTATATAAAAGACACATAGGTGTGGCACTTGGGGAACATGTTTAGTGGTGAACTTGGCAGTGCTGGGTTAATGGTTGGACTTGATGATCTTAGAGGTCTTTCCAACCTTAATTCTATGATTCTATGGGTGCTCAAAATCTCACACAGCACACACAAGGCAAGAACACAGGGAGAGAGAAGAATTAATTTCACCTCTGAGTTAATTTCCCTTGGCTTTTGGCATGGCCAGACTAAGAAAGGCATTCAACCAGGCTCATTGGGGGGTGAATCATCTCCCAAGTGCTGAATTGCTTCTGAAGGAGCTAATTTCTTTTAATTGGCAATACTGGGAGCCTTGGCTCCTCACTGAGGAGACAAATTAGATGCCCATAAATAAGTGGGATGAGGCATCTGAGCCAAGGAGCCTGAGGACAAAAACTTTATCAAACGTTGCTGCAGGAAAAAAAAAAACCAAAAAAACACATGAGACTTTTGTAAATAGTTGCCCTTACAAAGGGGTGCAGGGACTATAGAGTTATACTGAAGAGATTGCATTTCCTCTGAAGCAGTTGCCTCCCTGATAAGGCTTCTATGAGCCTGTTATCACCCTTATCTCCCAGTCTCTAGAAGTTGCAGTACCCAGAGCTCAAGTTGTGCACATACATTTCAAAGTCTGACAGTTTCATAAGGTATGTGAACAGAAGATTAGGTCTTAGGCCCTGAAATAAGATCCAGCACCATATGAGGATCAAATATTTTGGGGTCCTGGTTGTAGATTTTTTCCGAATCTCCTTCTATCAAACATGGCCAGGAGAACTTTACCAGTGCTGTTAACAAATGCCTGTTTTAGACTGGTCAGTAGATCCCACAGATGACTACAATACAAAAATATGCCAACAAACCTTTCCTGCAATTTAAGAACTTTGAGAATATTTTGGGTGTCGCTATCTCCTTCATGGTGGTGTAAGACACCCATTCACAATTACAAACCTTTCATTTTTTTTCTTCTTCTATTTATTGCATAAAGCCTTCTCTTTTCAGAAATATTTACAGTGAGATTTTTAAATCCAAATTATCACTTTGCCAACATTGTGTTGCATATTCATAACTGCTTGTGACACGATGCCAACAGCTGAATTAATTATTTGGTGAATATTTTGTGTGAACCTTGAAGGAATGTGACAAAAATACTGGCTCCAGACCCTATTTTAAGATTTCTTATTAGCAAGTGCTAGCAGTACCTCCAGGTATCTTGCAATCCTGGAGATTGCATAATACAACAAAGGAAGTGGAGCACCAAAATATTAAATTCCTGAATTTCTTTGTAGGATATTGAGAAAGAGAACTGATTTGGATGAACCTGTCCTTTGCTAGCTTGCAATGAGGAAAAACTTTTTAATCTATCTAGAAAAAATATAAGTATTCTACGGACACATCTTTGCACCAAGTCTGGAAATATTGGATGAGAGATTCCACTTTTCAATCATGCAATTTCTTTTTTTCATTCCTCTCCTCATTTATTCTATGGCCTATTTCATATAAGTATTGCAATTAGATATTGCAAAAGCTTATTAAGTCATCTTGTCCAAAGCCTTACTGATCCTGTATTCCCTACAATAAAAGCCAATTCCTAGAAGATTCAACTTTATCTCACAATAGTACCAAGGATCACAGAGAGCAGACCTTCCACCGTTTCACATAGGCACCCAAGTCTCAGTCTAATACTTCTGTGATGTGCAGCTTAGTTTTTCTCACTCTAATTTCATTCTACTGCCTCTGGCTATAAAGCTCCACAGCTTTACAGGATCTCTCTTCAGACTTATTGTCTTTATGCAGGCTCAGTTCAAAACACAAAGTGTTGATCTCTACTTGTTTAAATCTATGTATATTTAAGACAAGAATTTCTGAATGAGGTAAGCTAAAATGGGATTTTGAGACAGGAAGCTGATATTCTCCTACATGCTGAGATTTACTGCAGACATTGCTGCTTGGATCTCACCACTTCAATAAACTCATTGGTCAGCCTTTGGCTATTAATTATTTTTAGGCAGCTGCAAACACTTTCAGCTTTCTCTCAATCCCATCTCTAGGGACTGACATTACAAAAGTGGACATCAGAGGCAAGTCTCCTATGTAAAGAGACAAAAGATTAGGACACCATCATCACTTTCTTAAGTTTCCCCATGCATTCCAAAATTTTAGATCTCTCTGGAAGAGAGCAAGTCAATTTGAAGTAATAAGTTAATTACATATGGTAAAAATTCACTTGACCTGGTTGCTCTATTCTCTTCAGGACTGGTACTTTTCTTCCAATGGATGTCATTCATAGCAAGAAGGCAAGAACAAAAGGCCACTTTGCATTAATTTTTCCATTTTCACATTCTGATGAACTTCAGTGTAGCTTTTTTGTGGATGTCCCTTCTGCTTTTGAGAGTTTTCTGCCACAGTCTGAAAGGGAGAGTCACAACAATAATTCTTGTGGTGTGAGATGTGCTTAAGGCAAATTCATACATATACACTAAATTTAATGTAATGGCCTTATCCATATCTTAACTCTTTCATGAAAGAGTTCATATCTTAACTTTTTCAATGAGAGAGGATATAATTTTAAGATAATAATTTTTCTTCTTAAAAATCTTGACATGCCCAACACCTAGAAGTTAAAAAATGTGCAAAAATATGTGTAAAATTAAAAGGTAAATCTTAGTACAAACAGATTTTGACCTCTGTGTGAATATGAACAAGCTCCTCTTGGACTGGGGGACAAACAGGGTGAGAAAGAAAAGGGACACATAGATAGTAGACATCTTTGAAGTTCTCAGCATTGAGCATTTTAAAATCAACACTTACCTCAGTTCCACTGGCTTGAATGTTATCAAAGCACAACTTTAAAGATAGTTTTTCAGAGTGTAACTTGAAAGGTTTCTGCGTCCCAGGAATAAAGATGTTTAGAAACATTCTCAGTAGCTTAGCTTGAAATCCCTCATCTGCAGACATCTGGAGTGTGAAGAGATATTTTTAAAAAGTCAGGAATTTGAAACTTCTGGTAAAAATACTCTTCAAAAGCAAGAACAGCAACTGTGAATGAATATCTAGAGATGAAATCCCGTCTGCAGCCACTAGCACTATTCCTTTATCAGTTACTAGTATCTCAAAGAAAAATATTTTTTCTCTGTGACTGGGGGGGTAAGTTTCTCCAACAGTCCAAAGAATGGCAATGATCAACAAAGAAGAAAAACCAAAACTGAGTCTTAAAAAGGAACTGGTAGCTTACAAATATTTGATAAATCTCTATAAAACTTTTCCTCTCAGTCATTTGCAGTCCTAAAAGGAAATGACAAATTGCTTTGCCTGGTGCTGTCTCTGTCAAAAAAAGTTCTCCCTGTTAAATAGCTCTTGGGATAAACCAGTCTAAAAGGTGCCTTGCACAGCCCTGGTCTTGACTGCACCATTATGACAATATCCCTCTGTTAGCACAAGCCTTGACTTCCCCCATGTACCCTGCTGAGTCCATGCTGTGAGCCCAGCCAGAAAATTTTTAATGCAGTCTTTTCTTCTTGCCATATCTGCTGGGCCTTCTCTGTGACTTTTCAAGATGATGGATATATTAAAAAGCTGGTTAAGTATCTGGTTGGTATTCTACAAATAAAGAAAGGGTGAAGGGAGAGCATAATTTCCCAGCAAGCAGACTGGGACATCATTGTTAGTTCTACATTATTTTAGGAAAGCATCATGCACTTGTTGCATAATAAAGCAAGGGCAAATATTAGCAGCTGCTACCAGAAGGGTAGCAATAATCAGAAACAAGCTGCTGATGGGCTGTGTAATAGAATTACAAACCAGTAAAGAAAAACTAGCACTCTCTCTGACAGGTTGGTGTAGGTAGAGATGAGATAATTATGACCAAATAAATACCACAACAATAAAAATTCATAGGGAGGGCAGCATCAGGCAGATGCAGCCTGCAGCGCAGAACTAATGAGCATGTTGTTGGAAAAATTCTACTCTGTTTAGCTGCAAAATGGAGATTAATTTGCTTTGTTATAAGACACAGCTACTAAAAACCTCACAGGCCTACAGATGCAGTGCAGAGATGATGAAAGGAAATTTCTATCCCAGATTTGTACTCTTCAGTTATATGTGAAGCTTTTGCATATTATTTGGGAATGTGAGATAATTAATGATTAGGAATCATTTATATAGACTTCTACATTACTCGTCTTTCACAAAACTGATAAAGATGGGCTTGCTCTCTTCTTTTGCACCTCTGGTCTCCTCTTTTCATCCAGACATTTGTCAATTAATGGAAAAATATTATTTCCTCTACTCATTACTCAATTGTGTTTTCTGGGAAAGTGTAAAAAAATCATGTCAAACTGCCAACATCTTGAGGTCCACTTGTTCTCAAACCAGATCATCTATATTTTGTTGTTATCAGGTATACAAAAGCTTTTCAGAAACATCAGAAGTACATAATGGCAAGAGAGTCAACTCCATAGCATCTGATAAATGGAGGATGTACCTACACCACATCACCTGCCCGAAGCTTTACCTATGACAGACCAAGCTGGCAGACCTTACCAAGCAGGCTATCAAAATCATTGCATAATTTAGGCTGGGAGGGATTTGCTAAGGCCATCAGCACTCCATTTGGAGTAGTGCTGCTTTCCACATGAGCACAGGTGCTGCAGGCAGCACTTAGTTACAGACCTAGGAATGTCAAGCCAGCTGCCTCTGCACCTGGATGCTCTCTCCCTGCTTTGTCCTTGTGTCTAACTGTTCTTCTTGAATTCTAGGAGGCTTTTGGGTTCTCTTTCCTCATCTCTTTATTTTGCTGCATAGCAGGAATGAGATCCCTTTTTACTCTAGTAACATGAAGTCCACCTTTATGGCACTTTCTTCTTTCAAGCTTTTCTAGGTACAGTAGCCACAGCTATTATAAATGTTACATTTATTACATTCCTTTGCCTTTCTTTGGTGTGATTCTTTCCTTTAGACTCTGTTCAGATAGGAAATAATTCAGGGCAGTTTGTGTCACATCTTAAAATCTCTGTAAAATGTGATAGGATACCATGCTCTCATCCAGCAAACCAATAATTATGAGGATAATGATTTCCTTCACAGCTGTCAAATTACTTTGACTAGAACTCAATTTTTAAAGATACAGAAAATGAAATATTTGTCTTCACTTTCTGTCAAAACCACAAAATTTTAGGTGAATTTTAATTCTATTTTTATCATTATTTTCACTCATTTTTCTAATCAATCTGAAAGAGCATTAGATAAGCAAAAAACACTGTGATGTTGTCAGTTTATAACTAGTTTCATACTGTTAAAATAGTGATTTATACTGAGTCTGCGGTAGCTCTCACACTGTGTCTTGCTAGCACCTGCACTTAAATGCATTACCTGAATAACATTGCCTGCTGATTAAGGACTTTACTTTTTTCTCTTTGAAAGGTTTTTGTTTATATCATGTTTTTAGTTTTTTTTTTTAACTTAAAAGTGTGTTTCTATTTAACTTCAAGAGTTGATCCGTATATAATTGAGAAAATTATAAGGTCTATAATATATATGAACAGAAAATAAGCTTGAATTAATGAACGAGGCTGTTTATTGCTCAAGTTATCTGTCAGTGTTCATGGAATTATTTGAAAACTTGAAGAAAAAAATTAGCTAAAGATGAAGCACAAACATTTTGTTGCCCTTAAGGAGGATTTTTTACAAAAGCTAAGCACATCTGCCTAATAATTAAACATTCATCATTGTACAAAATACTGAGGAATCATTTCAAACATATGTGAGCACTGGCTTATTCTAGCAGATGAAAGCATATTTTGCTGTTTTCACATATCTGATCAGCCATAAATCATCTTACATAACAGTACATAGGTACATTTCATTCTTTCTTCTTCTGTGGTTAGACATAGGATCATCTCATTATACAGTTGAGTGAAACCAGAAGAGGCTCTTCACTTTATTATAAAACTCACAGTTGAAACCTTTTTTTTTTTCTCCTCTTATTTCCAAAAATATATGTGAGCACAATATAGGAAACCTGGAAAAACCTCAGTGCAGTACTCACAGCAAAATATGTGTGTGTTAGTTAGTTACTTGATGACTTTGCAACCTATGAGCACTGTTAGAGCTGTACATGGTATTTGTTCAAAGCCTCCAGCAAAGAGTGTCACAGGCAAACCCATTTCAGGATGAGCAGCTCATGATCTTGTCTGGCCTTAAAATGTTTATTTTGATTTCTGTGTTGCTCAGGAGTTCTGTCCATCACAAGCCTCCTGCTTCACTAGTTTTGTTGGATGACTAGTCACATTATTGAACTTGGTTCTGTCCTTCCAAGAAATTAAGGTATCTTTTTCTAGGCAAGATTCAACCCACTTCAACTTCAAAAAAATGAGCTTTTTATATCCAGGATGAAGAAAAGGCTTTCTGGTGCCTAATCAGGTGAGAGGCTGAAACTGGAGATCCTGACCATTGGTGATGGAGGGATAGAGATGGGACTGGAGAAAAGAGCCTTCCAAACAGTATACTCCCCTCTTTACTATCTTTGGTCTAGTTCTAAAACATCAAATTAATGAGTGCCAGAAAGCATTTCCAGGCTCTGGAATGAGTCCCCTTGTACTGACACAGTGTGGGCCAAATTTCTGAGCACAGTTCAGACCACAACATGGACATATAATTATTCTTGAAGGGCAGTTTGCATGAAGCCACTGTGTTCTGAGCAGTGAGAGCGTTAACAGTGTGCACTTGGGCTCTTCTGTGCTGTTTGACGACCTTAATGCCTGAGGGTGGTCCTTAGCATATTTATTAACTAGCTCATGCATAGTTCAAATGAGATGTAATCAATGCATTAAGTAGCACCAGTTTCTCTTCCTTAGCCTGTCTCTTTAATCAGTTAATAAAAATTGAGTAAGAGCTCACAACCTGTTTTTACACTGTTGATTTCTAGGCAGCATACCTAATTTTTAAATTTAAATTTTCCTTAGCATACTATCATAATAATTGTCCAAATCATTCACTTCTTAGGTCATAAACCAATCCAGAGATTTCTGATAGCACAGTATTTGAAAATGAGATCTGACCGAAAATGTATTGTGAACTCATCTCTCCTAATATTGAGAAATTACTCACTAGAAGATCCTCTATTATTTCAGTGAGGCTGGTAAGGGAACAGTGACATGTTAAAATAAAGAAATTTTCACTTTTAATATTCTTATTAAAACTTTTTCAGCTCCTGCATGTTAATATGACCCAGTGTTAAATTGGTATTTTAGATGAAATTGGTATTTTAATTAATATTTTTAAATGCTTATATGTAGCACACCATATAACCTCTGAAAAATGAACACTCTCTTCAAAAATTAAATCCAGCAATGTTGGATCTCCTCAGAAAGTAAATAAAATCAGTGAAAGCTAGAACATTATGTGCCTTTTAAAACATAGGCATGATATTGGAGCATTACTGAATTAAATTTGAAGCATAGCACTCTATATATATGTGCAACCAGTAAGCAAGTTTATTATGTTATTTGCTGTATGTCTAGAAAAGCTTCCACCACTTATTTGTTAAGTCAAATAACTTTTTCAGTATTCCACATCCTTTTGAAACTGATTATGTTGAGCCCCATCAATCAATATTGACTCCTTTACCATTTATTGTGTTTACAAAAGCTGGTCTGGGAGCTGTCTCACGCTGTAGCGGAAGAGTAGCTTTAGCTGGTAAATCTCTTGTTAGTTCACTTTTAAGACTTATATATTAATACATTATGAGTTATGCTTCTGGAAGGCATCATGTATTGCTCTCCAGTCCAAAAAATAATTTATCAGCCATATGCAGCCACCTCCATAATCTTAACCCAGATGTGATCTGCAGTATATTTACTTGTCTTATAACTCACTTACAAACAGACAATCAATCTTGGTCCAGCAGAAAAGCACAAAGGTACTCTAAAGGCAGAACAAAGATTTTACACATAATATTATATCCCCTTTTTGTCCTAGATGAGAACATTACTGAACAAAATATTTGAAAATTTCAATACTTGTTGCAGAATGGTTTCTTTTGTTCTTAATATGCTCCAAATATTTGGATGTAATAAATCTATAGCCCTCCCAGAAATTTCTATATGATGTTGTGCCTATAGCTAGAAGAGATGACTTTCACAAGAGCTTTTAATTAGCATGTAACACCCACCCTACCTCATGCTTTGCATGTTGAGCTTTATGATTGCCTAAAAATTTCTATGTGATTTCTAAAGCCCCTTGCCTGGACCTATGCTTCACCATCCGAATCCACCAAGGCCTTCAGTCTGGATTTGGGTTGTTCTCTGGCTTCACTTTTTCTGGAAGTATTTCAGTACACCATGCACATATATATGGAAATTTGAACTTGTAGACCTAGAGTATGTATCCAACAATGGTTCTTGTGAATGCGTAACTCCAGTGAAGGCAAATCCATGAAACAACTCCTTCAGTCCATGGAAGCTGCTTTTTTTCTTTCCACTGCTGTGGCTACCACTCCTCTTCCTCAACTTACCTCCAGCTTCTTTGTGCATTTGGGATTGATAATTATTCGAAAACAAGGAATAAGTACCTTCAGGAAAGGTACTTACCTTTTTTAGGTTTTTTCATATGTACTGTAATACAACATTTTCTAAACAGACGACATGCTGCAAAACAAAGGAATACATAGCAAATTTTAATTACGTTTAGCTAGTGCCCGGCTGGACTAGTCCTGCTGTTGGCACAAACATATGCTAATATCTTTGCAGAATCCCAGAGAAGCAACCAGTATGCCTGCATTAAGAAATGGATCTCAAAATTGTATTATAGATTTGACACAGCTTTTTTGTAAATCTGCATTTCCTCCTTCAGTTACATCAGTGTAAGTAAAGTGATAGTGTAAGAAGTGATAGACTGAGTGAGCAACAGCTTTCCAGCATCTACTGAACCTTAGCTTTTTTACTTCCTCTTCTCCATACATTTTTGTAAGACCTCCACAGTCTCTGTCAGAAAAAGGAACTTTTATATCAAATTTTTCTTAATATCTTTATGTTATTGAAAATTTTACTGTATTTAATAAGAAACATGTGAAAATTATGAAAAGCCTTGTGCATGTTTGGTTCAGAACTTATTACTATGCACAAGTGTACACAGTTCCAGTGTGCACTTCAAAATTTTACCGTTGTGGTGGAAAGTGCTCTTGGAAGTTAAAAATCAAATAAAAAGAAGGTCAGTTATATATACAATTCTTAAAGCAGATTGGGTTTCAACCTAACATTTCATCTATAAAATGTATCCTAGAGTTAGACCAGTAATGTTCTGTTATTATGGGAGAGTCTTCTTGGCAGTACAGCACAATATTTAGTTGGGAAAAAAGCTCTTTTTCATTTTATTCAACCAAAGGAACTGCAGCAGAACCTCATTTAAGTACCAGAATCAGCCAGAAACCAAGTGTGCTTGATGTTCTTTCCATTCCCATGAACAAAGGCACAAGCAGTAGTACTGAGATATCATCAGTGCCAGAAGACCTTCTTCACCTCCATTCAAAATAAAAGCTTGCTTTTAGGATTTCATCAGC
This sequence comes from Zosterops lateralis, assembly GCF_965231275.1. Lineage (NCBI taxonomy): Eukaryota > Metazoa > Chordata > Aves > Passeriformes > Zosteropidae > Zosterops > Zosterops lateralis. Next base: position 32,856,511 of record NC_139763.1, read on the forward strand.
TGGATCGGGTTTTTTGCCTTCAGTTTGGTCATAAGAGATCAAGAAGATTGGGTGAATAGTTTATGTACTTCTGATTTGAAGCATTTAAGTATAATAATCACACTTGACTGAATAGAATCACTTTCTTCCATCATTAATCATGATGGAGGAAATAGACCATTAATCATTATGGACTTACATACAGTATGCTGTTCACTTATTCTAAAAGTAACAGAAATGAATTCTCTCATAGAATGACAGGGTTGCAAAGAGGCCAACACTTATTCTCTGTGTAAATTCAGTGTCCATAGATGATTACATTGTTTTCTATAACTAGATAAATGTAAAATTTCCAGTATGAAAATATTTTTTAAAGTTGAAAATTAAATTTAAATTTCCATCTCTGCAGAAAATAAGAGATTGTTCCCTAAGTAGAGGGGCACAATAATCTCTGTTTAGAATTAGCAAAATAGGAAAAGAGAATAATAAATGGGGTACTAGTATTTTGGTTTAAAATTTTTATTACCTTTTTAAATTACTGACTGTCTCTCTAGAAAGAAGTTCAACATGACACATGTTTACCTCCGTTTTTCTTGTGATACCATATGGCTCCTTTATGAATGTTATGACTGCTGAGAGACTCAAAAATGGAACAGATGACTACTGGAAAATTAGAAGGTATTTGTAACCAATTCCTGAGCTTCTGATGGAGATGTACTACTGTAACATTCTCTCCACCTTCCATTTCCTGAAAAAGAAGATACATTAACAGGAAATATGAGGTTTATGGGAGACAAGTTTATTCTGTTTACCACAGGGTTGCTATATTAAGAGAAGACTGTAGAAATGCATCATCACTGAGAGTGACTTTAGAAGTGTAAAAGGCTAAAAATATTATATCATTGAACTATATTATTCATGTTTCTAAAGTTCATTTATAACTGCTTTCAGAAATGTGATGGGGGCCTGTCAATACTTTTTTTTTTTTTAATTCAGGAAAAAGGAAATGGTTGATTGATTCCGTTGGTAGTTTTGATGTCATATGAGAAAGGCAAGCAGGCACATGCAAGTGTAAAAACATGATCCAATAGTTTAGCAGTAACTAAACATGTAAAATAAAGTAATCTCTCTTAAATAGTGAGAATTGTGTAAAGATATTAAAATCATCTTGGTCTTTTATCTGCAGATGTTGGAAGGCAGCGGGAAGAGACAACACTGGAATACTACACAGAATTGTCCTTGGAAGGCTTCTAACTTCTCCTGCCTGACAGCAACAGGGTAATGCAAAGGGCAAGTCACTGAGTAAATTAAGATAGGATACAAGGCACAGCATTTTCTGGGGCACAGCTTATATTTAAATGATCAGAGAGTTGATTTACAGCAGTAAAAGACCATTTTCTCTCATCAGTTTCTGGCTCCTTGTCTGCAATCATAATAAATGGTGTACAAAATGTTCCTTCAGAATTAATTTTCTAAAACCATGCTATTACTGAATGAGTACACTCATGTGGGCAGCTCCAAGTGGATGAGGATTTTACCACCCTCCTCAAAAGATATGCTTGAAATCAAAGGAGTTTCTTAAGTCAGATCATACAACACTCATGAGCCTTGCCCCTGTTGTTGGCAGATGCAAGTTCTTCCAGAGAGCTGCACTGGAAAAAGCGGCATTAGGTAGAAGTAGTGGAGCCTGAGAACAAAGCAAAGACAAACTGGAGGAGAGAGGATAGGCAGAACTACCAATGAAACATTGAAATCAATAGCCCTGTAAAGAGAAAACAGATATTCAGCAGAACTTCTAATTGTCAAAGATTACAGCTACTTTTATCAAGACTAAAATATTGTAGAAGGATGACTGCAGCTATAAAAACAAACGGCTTACTTACAGTGGCTTTCCTGCTAATTAATAATGCTACAATAAAATAATCAGGCAGATAAGGAGACCCAAACCCCCCTAGCTTCAAAAGGTTAATGAGTTCAGTATCACACAGAGTAACAAAAACCTAGAAAATATTCACACTTGATACTGAGACAATATTATGGGACAGCTTCTATTACCACTGTGGGGAATTAATGTTTGACTTTATTAAATTCCATATAGATGGTATGTATATGGTTTGGATCTTTCACTGAGTAGAACTTCTGACATGCTCCAAGTCATGCAGGGTGTCAGTTCAGTGCTTTCTGATTATCTTCTTTCCTATTTAGAACCACGTTTTATGGCCTATTGCAAGACTTAAAATTTGGCTTTGGTCTTGTAAACACAAAAGATACATTATTTGAACAGATATTAACTGCTTTTATTTGTGCTATTTCTTTTGTTTGTTCAGAATGATAAATACGAATATTTTGAAATAAATTTTCATGGAGATATAGAATAAATGTATGGTAGCTCATCTTGTGCTATCAGGGGTCCTGAGCCTCTTCTTGGTGGGCTGTCAATCTCTCTTCCCATCACACCTTGCCATGGTCAGAGGTAGCACAGCTCCTCTGGGGCAGCAGTATTCCATCTTTGTTACACTGCTGAGGCTAGAGGATTTATGAGTAGTACTTCAGGTGTGTCTCCATCTTTCCAGAACCTGAAGAGCAGCAGCTAGATATTGATAAGCTTGAGAAGTTCTCATTATGAAGAACAAAAAATATTTAAGCCAACAGTTATTTTATAGCTTCAGAACATGCTCAAACATGAAAGTCGGACTGAACCATTACAGGGGAGAGACTATGAAAGAGGTGCAATGGCACAGAGATACCTATTCTGCAGGAGAGTCAAAATGTATGGAGGAGCAGGGAGGGATTCTGATGACATGAGAAGACTAATTACTGATCCAGCCTCTGAAGCAAGCTGTGTAATTTCAATCGGATGGAGCAAGACTGGAAAGAGAAGGACATCCTGCAGTTAAGAAAAAGAGAGTTCTCTTTAAAAAAAGAAAAATACTGGGGGGAAAAAATAAAAATATGGTGGAAAAGAAGTACAATAGAACTGAGTCACAAAAGACCAAAAATGAAAAGAGTTTCTTGAAAAGGATGTCTTAGTTGGTCTTTCCAAGGGGATGACCACAGGGAGGATAGAAAGGAATTGTATTTTAAAGAACTTCTGTAGCTGCATGGAAAATTTTCCAAAATAATTTAGAGGTCTTTTGTATGCTTGATATCAGAATGTGAGCACTATAAGGTGTGCAGTTTCATAGTAGGATATTCTTACACAGTCCTTCTCATGCATTACTTCTTGCCCTCTCCTAAAAAGGGTAGCAGCATAACAATGACTACACTCTGAAAGCCTGAATAGATGTGAAGTCCTTTTTTAGTGCAATGAGTTCACTTATTTACTACCTATTACCCCACACACACTTCTCACTTCTAGCAGTAAATTTAGAAACCATCTTCATCTCTGGTCTTGCTCCCTGATGGAGGTACCTGAGGTGCTTCAGAAGGAGCTGGTGTGCCTGCATTGTTCTTCTGCCACAACTCCAGTCAGACACAGGCTGAAAGCAGTGTGTTTGTGCTTACAGATAGTGTAATCCTGCTTAGATAATTAATTCAGATTCCCAGCAGTGCTGTGTGCTTGAATTCTGAAGTCCACTCATTTGAGGTGAGAGCAAGGTGCCATTTCTATGCGTAACAGTGGGCACAGACCTCTCTGACTCCTCTGAACACTGATGTCACTTCATCTTGTAAGCGTTGGGGAAGAGTCTGAGGTTGTCTGACCCAAACAAAACTCATCACACCAGATTTGAGGCATCTAAAGTTGAGAGGTCTATTTCACAATAAGTAACTCTTATAAGTTGAAAGTTAAAGACATCTGGAGACAGTGGTTTACCTGATCTGCTCCTAACACATAGGATGAGATGAACTGCAATGTGGAGGAGGCCTATTTCTGTAGTGACCATAAAAGGACAGAGATCAGATGTAGATCAGGCTTCAGATGCTTGAATTAGATGATGACTCATCTCAACATTCTATTTCTACAATCAATGAGGAAAAACAGGCACCTCCAGAAGGTAATTCACCCATCAACTTGGAAAGGTGCTTTTTTCCCCCTATATGCCAAAACTGTCACCCCAAAACTAGGTTTAAAATGGAATCCTACATCTTGAATAGCTAAAAGAAGCCACATGACTTCAAAGGAAGGTGGACACTTTTTTTTTCTCTATATATAGGTTTAAAACGGGAATCTAAGACTTTGTGTTTTTCTCAGGATTTCTATATTTATAAAATTTGCATGTTCAAATTAATGGTTTTACACTATGAACAATATGCAAACTTTACTAAATATAAAGTGATTGTTACTTTCTTTTATAACCTACATGGTTATAAACATAATGGCATTAGATCACTTTCCCTCCTTCATACCACAATTCATTCACCCACAATTTAATACGTAATTCTGAAATAAAGTGAGTAGTGTATAACAATAAGTTCCATCATAAACATTCTCTGAGTGAGGAAAGATGCTGGAGTGCCCTGATGCTGAAAGATGGAAGGCAATAGTGAGCAGAGATTTGCACTCATGTCTCTAATACAATATGATGGGATAAAAATCCAGCATCATTTTGTAGATGGCTACCCAGAAAACTTGTGAAACAGCAAAGAAGCAGCCTTTATCTACTGCACCTTCACTGCTTTCTTACCAAATATAAAAAATTTCCAGGAAAGTGTTGTCATACTGGAAGGGTTTCAAAGAAAAAGGACTACAAAAGGGTGCTAAGGAGCTAAGTTCACTGTGGTAAAACTAGGGAAGACAACAGTAGTAATCTAAGGAAGAAAGGTGCCAGAAGATGCATGAGAAATCCATCTGGTCTAGTATTAAGTGTCCTATCATGCACATTTTTTTTCCCTGGGGCATTCCGCTCCTGAAAATTAGCATGAACAGGCAATAAAATGGAAGAAACATTCTTTTATAAGTCAGGGCTTATAAAATTCTTCTCTGGGCTACAAGCTACTACTCTGTTATCTGCTGCCTCATGTGATTTCGTCCTGTCAATGAGGTAGCAGTTTTTATGACTTTCTTGCTTACTCCAGTGGAATGGACTTTGGGTCTTCTTCCCATTTTGCTCCTCCAGTTTCTTTACCAATATGAGACATGCAACAGCAGCTGGCTAACTTCTTTCTAGCTAGAAAATGAGTAGCACATCTCCACCTTTTAGTGTTATTGTGGTTAAAATCATAATCTTGCCCATAGAGCACAAACACAGTCTGAACTATAATGGGCAGGGTGAAGCTTTGATGTATTTCCTGGAGGCAGAATAAGATGTCAGATTTTCATTTAATGAAAACCAGAAACAGTGAATGACTTGAGAATTAATTGCCTTACTTAGCAAGCTGAAGTCAATGCAATAGTCTAATTTGAACTTATTTGAAACCCATGATTTTATTGATGAACTAATATTATGATAATACCAATATTATTTTGCATTTTAATGTCTGGGTTTGGTGAGGATTTTGGCTGGGCAGGGGAGGGTTGTTGTGTTATTTTGTTTTGTTTTGTTTTGCTTTTCTAGAGTTGAGGAAGCTGGAGTGTTCTCCAGGCTGAAAACCTGTGATTGACAATAGGGTGTGGCTGATAAGTACTTGAAGAAAAGAAGAATAAAAAATTGCTCTGGGAGGAAACTAAAAATCAAGTTTCTGAGAATAGTTGTTTTCATATTGCTACAGAACATAAATATTTCCAGAATAGAACCCATACTGGAAAAAAGCCAGAAACACCACCTGCAAATATTTACAAAAATGGGTAGGCATCTTAGCAATCTAAAGTCATTGACCTTTTTCTCAATACAGCAAATGGAGTGTCTATATAAGCATTTAAGACTTAAATGTCTTGGAAGATATGCTTAGACTTAAATATGATTATTGGTGTAAAGAATTACCAAATCATTATAATGCAGTCATTTATATAAATGTCACGTCGTATGGTTTATGGTAAATTGTGAAAGGAAGTCACATAAAACATATGACCAGACAATCACTTCAAAAGTATTGCTAACACAGAACTGATGAACTGCACTGGCAAGAACAAGAGAAAACTTGTTACAGAAAGGGAGCAACATATGCATCTAAATGCTGGTGAATGTAAAGAACCAAGGGAAGTGATGTCTGAGATTGGATAAATTTCATTTAATTTTGTTGTCTAATTTTGATCTCTCTTAGTTCCTATTAACACTGACAGAGATCTAGTAAACAAGCAGTGGTGTTTTATACAGCGGCTGTTTCAGACTGCAGTGAGGTGCTCTTGCCATTGATAGTTTGCCATGGACTAGGGTGGAGTCAGGCCAATAGCTCACATGTAGGCATTCACCTTGTAGCTCACCAGGTTAGGAGGAGATGAAAATAAAGAAGAAAGGGAGAGGCATGAGCTGATAGAGTTATATTATAAAAATAGGGTGACAGAATCAAAATATATTAAAAAAAAAAACTTGAAATTAACTATGCTGGTGGAAAGTAAATGTGCCTCTCCATTCGACAACTGTCTGGAATGCCAACTTCATTTTACCAACCAATTTCAAAAGAGATGTGATTATATGGCTAGCTTAGCCATCAATTTTTTATACAATTTTACATTTATATAATGTGCACAATTACATTTTACATAATTATAATTAGATCATTTTATATTTCTTTTTTGTCATTGACTATATTTTTTTTAAATTGAAGTAGTACCGTAGCTTCATAAATCTCAGGAACGGTTCTTCATTTGGTTTGCTTTTTTAGTTTCCCAACACATTAAGACTTTATGCATTATTTTGTAGCTATTCAAAAGGAAATAGGCTCTCAAATGACTTAATAAAATTAAATAAATCGTTATTTCACCATTCGGCTGCAGAGTAGATGAGTATTATGAGGGCAAGTTATCGTCTAAAGATAATGTTTGTTTGCTATAACTTGAGATTTCAGAAACCAAATTCAGACGTCACCAGGTGGCTGACTGATGACCAGTAATTTTCCTGCAAATTCTTTGAATCAGAGAATTGTATAGTGGAAGGGCCCTTAGAGATCACCTGATTCCATCCACCAGACCAAGTCACTTAAAGCCCCATTCAGCCTGGCTTTGGACACTTCCAGGGGTGAGGTATTCACAACTTCTCTGAGGACACCACAATTTAACCTGGTTAAGGTTAAAAAGATCACATATTTTTTTTAAATTATGTTGTAGCACAGCTTCATTTTTCTACTGTCCTGCCTGTTGTCACAGTGAACTGCATGCCAATCTACCAAATTTTGTATCATGGGCTGAGGACTGTAGATGAGGTCAGATCTGCCTAGTAAAGACCTCAGTATCCATCATCATTCCAAACTCTGTCTAAAATAGTGTGGTCCAAAAGGATCCAGTTTGTCAAGTGAGATGGGTGGTGTGAAGGATCTGATATTCCTACTGTATACTTTTCTCCATTGAGTGGCTCTAGTCTCAGCACAGACTCAGTGATGATCACCAGCTGAAAAGCATTTGGTAAATTTTGGGAGTACATCTCCTATTTAACTCATGTGAAAGGAATTTGCCTTCAGGCTTGTGAGATTTGTCCATAAAACACAGTGAGAAGGACAGCGAGGAGATCAGCTTCCAAAGCACGGCCCTGACTGAGCTAATGCGTTAATATGGATATACCCACAAAAGACAAGTGTTACACCAAGAACAAATGTGGCCAGTGAGTGCCTCAGCCTCTACAGACGTCAGAGTTGGATGGGTCTTTATAGGTCATAGGTTTGAGTTCAGACATCTACCTATTGTCAGAGTCTGGTTTAAGTAGCCTCCATTCCTCAGGTGTAAGGCGAATTTGATGGTTCATTTCCCTGTCCAAGGGAAATTGTGAAGATGAGGAAAAAGACTGTGAAGTACTTAAGAGGTTATGGTGATGAAAACTAAAGTTAGAGTACCTTTTCTAACAGTACAGAAAATGCTTCATTAATAATTTTTAAAAGCTTTTCCACTGAAACATTCCAGGACTAATAAGCCAGGGGAAAAAAAAAGACCAAAGGGTAAATTGCCTCTGGAGGAAAGCCATGTACAAGGATGCAGAGCAAGGTTTGCTGTGTTGCAGATCACAGGGAAGATCTGCATGAGGGACCAGCTTTGAGCAACACCAGTGTGAGGCTGTGCTACTGTTCTGCTGTGCCTGCTGAGACCACTGGAGCTGGCAGGTGTGTAAGTCACACATACATATGCTGATAATTGCCCATTGCAACAGGCATGAGACCATAGTGGAGAAAACTGTTTATTCAGGCATTGCAAGAAGTGTGTTTTCTTCTGAAAGAACAGAAAATAGTCAGTAAGGTCTAATTTGTGGAAAATAAATTTACAGTTCACTTTCTTCCAAATGGCCGATTTAGTTTCTCCTACATGGAAACATAGCATCTGGCCCTAGCTAACAATTGCAACAGTTTGAACAGCAAGCAGAGGGGTAAGGGACTAGACATTATTTTACGTATTCTGTGAATAATAAGACATTTAAGAAAGTTTCCTTGCAGATGATATATCAATAACAAGCAGGATTTAAATCCTTGATTTATCAAAGTTACATTTATAGATCATACAAGTCAAAAACTTAATTCTGCTGGAATTGTTTCTTTCACTAAGGTATTTTGGAAAGCAATGTGCCCTTCACTCAGAGATTAAAACAGACAACCTCTCTGTTAATTTAAATTTACCATACTCATTTGCTAGGCTATCACTTGTTTTCATTTTTCTAGACAAGCACCTATTGTTCACCAGCCTGTGCACTTGAACTGCAGATTTTGTCTGCATGAAACCCATAATTCAAACCACAACAGAATGCAAGAGCCCATTTGGAAAATTATGCCCATCAGGAAGAGATTCATTTCTCTGCATGAATTTTTGGCAGCACTCTATTCTTCATAATTTGTACTGCAACTGTTCTCATTTACTGGCACTACAGGTGTACCTTTGTGTTTTCATTTTTAACTGTAGGTGATTAAGGAAGAAAAAAATTCCCTCAGTGATAAGTCGTCTATCCCATATTTGTCAGATTTCCTAGTGTTTGATTTACAGCTTTTTCAGTCTGAGTCAGCTTGACTATTGGATTAATGATAAAATTAAGCACCACCAACCCTAGGTCTTGAAAAGATCATCAGACTGCTATTTGGATGAGGAGTAATTAATATGATCTACAACTGAATGTGACCAAACCCAGTAAGGTACCTTCACAGCATATAACCTGTATCACATAAAGGCAAAAGCACATATGTTTGCATGAGTGAGACTTCATCACCAAAAAACTTGTCTGTCCCCTTGGTCTCCTTTAACAGGGTTATTATTTAAAGATTCTGTGCAGGTTGATTTAGTCACATTTCTTCAGTGTTTGTACTCAGAGGTTCTATATTTGAAAATAATGGACATATATCAAAAAGAATTTTCCTTGTGTTTCATGCCAAGAAAAAAAAAAGAATATGGAACTAAATAAATACTCTTTAAAACTGATTCCTAGTAACTTATTCAAATGGCGTCGTGGACAATCAAATATCCAAATTCAAATGGCATACCAGCATGGGGGGAATTCCCAAGTTACTCACGAGCACTGAAATTAGAGGCTCCACTGTTGAATGTATTTCTATAGGTTCTAGCAAAGACAGTCTCATGATGATTAGGAAAAAATACAGACCACTTTTTTCCTCTGGAGGTCTTCAAACCAAAATATAAACAAGATTTTAAACTTTTGATTCAGTTATTATGGGTGCTTGCAGTAAAACAGTAAATATCTCTCCATATATTCTCATTGCATAAATATAGAACTCTTGAAACCTACCAGTGGGAATAAAAAATTACAACTGGACATGTATCAGCAAATGTGAATTAGCATATTAAATAAATGCTGATACAGCTATATTGACTAATTGCAATCACTTTGGGGAGGAAAAAAAAATCATATCTTGTGAATAGATCATGTTCCCAGCCATCCCAGATACCTCCTGCTGAAAATCTATCTTCACTTAAAATCATTCTCTCTTAAAAAGGGCAGATATTCCAGATCAGTGCAATTACACAAGAGAAGGAAAACCATAAAAAGGAACTCAGTCTTCAGAGAAATTGAGGATGGATGTTGAGTACGGGAAAGATAATTCAGACCTGCATCCTAACCAAGCTTTCTTAAAGCTTATTTGGATATTTCATTTAAAGCAGAAGGTGCATTGAATCACACACAATTAGCATGTTCTCTTTACATATTTTTTTTCTCTTGGTGGAAATGAAATGGTAATCTGAGCGGCAAATTACCTTGATGGAAATAATGCACTGGAATGCACTTCAAAGCAGTGATTTTACAATAACTTACAAGCATTGTAAGTAGCCATATTTGCAGCTAAGTCACAGGTTATGTGAAGGCAGTTTTGAGGGAAGCATTGGAAAAATCCATCTGGATGCATTTGGCTTGGCAATGCCCTGGTAGCTGGCTTGGAAGCACAGCGACATGCATGAGCAGCCTCACTGGATTTGGGACTTGAGCTGGCTCCTCTGCACAGCACTGTGCTGTACATTCTCTTCTCCTTGGGAGGGCTCAGAAACTCAGGAGGGGATGCAGCGACACAGCTTTGATAGCTTTCTATGCAGCCACACCTGAGATTCCTGACAGAGCTTTGAGCAAGTTCAGACAACCTAGGAGCATTAGAGAGTGGTTTTTAGTTTTCTACCTGCCTTGCCATGCCTGGCCACTTTGGACACCCTGCTGTGGCATTTGTGCAGGGTTGGGTAATCTAACACAAGAGATGCTTTGCCTTTGGAGTGGCAGCTAGAGGACAAAGGGCTTATTCCATGGCACCTAAGTGGCATTAAAGGTCTAGGACTGGATTTTGGAATCCTTTCTAAAGTGTCAGAGTGCATCAGAGTAGTGATTTGCTTCAAAATAAATCTCATAACTAGCAGAAGAATTGGAGAAATAAAACACCATTAGGGTGCACTTTTTATCTTGCAGTTTTGTACTTCTGTTATTATCGTGATTGTGGGAAATGACAACTTTTAAGAACATGTTGTTTTGTCCTATTAATCTTATATTCTTAACTAAAACACAGGTTTTATTTTAAAATGTTGCGGAACAGAAAAACAATATTAATAAAGGCTGACTTATAATGATTTGTATTTTCCTTTGCCAAACCTTCCCTCATTAATTTTGTACTATTCCCTTCATATTTACAAATAATTCATGGAATACTTGAGAAATCTCATTGTATATTTTAGCCTGGGGCCCAGTGGACAGAACATGCTCAAGCAAGGCATTGAACTTTGATTTTCTGATTCATAATAAGTTGCTATAACTACTAGACTGTGGTAAGAAAGGGGATATGTAGCCCCTGTCATTCGAAGCAGTGTGTCTTAGCCCATTAAGAATCTTCCTGTAGCATCCAGCTCTTAGGAAGAAAATCAAGCTCTGGATTCTATATGAACAGGGTACAGTACTACTTATCCAGGGTCCAAGATGTGAAGCTTAGGCAAGGACATATGCCCAGAGGGTCTCCAGGTGTTTTGCAGTCTCAAATACTGAACTCATCCCATGAACTCAGGGAGGACTGTTTGCTGACAGCACAGTCTAATAACAGGAGTCCAGGCAATTTGCAGTTTTACCTCCCTTTCATATACTTATGATCTTTACTGGACTGACTCCAAATCCTCAGCAAGGGTCGGCCTTGTACCCATTAAAATGAATGGAAGTTTTCCCACTGAAATCAATATAATGAGAATCAAAATCATTCTCATTAAGTACAATTCCCAGAGATTTAAGAGCCCATCATTTTATACTGACTGCTTATCAGTCAGTATAAGAAATGGACCTCATTATGGAAAAAAGCTGCATTGAGCTTTGCATTTTCAAAGCATGGCTTAAATATGAACCAATTAACTTCAAAGTTTTCACCTGATGCAGTGACAAATCATGCTGACAAACATGCTAGTGCTAGTTATGAATCTCCCTGAGCCAGTCTCCATGCCTAGGAGTTAAGTCTATAAAAAAGTTTTGAAAGAACCAAAGTTCCACAGTCATGTTTTATAAGGGAACATGAATCACTTATACAGAGAAAAATAATGAAAGGGCTTTACTCAGAAAGGTATTTGCCTTTATGTACCTTGATGTTAAGGCACCAGTAAGTTTTTATGCTGCTAAGAGAAGTGAAGAGAATGGGCTGGTCTCTGAGGACATAAAAGAAGCTTTTTCTTGCTCTCCCATGGCTGCCAGAAATTTTCTGACTGATATTTTTTTAGATAAAAAAAAGAAGAAGTAGTCTACAGTTATCTCCAGGTTTTCTGTTTTTCATTTGATTTTTAAAATATTTCATGTGTAAAACATCTTGTGCAGTGCTTTTAATGTCGAATCTTCAGATTTTTTTTGCACACGTCCTCCAAATGTCACCTTCTTTAATGTGGAATGAATGCCCCTGACCATGCCTTGCTTTTGTCAAAGTTTTGGAAGATGGATTTGCAAGAAGTAACTTCAGTGAATTCAGAAAACCAAACTGTAATAACCAAGGAACAGACAGACACTTCTGAAATCAAAACAACTCTAAAAAAAAAAAAAAAAATATCAGTCCAACTCCTTGTTCCTTGCAGGATCCCCTAAAACTAAAATTATATAACTTGGGCCCATGTGGTCCTTGAACTCTGACAGTCTTGGTGTTGTGACTACTTCCCTTGAGAGCCAGTTCCAATGACCAACTATGCTGTGTGAAGAACTTTTTCCTAACATCCAGTTTAAACATCCTCATGCAGCTTCACACCATTTCCATGTGTCCTGTCATCATTCACCAGAGAGAGGAGATCAGGACCCGCCCTCCACTGACCACCTCGGGGGAGCAGTACACTGCCATGAAGTCACCTCTCAGTCTTCTCTTCTAAGTTGAGAAAACCAAATGACCTCAGCTACTTCTTCAAGGTCTTCCCCTTGAAGTTTTTCACCATCTTTGTTACACTCTGGACACACTCTAAGAGCTTTTTACTCCTGTTGTATTGAAGCTGCCCATCACACTTGAGGTTGGTGCCACACGATGTGCACGGTGTTCCACGACACAGCCCCTGCCTTGGCTGTGCTGCGCTGCCCAGCTGTGCCACACAAAGGCTGACCACAGACTGGGCCCTGTCAGCCATCCAGGCAGAGAGGCAAGGGATCCTCACCTCTCTTCAGTACCTGTGAGGCCACTTCTGGAGAACTTTGTGTAGTTTGGGGCTCCACTGTGCAAGAAAGATTCATTCATACTGCAGCTAATGCAGTGGAGGCCATCAGGATGGGCAGAGGCTGAAGCACACAACAAATGAGACGAGACTGAGCAACCTGTTCACAGTGGAAAAGAGACCATTTTATGAAACTTATTACTGGTTTTGCTGATTTACTGGGAAAGTGAAGAGACAAAATTTCCCAAGGAGGTTTTTGAATTTCCATCCCTAGTGACATTTAAACCACAGCTGGACACAACCCTAAGCGATATGGGCTGACTGGACCTTCTTTGGTGTTGGACTAGACGACTACCAAGGTTTCCCTCCAACCTAAATTGTTCTGTGCTGCTATAAAAAGAGGGCATAAAAATTGTGAGATCTGGAGCATGTCCTTCCCCTGAGAATAATACTAGATAGAGTAAGCTCTTGTATCATTTCGCCTGCTTTTAGTGTGCATCCCCTTCTGTGACAATGCAGATTCTCTGGTGAACAAGCGGTTTGCAATGAAAACTACTTTCAGTGCTTCTGTGCTTCTAGCATTAATTCCTTTATTTTTCCACTTTGCTTTACCTCGTTTTCTTTGTGTGCAGTTATTTTTGTATTCCATAAAAACCAGCATGTTTACCAAGACGTGACTTTCAGTTTTAGGCCTGTCTCACCCAGTGTCTTAAAGACCCAAAGAAGTTGCAAAGTGGCAAATGCACCTAACAAAGAAAGGCTTATGTATAGAGATATAAGACAAATGAGAAGAAACACAGGTATTATTAATGATAAGTTCTGAATGGCACCCGCAAAAGCAGGCTGAAAAAACAGAGTATGTTCTCATTCCTAGAAAAGGAATGGTAATTTTATATTGAAAAGCGGAACAATCTAAAAAAATGAGGAGTCCTTTAATTTTGCATTTCAATATGGCTCAAAAAAGATGCGACATAGAAAACCTGGAGCTTTATTTGTTCCTGAAATTTTAGCTTGCAAAGCCATTACTATGAATATCTTAATCTCTCTAAATGATCATTGTCCTCTTAATATTCCTTTACATAATACACCATCAAAATTGAAATTCAAGAGCAAAATTTTTAGCCATGAAGCATTTTCCTGCTGGATGCCATCATCTGCAGTCTGTATACACATCATTTTCTTGCTTCTTCCTCTCTTGCAGATGTGTAGGTGAATTGTAGAAATTCTTTGCAAAGAGTGATGGTTTTCTATTCAAAAGAAATCTTATTTTCTCCCCTCAACCATCCCAAGAGAAGCTGAAAACTGTAGATTAATATAATTTGACTTTGTTCTCCAAGTAGATTCATACATTTTAGAGTCTGGAGGTGCCACTAGGCTCACTCTGTCTTGGAGACAAGGCTCTTATATCCCTTTCTTGTGTCCCCAAATTAAATACTACAGTCTGTATTTAATTAAACTATTTCTTCCAAAGAGAAAGAGCTTGACCTTCAAGTCAATTTCTTTTGGTAATTTTATCTTTCTAATAAAAGTTTGTGCATGAATTCTGACCTAAATATGTCTGATACCAGGTTTTGGATACTAGTATTTTCTACTCCCTGTTAGATTAAGCAATATTTTAATAGATAACATTTTTCTTCCTGAAGCAGGTCTTAAATGTTACAATCAAATAATCTTTTGATCTCCTGTATGGCAATTTTTTTCTATGTCATTACTTTGTACTCTTTCCTTTCTAAAATCTCACCTTAACAGGCTTCTTTTTCAGCCTCTTGAACATTTTGTGTTTGGCATTCTTCATTTCCTCATTGTATTTGACGTCAGAAGAGGAGACTTTTTTTTTGGTCTTACATTAAATGCCAAGAAGACTGTTTCCATATTCTTCCTCATTTCTTTTTATGTATCAGTATGAAGATCACATCAATTCTTCACTCACATCATTATACAGTGATAATGCCTTTACTCTCCCTGGCATCTTCTGAGAACACTTACTTTCTACAGTGTATTATATATATATATATATATATATATATATAATAAACATATGTAAAATTATACTCACTCCCTCAACAGTCTAAAACATCCACAGAAGGCATTGGCAGTGATATTATACTTGCTTCCTGATGAAGCATGAGAATTTGAGTGTGTGGTTTTTAACAGCTGGAAATGTCCTCTATTCCTACCAAATGTCATGAGGTCATGGACACTGATATCGAGTAGCTACCAATCCCTAGTGAAGTAGTGAATTTACCTTTACCCTTCAAAAGGAGGTCTGGAAGAGCTACCTTTTGTTGTGTCCAATATGTTTGGACATGAAATGTAATCTTTTTTAGAAATTGATATGAACTCCTGGCTATACACAATTTTTGTATTTGTCTCCAAATTGAAGCTTCAGATGAAGTCCATATAATTTCATGTCATGCCTTACAAAGGGACAGTGAATCTTATCTCTGATTTATATAAATACATTTATATATTTGCTGTGCTCCAGTACACTCCTGCTATGAAACAAGAGCCTAGAAATTTACAAATTGCACATCCCTAGGTAGGCAACAAAAATAACTGGCTCTCTTTTAAAGTTGAAGACTCTTTCAGTGTTTAACCTAGTGATTGGTATAAAACACATCCCCTAAAAGACAGAGATAAAGAAATCCACAGTAGTAAATTTACTGCTAGGAGAACACACTGCATCTTTCCCAGCAAAGTCACTGAGGTATTTGTGACTTATTTATGTGCTACTAAGGGAGAGAAGTGGGCGGATTAATCTGAACATTGCTTACATTGCTCTGGTGTTCAAATTGACCTTGCCCACCTCCAGAGCACCACAGAGACAACTTCTTGTTATCTGTTAAACCCTCCATTCATTTTTTCCACCCTGGTGCTAATTGAGATGAACTACAGTGGGTTGGCACTGTGGGTTGAAGTCACCTCGCCTCACCATCTAAAGCCGGCTGTGTCAATGCCCAAATGCGGCCGTGTCTTCCCAGCTTCCGTTTGCAGTCACTGGAACTTGGTTGCTCTGACTTATTTTAAACATCCATGTTAAGGCAAATCAATTTGCACACAGAAAACCCTGCCTCTCTCTGTGGGTGGTAAGCCCAGGCCATGAAAATCTACAGTGTAAATCTGGACATCTGGTCAGGTGAGCCCCGCACAGCGTGTCTGGCTCTAATTGGTGCTGGCTGCAAGGCTCCAGCCAGTCCCCTGCCCTTGGTGATAATGGGCATGGCAGGAAGAAAAACACAGAAGAGGCTGCTTTGCTTTGAAATACTAACTAAATACAGCAGTGGGTCAAAACAAGCCAGTACTAATGCATTCTCAGTGGGAAATGAAAACTGTTGTAAGTCATAGCAAAAGTCCTCTCAGCTACTGAAACCAAAGGATGTTCAGTTTTCAGTTTCAATTTAGAGGCAATATTTTCAGCTGCATGTTTTTATTCAAGTAAAAGTGTGGGCTGGTTTTCTGTTCAGAATAAAAAACCACAACTTTTGACTGATTTATTTAAATGTTAACGTTTAAAACCCAAATTGTCTATCTGTGCAAGAAGTTTTTTATGTATTTCCAAAATGTCTCTGAAATAATTCAGAAGGCAGAAACACATCTAAAACAGACTATTCAAGCATGAATTATTCAGTTTAGTTCTTGGCAAACTGTAAAACAATAGATATCAGTGAAAAGAGCACATTGCCAGCATTTTTTATTGCATAATCATTGAATCTTCAAACATTTGTATTGTTCAAAAGGAAAAGGTAAGTTATGCCATCAGGCATGATCCTGCTCACATTGGCCCTGTTTCCCATGTCAAATGGTCTGGGACAACATCAGCAGGTAAGACAGAAATGGGATAGTAAATGATGCATGTGTGCATGCAGTGTGTGGGTCTAACATCCTCAATTTGCAGAGGCAGTAGCGCTGAAGAGGAAAATGACAGCAGGGAGTTGTACAGACACTTTTAAAAGTTTCTTGAAAATAAGCAAAAAAGAAGTATAAAGTATTTGTATATTAGGAGAGAGGGCATGGAGTGGAAGCAGAACCAGTGTGGCCCTGTGGCTCCACTGCCCCTTCCCAGGCAGATTCCCTGGGCACAGGGGATGGGGATGCAGAGAGCACCCAAGAGGGGGTGACCGCGTAGGTGGAGTGCAGGGGGACCCACACCCCAGGATGTACTGGTGGACCTGCGGGGGCTTCCCCACTCTGGAGTGTTGGGAGCAGTGAGGGTGACATGCAGTCAGAGCAGCCACATCTCTTGTGTGCAAGTGCATCTGAGATCAGAATTTCCTGGGGTCAGCTATAGAAGGGCCATTTTAGAAACTTGTCAGTTACATTAATATTTTGTAACTGTCTAGTGTTTCTGTTTTTCTCTTACATTATCAATATTGATTATGCATAAAGAGTTCATGGATTTTGTGTCAATGATCTGTCATTAATAAATCAGTTAATGGTTTCAATGCTGAACTACTTCAAATCATGGGAAATTATGTTCACAGTTTTTTATTGTGGCATCAGGAAGGTCTACAAGTAAACATTTCAGTTTATACTGCCATCCTTACAGTGTTTTTGTGAGCTGTTTAAAAAAAACCAAAAAACCTCTTCGCTTCACAGTGCATGAGGTCCTTTAGAAAAATAATTTTTTAAAAAACCCAAAAAAACACACTAGGTTTCCAAGCTCAATAACCCTGCATTTGACACTGCCCACAGAGAGAGAGTGGGCTGCAGATCCTGGAAGTGCAAACATGCAAGGGCATATTTACAAATGACTGGAGTAAGGTAACTCTATCTTTGTGCCCTGTGCTTCTCTGGTGATTTGCCAGGGATCGTTTAGTACAACCAAGCATTGCCCAGATTCCGAGGACTCCAGGAAGTATTTCTCCCCAGACACTCTTGATGTCACCTTGAAATGACCCCTTTCAGGAAGCCTGGTCTGCTATCACTGTGACCTTATAATCTACAAAAATGATCTACAAAAACAATTGAAAGGGGTTGACAACAGTTTTTTGCTATATTGGAAGAGTCTGGTTTGGAGAAGTCATGAGCATTTGCAATAGGGAGGATGCAGGCACAGAACATTTCTGGTGTTTCTGTACGGTTGCAACATTCTCCTGGGCTGAATAATTTGTGAGCAGGATTTCTCTCTTTCAGTAAAATACTATTATCTGCCAGTGCTTTAACACTGTAGTTATATTTTTTTACATTTTCCTTTTTTTTTTCAATTTCTTTTGTGACAGTAATTGATTTTGAAAGAAAAATTAATGACAGTAGGACCTGCCTGGTCCTCCAGGTATTTCTATAATGGACATAAGTGCACAGCCAGCAGCTATTTCAGCACCTTACAGATATATTAACTGTCAACAGCTTTTTCTGGGAAAAAGGTATGATATCACTAATGGAATAAATATATACATTTATATGTGTGAGTGTGGAAATACAAGAAATTATAGCAGAGAAGAAGCTCAGTACTACATAGTTGTAATTTTCAGAGTGAAATATTTGTGTCATGTCTGGCGCTGTTTTGGCACTATTCTGGCACATCTAACCTGCAAGATCATGCAAGAGCTATTAAAAGAGACATCCTCAGAGACAAAAATTTATAACAGCCTCTCATGGTGTTCCTCTTCTTCAAGCACAGCCCTGAATGAAAACTCCAGTCTTTCATAGCAGAGTAACTGGTCCACAGTCCCTGTACAGACAATACCCACCAAATAAGCACAGTAATTAGTAACTTCATTTAGTCAGCCAAATATAAGCAGTTGCTTGCTTCTCTGTTCTGAGCATGTTTCTTCATTCTTCTCCTATAAGCATTTCTATTAAAGTAGTTGCAAGACCACAGCTACCTGTCTGCTTTCATACATATAGCTATGCTGTTCCCAGCCTCCCTACTCCTGGAGATTCCCAGGTTCATTTCAATCTTTCAATCATTATAACAGAATTTCACCTGTAGGTTTGATGTGAAAATCTATGGCTTTGATTCTACATGTTTCCCATTTTGTGTTTCCTCTTTTGTGTTCCTACTGCACAGTTTATAGCAATATTTTCTTTTGTGACTGCCTGGGTTTTCTGTTACAGGTAAATTTTGCTGATGATGAAATCCTGACTGTCAAATTGAAAAGAAGATAATGACTTTGGGGAAGGTTGTTGAGCTACTTATCTACACCATGGAGAGCAGGAGAGGGGCCAAGACCTGCAAACTGGAGCACTGATGCAAACTGGGGGTCAGCGGCAGGAGGGTTGTGAACCAAGAGATGTTCAGTATTCAGATGCTAAGTTACCAAGATGCAAATCTCACAGTCTCACAAAGTGTGAGATTAGGATGTCAAAACCTGACAAACCAGACAATTAAAAGCTTCTGTACTGGAGCTCATGAAGCAAGAGAAAGGAGGAAATGGGGAGACAAAAGGGAGGAGAAAGATTTAATTATTCCTTCAGGGAAATTAATTTCCATTATAATTTTTTGTATTTTTGCCAATTTCTGGTTTACAGATGCATGCCCAGAAAGCAAGGATTTAAAAAAAATCTGTATGACAACATTCTTTTCAATGAATATGAATTTAATATTAACTCCTTGTGGGTCCTAGTAAAGGTTCTAAATAAATAACCTTCTGTAAGTCTGTAAGGTAAAACAGCTGCATCTGGAGTGGGAAAAAGACTGTAATTCCTGATACATGAGAGGAGTCACAGCACTGCCTCAATTATCACAGTGGCTGTCCAACAAATGCTTGCAAAAGGTTTCACCTTGAGACACATTTACAAGTTCCTTAGAATGAGGTTTGAGTGTCTCCTAAAAGTCTTGTGAAATAGAAGTCTCAGCTAATTTTCCACACTTCCATGAAGCCCCCTGTGGTCTTACAAGTATTCCACTGTTGACCCAAATGAAGGCAAGGTATTACTGAGATACTTCCCCACAGATTTACAGTGAAATCTTTTTCTTTTTCCTAGCATACAGGGATTTTTTTTGTCACAACATATATTATTTTGCTAATCTAATGTCTGGTGCTGTTTGACTTGAGGATGCCTTTCCAATGTCCTCAGTGTCCTGTAGATCACCACCAAGTGTCTCAGGTCCTCCCTACTGGCCTCTTGGGAGAACAGGCTCAACATCATGGGCAATTTTCCACTTCCTCTCACCTTCTGATTGCAGCCTTTCCACTCTGTTCAAAGAACTTGAATATACCCAGGACCACCTACTTGTATTATGGCAGATCTTCAGCCAGCTGCACTGGGGACAGGGACCACCTGGGTTTCAGACTCCGTTCCCCTCAAGTGTTACACATTTTCCACACAGCTGAGGGGTTCCAGCAGAAGTGAAGAGCATACTCCATTCTACATACCAAGCTGTCTGAGGACAAGGCTCTTATCCTGGAGTGTGAGCCCAGGAGAAAGGAAGATTTGTGCTCCTGGTTTCCTTTCTTCCTAGTGAATTATTTAGTCTTGTGCCTAATGAAAAATTCATTGCTTTTTGTTGATATAACTAACAGGAGGGCCTGACTCCTGTCTTATTACCAGATTCAAAAGTTCATCGTTTATAGGTTTTTGTGTTTCATTTCAGCTTTATTTTTCTCCATTTCTCATGATTAAGAAAAGAGAAATAATAGGACAATGGTAAAAAATTAATCCAGCAATAGTTACCTTTCTCTGACAAATTTTGTTGTGTACTAGCTATATCCATAGCAAACATAATGTAGGGAAAAAAAAGCTCCAAGTCAAACACAAATCTAGGGGCTGGGAAAAGACTGTTTATGTATTATTTTTATTTATGTACTTATTTCAAGACCAGTGCCCCTGAAGATAACAAAGTCCATTTTCTGAGATGGGATTCTCAAACAGAAAAGAGGAATAATTAAAGATGAGGGATTCTGTAGTGAAAATTAAAATTTCTTATTAACCATGCTTAGTGGGCCTTTCTGGATCACACTGCTTCGACTACATCCATAGTACTAGGATTGCTATTTTGCTTTCCTGATCCAGGTTAGGGTCATTGAGCTGGGTGACAGGACAGAATCAGACACATGTATGCTCACTTGCCTCATGATGTTGGTTCATACAAGGAGGAAAGCCTAGTGTGAGTGCTTATGTAGGTGCAAAGGGTTGTTTCAGGAGATCTCTGCATGGTAGAACATATATCAACTGCACATATAAACTTTCTTGAATGGAGGAGAAGATGGTACATGCAATTTAACATACAGTTAAATTCTAGCCACAGAAGAAGTAGGTCAGTGCATTTTTAGCTATGGACTCCTTCCCCAATGAAAAAGTGGATTATCTGAGTTAAGAACAAGTTTTACTCTTTCATTCAAGTCACACACCAGCAAGGGATCTGTGTGCACTTGATTGATGCAGTGTCACAGCAGTGCTGTTACATGTTTGACTGTCAGTGGTGCTGCTGAGGTACAGATGGAAAGTAAGAGCTTGCAATGTGTCAGACAGTGAGGCAAAGGACATGAGAATGGAACATTGAAGTGGAAATGTCAGTGGGTGCCTTGCCTGTATGAAGGCCTCAGCCTCACAGGAACTTTCATAGTAGCTATGAAGAAAACATTACCAGTAGCATAAAAACTCTGGCACTAACAAAAGGAAAAAAAGTAGTAAAATACCCTACAAATATCCAGTTTTCCAGCCTTGGCATATAGAACACTGCTTTGATCTTAGACCAGATACCACAGGGACAAGAAATGTTAATGGAAAATGGCACAGATATTTTAATTGCTACAAGTTTTGACTTTTTGGCATGGTCCTCATTCACTTGTCAAGCAAAATAAGATCCCATATGCTTCTTTGCTAACATCTCCCCCTTCCTAAAATTTTTCAGCATCTAACTAAGACCTCAGAAGCTGTTCATACCCTTGTGTGGTTATTAAAGTGAGACCGAATCCTCTGCTGGTCTCCTCACTTCTGGCATCCCACAATTCTACTGGAGAAAGGCTGAGCTTGGCCTGTCCTACCTGGGCTTATACTGAATTCCTGCTTCATTGTGGCAGAACCTTAAAAAATAAACTGGCTACCATAGGTGGAACTCAAAGCAGATCTTTCCTAAATGGACACTTTTCTCCAGCCTGGTAGCCTGAAGAAGGTGCCATATAGCCACTGAACTGCTGAGCTGTGGGATCAGCACTAACTCTTGAAGGAGCTGCTTCTCTTAACATGTAGTTATTTTTCAATCTCAAGGGTGATGCACCTAAGTGACTTGTACATAATTGTATTTCAGCTTTTACTGTAGCATATAAATCCCTTTTTTAGGGTCAGACCTTGGGAGTTTAGGTGTAATTGACTTAAAGTGGTATTTAGGATCCCAAAAGACTATTGAAAGTTTTAAGCTAAGACTTAGGAGCCTAACTTGTTTAGATGTCCTTGAAAACGTTACCATCAAATGTCTCTGGTGAAGTCAATAGAATCTGCCAAGCCAACACAGGTCAAAAATCAAAAATAAAAGTGTCAGTGGATTCTCACTTTTTGCTGTCTCACTTGTACTTTTTAAAGTTTTGCTTCCCTAAAGGGAAAAATAGAAAAGTTGCTTGCAGCAGTTGTCATATTATTTTTAATATTTTTTTTTTAACATTGCAATGGCACTCATGCCATCTTTTTCTTTTTATCCATTCCTCACAGCTGTACTTGAATGGTCATGATGGATTCAGGCAGTTAAGGTCTCCTCACTGACTTACAGATATTGCCAGGTCCAGAAAAAAATAAAGTTTTCATTGCAAAGAAATATCTTCCATACGTCTTTTCATTACGTTCACTTAGGTACAGCTTCATTTTAAGTGTCAGAGTTTATTTTGATAGGCATTGGGAAGGGAAAAAAAGATTCATAGTTAGCAAGCAGTCCTCGGACAGAATGAAGGAAATTCAGAAATATGGGTTGCAGTATGAACCTTTAATACTGCATATTGCTGGCCAACCACTTTGACTGAATATTTTTGTTTCCTGATGAAGAGAGTGTTTTTCTCAGTTGTGCATTCTCTTTGAATGCACAGCCACTCTCCAGATTGCAACTGTATGTGTGCAACTAGCTATACCTCCACAGCTCCTAGAAAAAATTATCCAGGAACAGAGAGGAATGCGAAAATCTTTTTAAGAAGCTGAATTTCTTTACCCTCAAAGTTCCAGGCCTAGCATGTGGTAGAGGCTGTGTGGCCAGAACTGGCTCTGCTGTCAAGTTAAAGCTTGCAGATTTTTCTCAGTGTTTTGCATTAATGAACAGGGATTAATTTTACTGAAGAAAGTATCAGTGCTGCTTAGAGATCTTGTGGGAGCAGTCACGTACAGTTCTTTACAGAATTCCTTCATCATCTAGTTAATAACTTCAGTTTCCTGCACTGTTGACCCAGAGTTATCTTTGAGGAAAGATGGATGATGAAAATTTTTCTTTTAATCTTTGATTAAACATGACAATAACATACTTTAGTTGATATACAGATAAGAGCTGTTTCAAGGGAAGAGGCCATGAAAGGATGGACTATCTTTCATTAACAAAGTTATTCTGTATATGTTCCTGGTGAAACAAACTTCTCATTATGGTAATTGGTACTACAGGCTCTTATTCTAAACTGAATGTTAGCTTTGGGACTAAGCTATTTTGGCAAAGGAGAAGATTACAGTTAATCCTCCTAAGTAGATTTTAGAGTTTTCTGGAGTTAATACAACATAAGGAACTTCATAAAATTACATGGCAATGGGACCACTGTCTTCTATCTTCAGTCCCTCTTTTGAGATTTCCAGGAGCTAAGTTTGAAAGTTATGTGAATTCTGCTCTGTATGAAGTGGAAACAAATTCAATTGGTTCTGGAGATAAATTTTTGAGCAGTTTGCAATCAGAAAAATGTCTTTCACATGGCAAAAAGCCATTAGTGACTTGGATCATTTTACTTCCCTATCGATACAAAAACTCTACATATCTGATATACTAAGCAGGGGACCATGCAAAAACTCAGCAGTAGCAGTGCCATCTATTCCCCATAGCTTACCCTAAAAATTCATAGTAACTGAAGAGCACAGAGATCCAGGTGACTTTGATTTACTCTGCTGTGTTAGAGGTTACTGAATGCAGAAATATCTATTTTGGATAAATAGACCATGCTGGACTGTCAAACACATTCATCCAACAAATTTGTCAGACAAAAGAACTAGAAGGAATCTTCTTCTTGAGAAATTCTTGAGCAATTATTAATTTTTATTTGAAAATACAGAGTTTATTGTATTTATATTGTTTTTCTTTGCACCATGGAGGGGAACTGAAAGAATGCTACAAAATGTGCCCTCCTTGTTGTAAATCAACAGTTTTCTGGGATGGGGCATCAAGCAGCCAGGTCTAATGGAGGATGTCCCTGTCCATAGCAGGGGGTTGGAACTAGGTGGTATTTGAGGTCTCTTTCAAGTTTCAATGATTCTATGATTTTATAAGTGACCAATAGGATTTTAATAACCTTCCAAAATCCTGTCTGTTTAACATTAAGGTTTGCT
Organism: Zosterops lateralis; assembly: GCF_965231275.1. Lineage (NCBI taxonomy): Eukaryota > Metazoa > Chordata > Aves > Passeriformes > Zosteropidae > Zosterops > Zosterops lateralis. Next base: position 32,881,028 of record NC_139763.1, read on the forward strand.
TGCTCTCCATCCAATGCTGGTTTGACTTCCATACATCAGCATTTAAGTCAGCCACCTAAGCATTCAGAATCAAATTTGCTAATACCCAAATTTTTCCAAGACTAAAATGAAACCAACCTAAAAAAATTCTATGATTTCTGAAAGAACAATGATTAAAAGTCTTTTACTAAGATTGGATCAATTAATTTATTCATCTCTTGTAAATTTAAAAAAATGTCTAAAAAGATGAAATTTTCTAAAAAAAAAGTTGTAAGTTGCATCAAAATGCTTCTTGTTCTTTTAAAATCCAGAAACAAGTTCTCTCCTATGCTCCTCAACATAATATTTGCTGTCTGAAAAGATTCACATAAAATATTTTGTGTTGTATTACTAGACTTTCTCATTGCACTTTCCTACACATAAGATTAAATTGAAATAAGCAATTTATATCAATTAAAACTAGGGATGCAGATATGAAGAAAAAAATGAAAAAAAAAAAAAAAAAAGCTGCTAAATTCTTTAAAAATGTCTTATTTTTGTTTACAAATCACTGGCTAACACCTCCTGAGACAGACATGCAGTATTCTATCAGAAAAGTCTATGTGAGATAACATTGGTACAAGTGTATATATGATTTATGTCATGTTTCACTTAAATCCCATTCTCTTCTCTCCCATCAGTTTGTGTAACTGTTGTAGATTTTTGGAAACTAAAGCAATGATTAATGATTAAGAACACAATTTGTTGGATGAACTTTGTATTAAGTAACAATTTACAACCTAGAAAGATCTGGGGGACTAATCTAGGGCTTGTTCAATACCCAGCAGAAAAAAGGCCATGAGAATGAGGTAGATGCATGCATGAAAATGTTAAAACTATGTTTTAATATGTATGACTGGCTCTTAAAACTGGAATCTAGGATGAAGCTTGTGAAAAACAGAAGTATTTCAGGCTTAGGGAAATTGTGTGCAAATGTGAATGCTTTACATGATCTCATTCACATGGCTGAGAAACCCATCTGTTTCCTTGCTTGCTTCTTTTCAGTCACACAGTTCTGTGATGCCACCCAAATAAAATAACCGCCATCAAAGCAAATAAAGGCAATTCCCTTATCTGATAATTGTGGCCTCTCTCATCTCCTGCTGTGTGTGCTTCTTAAAAAACCAGTGTCATTGACATCAGCAGCTCCCAGTACATGATGTCTCATTTGTACACCACAAGAAACAGAGCTGTAAGAAATGTTCCCAAGAATTAGAAGGCCATTCATCATCAATTAACAACATACTTTAATGGGTTTCTTAGCAACAACGTTTGCTTTAAGCATAGGCCCCTAAGGGACGTGTTCTGTGTTGTCAGACAAACAGCAAATGAAGACAGCTATTGATCCTTACGCTGTTGTCGGCTGAATTACAACATACAAGGATAACTATTTCAAAATTATATTTTGAGTCAAAATGCTTATAGTACAAGATGTTTCCATTAAGAATGAAATGTTCCTTCCATTCCCCCAGTGGGATTTGTATCTAAAAATATGATTTTCTGAAGGAATTTTAATCAGGAATTGCCAAAATGGATGTCAAATCTCCAGCCTTGAAGTTATAGAAAATGGTAAAACTCCAAAACCACTGGAAGTCAACCAGGTGAAAACATTTAGCCAGAATATTTTTAGGGAAGATACAGATCCAAGGTACTGAAAAGCTTTCAAGAGGCCATCCAGTTCTAGATAAAATTTCCAATCTGAAGTATGCATAGCTCCAGGGCATAACTTTACCTGATGACAAAGTTTCTCTTAATGCTTCACATCATTTTTCATCTAATATCTGATTTTTCATCCTTCTATTATTCAACCACCTGGGCATGCAGGACTGCTCATTTCCTTCTCTTTTTTTGGCAAGCATTGCTTTATGTGTGTAAGAATACTATTTTTCTGAACTAAAAAAATGCCATTCCTGGATTCATTTTGGATACAAAAGGTTTTCTACACATCTGCTTACTTTTGTTTCTTACTGAGCATTTTTTCTCCCTTTATTTTTCTTGAAGGTGTTAATAGAATCATAGAGTGATTTGGGTTAGAGGCAACCTTGAAGATCTTTGAGTTCCAGCCCTGCTGACATGGCCAGTGACACCTTTCACTAGCCCAGGTCATTCAGAGTCCCATCCAACCTGGCCTTGAACACTTCAAGGGATGGGGGATGTTGACTGAAGTAATTCTAATATTCTCACTGAGCCCTAACTAGAGGGAAAGCTTTGACTTAGTACTGTACCTTAGAATAAAAAAATCCTGTTTGTGTAGGCACTTTTGGTTATACATCATACAGGCTCTAACTGCTTCCTCTTCCTTGCGGTCTGGCTACACATGCTCAGGACAGCTTTGTTATGGATTGGTAGAATAAACTGTGATCGCGTTGTGGTGAAAGAGCCAGCACAGAAAGAGCTCCTCTTTCCCTGGAGCTGCATTTGAACCCATGGCTTCTCTGCCTGACCTCACCTATTGCCTGCCTGACTATTGCTCTAGGCATGGCTACTCCTGGACAGGCTACTCCTGACCACAACCTACAGACTTGACCTGGCTGGACCTTAGCCCGGTCCTGCCCCTGTGACGATAGCGAGCAGCCACATGGCTCTGGGTTTACCTGGTCACTATCTCCAGGCTTGCTGAATCCAATGAGACCCTGGCTGGTGAGGACAGAATCCCATGGCCACCCCGACCACCCTGCACCTGTTGCAGCAGCTGGTCAGTGCTGTGGTCTGGCAATAACCCAGGATGACTCAGGGTCCTTCCAGACCCAGTCAGTGTCTAGAGATATGTATTCCCTACTCTGTAAATTGCAGATGGCTGTTCAGGTGGAATGCTTTCCTGTACTTTACCTGACTAAATGCAAGATGGACTAGCTGATGCTTCTTCAGTCTTTTGGATCACTGTAAAAAAAGATAATTATACAGATTTTTCAGAAAGTTATTTTAAAGGAGAGCTGTTGTTATTTACAACCCAGGCATGCAATAGTCTTCAGTTAAATAAAATTTTCATTTTAGCTAGTTGATATTATTTGCTAGATGCTTAATCAGAGGGTGTTACTCATTTCTGATGGGTGATGCTTGCTGGATCTACCTTGCTTTCTGGGCTCATTCACAGCTGTCAACAATGTTAAGCCTCATTTCAAATATTTCTTAAAATAGTAGTAGTTATTTGGGCACTATTTTTGTTATGTTTCCATTGTCCTTTTAACATTCATGCTAAAAGGTAACCATCAAATGGTGGTGAAAAATAAGCCATATGTTACTTTATGGACTTTACAAGGATTGTGGACAGACAACTTGTCTTCTCCTGGGTGGACTGTTTCTTCAAGGACTATTTCTTAAAAATAATAATAAAAAAGTGCATTACAATTTGTACAACACAATGCAATTTCCTTAAAAATATGTACAGGACATTTTATTTTAAAGCCCTATTTTTGCTTCCATTCTTGTCAAGTACACCTTTTGACCAAGGAAGAAAATTAAGGTTAAAAAACAGTTATGAAAGAGAGCACAGCCAGCATCTACCCTGGTTTCATTAATCATTGCGCTGCCTGGGCCACTGCCAGATGCCTGAGAGCCACCTCCATAGACTGTCTCTGGTGGCCTCCCACCACTTCCCCTGACCTGCCCATGGCCCAGGATGACACATTAGCCCATTGATGCTGACAGGCCCTCAACACCTCAGCAGTGCTGGTCCCCAGCTCCTCATAGCCCTTCCAGCTTGGCCATGAGCCCTGATAAGCCAGGCCCACCCATGGGACCATAATCCACTCCCGTCCCCAGGGAGGTACCAAAGCCCAGGGCTGGAGATGAGCCAGTGACTCCCCAGGCCTTGCTCCTGACTGGGATGAACTTCAGATGCCAAGCATTTGGGGAACAAAATATTCTTTCCTCTTAACAATAGCTATTGTGCAGATATTTCTGCTGCCCTCATTAGCTCTGTCCCAGCCCTTGAGGTCAGGGAGAAGCCATTGTTCAGCCTTCTGAGTGTCATAGTTGAGATGGCAATTGCACTCAAAATGCTTCTTTAAAAATTTCAGAAGGCCTCAAGTATCAGTACCATGTTATATAGCAGTCTTTCATACCTTCTCTATGTAGCAATCCTATGGGCAACTCCCCACAGCTCTGGCTCTTTTGGTCCAACTTCTCTTTTGCAGTTTCAGCTCACTGCTTCCTGTCCCTAGCACAGCCACCTCACCATGTCTGTCCCGGGTCAGTAGCTTACCTGAGATATCCCTCACACAACCTCCTGTCCCTTCATCCTCACACCACGGCCAGCAGACTCCAACTAACTGACTACCACTTAACTCACTCTTTTATCACACCCAGCTGTGAGGGCAAGGCTGTTCCCACTCTCTGGTAATTAACACAGATGCAATATATCAGAGGCAGGATTGCCTTTAGTACTGTCTCTGTTTTCCCACATCTGAAGGCCTTTTTCTAAAAGGATTGCCCAGTAGTTTTGCAGAGTTATTGTAGTGCGTTTCCTGGCTGTGCAATGTACATGACTCCAAGGGCAAAGGCAGCTCCATCCTGGATGCACAGATGAAATGAAGGAGGCTGGCAACTCATGCCCCACTGCCATCTGACCCAGGTGTCAGGGGACTTTTTCTTTAGGGTGCCAAGGCTACAAGCAAGTGGTGGATTTAGCTGTCCTTATCATAGGTCTTCAACCCTTTTGCTTTCCTGCTTTGTTTTGGTAGCAAAGGAATGTTTGTGCCTGACTACATCCAGCGAGGGACAGAGGGACCTAGGGATTTCATATCTAAGCCTGCCTACAGACATGTTCCTTGTTGACAAAGGGATTTGAAGCAGGCAACTGACTTGCATAACTAGTCATTGAATAGTCATAAGTTTTCTACTTTATTCTTCTTTATAAATCCTAGAACAAAGTTTCTGGCATGTTTCTTCCTTGCCTTACCCACATCCAGAAAAATGACACTGTAGGTGTTCAAGGCCTTGCAAAAACTTCAAGACTCATAACAGTTCAGGATTTTGATTTCACTGCCCACCCCATATTTAATCTTTGAAGAGGTTTATGGACAGACCAGACTGCAAATGCAAAGTCATATCAGTCAGAAAAAAAAATCTTATGAGACACTTTCTTCATCAAATATTCTGCTGTACCTCTGTGGTCTTGATCCCACTGCTCTTTAAAAGAAGTCAGGGCCAAAATGGGGACAAGGAAATGACAATTTGAAAAGGTTTCTTTATTTACTATGGACTTCCTATCTGCATTTTAGTTTCGGTAAACTATTCCACTGAAATAAATAATTTAAAAGCATCTTTTAAAAGTTAAACATTTTAACACCACACAGAAAAATTACCAGGTTGTTCCTGAACATGTCTTGTAGGGTTGTTGTGGCCTAAAATACAAAATTCATTTTTGTGATTTGGCAAAGATTGCACACTGGATTTGTCACTATTTCTGTGCAAGGGTGTTGACTTTATTTCAAGTGGCCCAATTAACAAGTGTCAATACCCAAACTATTTCTCTCTTCAGACATTTGATAGAATTGCTTAGTCCCGTACCAACAGCCTTCTCTTTTTGAATGCAGTCCCTCTGCTACCCTTTTCTGCTAGTTAAGAACAATTTTGGGACTTGACAAAGAATTATTATTTTCGTTCAGGTTAATGTCACTGAGTTCTAAAAAAAAAAAAAAAACAAGGTTAAAAAAGTGTAAGATTCTTGCTTTCTTTATTCTCTTGTTACAGGTCAGAAAATTGCATTTTGATCAAAAAAATACTCTCTGTAAAAACACCTTTCTTCTGAACAATGTCTTCTGAATTTTGCATTTCAAGAATCTTCCTCAAGTTATGAAAAATATTTTCTCACTATGAAGAGATGGAGTCATCCACCCCCGACAAGTTTGGTTTACAAAATGGTTCTGTTTCCTAGGTAAAGAAAGAAAAAACCTTTCAACATTCTGAAGAAAACTGGTCATGTTCTCTTGGTTATGAATCATTTCTGAGAGTCAGGAGCTCTTATAATTCTAGTTTCTGGCACTTGTTCTGTATTGTTTCCAGAGCGAATCTATATTTCCTGTTAATTTAATAATTCAGAAGCCCCTCTATTCTATGCTGTAAAGTTTCAGAGGTTATAGTGCATATCCTCTAGAGAAAAAAGTCAGCCTAGATACAGGAATGTAATTCAAGCTCTATTGATTTGTATTTGCTGAGGATATGCTGGTTAATGTGATACAAACAGGGAATGTACTCTTTGAAAGACGGGACAATCCTGTAAAGAAATCAGTTGAAGTTGCTACTTGCCAAGACAGTCCTTTTCTATTGCACTGATAGGTAACAAGTATTTCAAAGACAAAGAAAATACCACCTGGGAGTAATAGAACTCTTATTTTACCCTTGACTTGCCATACATATTTTCAAAATTTTTAAATGGTACTTAGTGCCATGTGCCTGATTAGTACGCCTCATTAGAAATATCTCAAAGGGTTTATTTTCAGAAAGATAATCAGTGCATTCAGGACTGATGTCAACACAAATATTTAAGAATGGGCCTATGATCATCAATGCAGTCTGTTGTGTTTTAGGACAGGTAGAAGAGCATCACCTCTTTACCAACAAGGAAAACCTCAGGAGTCCCTGAAATAAGATCTTCTCCACAGTATTTTGCTTTCCCTTCTTTCCACATGCTGTTCTCTGCTGGGTTTCTCCTGGCTGCCTTACATGTTTTTCTCAGAAACAAGGAAAAGCATCTGAAACTGCTCAGCATGTGGAAACAGAAGAGATGGTGGCAACAGAGTATGGGTGTGGAGTGTGGTGCCCTAAAAATAGGTATCCATGGACTATTTAAATGTTCAAAGTTATCAGACTGCCACTTCAGAGTGCCAGGAATGTCTCTTAGGATGGAGAACCTTGGAAGCGGTTGTGTCATAACTGATAGCCCATAAGGATTTCTTTCCCAAATGCCACTGAATTCCTCATGGTTACATGAGAGCACCAAGCCGAGTTCCACACATTTAGTGGAGTTTGAAGACTCAGTCAGCTTTCCGTGAAGTCAATGCTTACACTTAGAAACAGAGAATCATGGAATTGTTGAGGTTGGAGGACACCTTTGGCATCAATGAGTCCAACTGTTAACACTGACAAGTCCACCATGTCCTTAGGTACCACATCTGCACACCTTTTATGTACCTCCAGGGATTATGACTCAACCACTTCCCTGAGAAGCCTATTTCAATGCTTGACAACCTTTTCAGGGAAGAAATTTTTCTGGTGAGATTGGGAAGCAACCTCTTAGTAATGTTAAAATGAAGAGAATGGGTTTATTTTGAAATATCATAAGACAAAAAGTCAAAATAATGTCATGTGTAATATACAGTAAGTGCCTTATGGTGTTAGAAACACAGCAATATAGTTCCATTTGGGAATCAAATTACTTTGGGGAAGAGGGAGCGACTGGTAATGCCTATTCAGTATTACTGGAAGGATTGTATCTTCAAAGGCTTTCTTATTCCCTTCCTCAGTGTAAGGTAAGGGTTTCCCTTTGCTAGTGTTCTTGGCTTAATAGACAATTAATCCTGCTTGTAACAAACCTACCTTATCCTGATTTAATATCCTTATTTCATACTACGACGTTTGATTTAAGTGGGCTGGATCTTCAATGATGTACACTGCATGAGTTACTGAAAAAGTTAGTGTACCCGAACTTTGGTAGTTAAAGATCTAAACTGAGTACCTGTAGTATCTTTAAAGTTGGTTCAAAGGGAAAAAGTGCCTCCATAAATGACTCATTTTACCCTAAAATAGTTGTCCAAGACAGATTGAGTGAACTATCTCTGGAGGTGGCCATTTTTCCCTAATAACTGTGAAAGAAGACTGCTGTGACTGGCCCAAACTTAGTAATCTAACTTTCATAGCTTTAGGATACATTAGATGTCATCTGTTTTGTGGCCTCTAAGGGTGTCAAGAAAAGAGGCAGTGTTGGAAAAATCAGGTTGCCAAAGAAAAAGCAGTGCCAGGTCCCTCATTCCATTTTGTCAGAATTGTGATCTATACTACAGCCTTTTGTTGTTGGAGATATTTCTTATTTTGAAAACAGAATTTCTGCAAAATGTTGTTCACTTTCACATTCCATTTTTCTTCATCAAATCATCAAGTGTCTCACACAAAAGTTTCTTTCTGGCATTCCAGATTCACAGCACTGTGAAAGGAGAGATATTCACTGCCCAGGCTTGTGTCTTAGTCCCAGGCAGCACATGCACCTCATCCACAACAAAGTAAAAATTCTTGCTTTGCTAATCCTGAAGAAAAGTAGCTCATACTCTAGTTTAGCTCTGGGGATTATAGCATTTAAACAGACCAGAGAGCAGATAGTCATAACTTGGGTCATTTTAAAAAGCAACAATTCTTAGCTTCCTATTACAACAAGATGCAGATTTACCAGTTTAGTTTTTCAGCAGAAAGACTACAAAAGCAGTGGGGAACCAACTCCACACTGCAAACTATAGACTACAGAAGTACAACAATGCAGAGACAACTATGTAGAAAGTACACAGAAGTGCTGTGGGGTTTTTGTTTGTTCTTTGTTTGTTTGCTTGTTTGGGGTGGGGTTTTTTGGGTTTTTGCTTTTTGGTTTTTTTTTTTACTTTTTGCAGTTACATTACAGAGTTGGCTTGGTTGTATGAGGTATTCACGTTCCTAGAGTCTGCTTTGTTCACAAAAAAGTAAAAAATATATTGTAAATAAAAAAGGAATCTGTAACTTTTTCAGTCAGATGTCTAAATCAATGAATCGTATTAGAAGAAAAGTGTCATAGTGTTTGGGCACAAAAAAATTCTAGAGGTTGTTATTGCTTTCAAATGACATAAACACAGAGAACAATATTGAAGTGACAAAGTCTCATTCAGTAAGAATCCCATGCCAAATTACAGAGACTCAGCAGAGAGACTGCTGCCATGAAACATTGATTTAACACTAAATCCACATCATAGGATCTAGACAAGAAGTGGCTTTCAGAGCAAACCTTTGCAGAATCACATACCAGGTGTCATTCAGCTATTAGCCCAGCTGTGTACCCACTGTAAGGATTTCCCTGTGAGACTAAGAGGCAGGGTGGACTTGAAGATTTCAATATCTCCAAATCCAGCTTCCCTTTGCAGAGGATTCTCCTGCTTTGGGAACTCTCCACAGATGTGCAGAAGGGGCCAGATCCTCCCTGCAACATCTGCTCTTTTAATCTCTTCAGAGACCATGCAGAGGGAGCAAACACAGCAAGGGTGTACAAAAGCTGAGTGTCCGTATCCTCTAGTGAAAGACAGAGACTGTACTCCAGAGAACTGAGTGTAGGGGAAACAAGGAAGAAGTGGTTTACTGCCTAATGACTTTCTGCAGCTTGGAGATAATTTAACAGATCTGTATTTAACAGATCTCTGATTTGTTTAAAATTACACCTGCAAGAATACCTTAGACCCTCTCTTATGGGAATCAAAACTGCTTAGACTTGAAGCAGTTTATATGCACATTAGAAAGAAATGCATAGAAGGTTGTCCCAATGTCCCAATAAGGGTATATATCTTTTATAATCAATACTGAAATGATTTAAGATATCCACAAAAAACTTGGAATACAAGCTAGTTCTGTGAATGACAACTTGGAAGCTAATTTTTACATTTCCACCTCTTGACTGCTAGGAATTTTATGCTAAATGTCAATGTTTACAGTTTGGACAACTGTAATTGTATTAATGATGAGTTTATACTTGTAAGTTCAGGCTTAGCATGACTGATATTTTAAATAAATTTGTTGCACTAAATTTTAGCACTCGTTACTTGTTTAGCATTCACTAAATTACAGGTTTTACTTTGCAAGTCTATAAAAAAAATAAAACTGAGGTAAGTTATTTCCCTAAACTACAGGCTACAATCTGATTAAAATAAAATCAGATTCTTAGTTCTTTGATTCCCATCAGTGTTTAATAAATACTTTTAGATTTTTCCTTTTTTTTTTTTTTTTTTTTTTTTTTTTTTTTTTTTTTTTTTTTTTTTTTTTTTTTTCCTGTTTGTGGAAATACCTTAGAGCTAAATGGTAAGGAAAAACCTAGGCATTGAATTCAGCAGCATCCCTCAGAAAAGATTTTGGAGGCTCAGTGCAATCTATTGAAAAGGCTGTTCTATCAAAATAAAGGTAAAATTGAATGAAAACAGCCATTTCCACTTCTTTGGAGTGATAGCAGAACAGAGAATCTCATCAATTCATACTCATCTGAGCATAGCAGTTCTTGTTCTCATCTACAGATGTAATCTGTAAATGTGAACTTTGTGTCTCCACCTGCTGTTTACCTCCTTGGATGAGTTAGGAAAGTTTCAAGGCTGAAGAGCTGCAAGCCCTAAGGCCATTTTGGTGGCAGAGATTGTCCTGGTGACCGCATGATCTCTTTAGACATATCACTGCCATTTAATAGGAGATACTGCAGTGCCTTTTCATGAGAAAGCAAGGGCATGGTAATTGTATCTGTATGGTCTCTGTTAGCCACAGTTCAATATGGATTTGAGTCAACGGTGCCTGTAGGAATGTGATCTGATTTAAAGTCCAACCCTATGCACAAGCCTGTGTCACATATGATTGTTCATGTCTCAATAAATTGAGTAATTTTCTAGCAACTAAGGGAGATTAGGACATTTGGGCTCAACCCTAAGGAAAAAGATTAAATACATTTGCAGACTTGCCTTCCTCTAACATATTTGGTAAATGTGACATGTTGAGACTTACAGCCTGTGGAGGAAAAGAAGGTACAAAAGCTAATAAATAATCTTTCTACCCATTTCTCATCAATCTTAACTATTGAGACAGAGATTTGACCAAAAGGCCCTCAATCCTTAGTAACCCCTGTTATCTCAGAAGAGGGATTTTTTAACTGTTCAGTTTGCTGACAGTGGCAATTATACCAGTAACCACCAATAACAATGTCAGAGAAAAAGACTTTGCCACAGCTCCTGTCCATGAGTTGGTATTTTTCCCAGCTATGTGTTTCAGGCTGCTCCTTAGATCATGCTCTGGATGGTACAGCTGCCTACTGTTCAGAGCAGGCAGGTTTGTCCAAGCTCCCCTTGCTGTCTTCCCCTTGATATCTGTTGTACTCTTCATCCATTCCTTCCTACTAACACATTCCTCAGTCCAGCACCAGCTGGGTAGTTTGCTCCCTGCAGTAAAATGGGTGAGCAATGTGTGTGCCTCAGCTGAGGCCAATGCTCTGCAGTGACTCTACCATATGCTGAATTCTTGCTCTGCTAAATATCCTTCTTCTACCTCATGCCATCCATACTACTAGAGCAATTATAGGAACTCCATCTGAGGCAATTATTATTCTTTCAATTTCTCTTTAATTTCTGAAGTTGGCCTGTTTGCTATATTTCTGCACAGGGAAGGTAAAATCTACCCTTTGCCAAACATTAGGATAATTTGATGTCTCAGCCTGCTTCTTTGTGAATAAGGTCTAATAGACCGTGATGATATCCCAGGCACAAACACATTAATAGGAATATGAATACATTTTATCAAAATACGATCTTTCTTGTGCCATTGTCTCTTACACAACACCCAGTATAAATGCCTTTACAACTTATCCACAAGTACACAGCTGGCCTCTTCCTCTGTGGAAGGAGCTGTGTGATTGCATGTGGTTAGCACATTATTTGCAGACTGAAGTTCATATCTGGAAAATCCAGCCATTAGGTTGTTGATTAGAATGAAAACCAGTTTGTGGATCCACACCTTTTTCCCCCACAAAAATGTTCCTCTGACTTATTGTGGCCAACTCTAGTATCTATCCAGGTCATTGCTCAGTTGTTGTGTTTTCAGTTTATCGTTTTTCACATTCTGGCCATGGCACAATATTGTTGAATCCTTCTGCTAAAATTCCTTTACACAGTATGACTCATCCAGGCTTTCACTATCTTACCTCTTTAATAGTATAAAATTATTTTCTTCTGCTTTAAAAGATCCCTCCTTTGCTTATCCATTCAGACTGCTGCTGCAAAATGCTGTTCTATGAGTCATTAATTTTGATCATAATACTCTTGGTTTGGAAACTTTTCATTGTTGTCTTTTCTGTTCTGTTCTGTCAAAAACAGGACACTTGTGATCTCATTAACATCTTTGACTTTTCATTTCAGTTCTGTTCAGTATCAAAATGATTTCTTGCAACTCTTTTCAGTCTATGGCATCACCTGCACTTTTTCACAAAGTCCTCTAAACCTTTGCAAAGTTCCATCAAGATTGTCCTTCAGTCCCTCCTCTTTCTCTGTGAAGATCACAAAGACCTTGGCAACATCTAGCCTGCTGATGTGCTGGAGCCAATACAACCAGTGCCTTTGCAGTACAACTCTCTCATTTACCTGATATGTTTGTTGTTTTTATGCATATAGTGTGAAAACTGCCTGGGGAAAGGATTAAGTTTTTTGCTTTGTGCTTGTATTTCCCAGTCCTGATAGACATGGTCCTATTCTCTTGACTGGACTTACTAACCACTGTGGATTACTGCCAGACAGCTGTGAGACTCTTTTGAATCAACATATAGATATGCTGACATAAGCCCAAATGCGAATACAACCCTATTAGTATACTTTCTTGAATGGAATAAGCAATGTTGGGATAAGAACTTGGGACAGCTGCAGTTGAATCTTTTATTACAGTCATGTAGTCAAAGTGATGCTTTAAGTTTTAGCTTTCATATTTTCCAGATTCTGTAGTGTGTTAGTATATAACTCTGAACTTCATATAAAGTGTTAGCAAGTTCTCTTCACAACTTAGTTAGACAAAACAAATCCTTTTCCAGCCCAAGAACCAAGGACACCATTACAGCTTCAGGCCCAAAAAGTATAAACAATAGTGAACTGAGGAGAGCAAACTGGGAGGATAGGACTTCATAACCTGAAGCTGTAATTGGACAATTAACACCAGTATGTAAATGGACCAAAACTTATAAAAGTGTGAAAACTCATGATCACGGGTCCCTCTTGGGTGGAGTCATGGCTAGACTCTGGTACTGCCCAAGGTGTATCTTTTGAAGGCCTTTTTAATAAATATCTACTTTATTCCTTTAACACTATCTAGCCTCTGTTCCAGGTCGCCTCTCAAGGCATCAAAAGCTGCAAAACATCCTTATTTAGAAAATCTGTATATCTCTCTGAGTCAACAATGAGACATTATGAGGGTGGAGATGGGAATGTACTGCTGTGAAGGGCATCAATAGTACGACGACAAGGGCTAGAAAATACAGAGGTAGATATTTGGTATACAAGATTATACAAGAAACACAGATGTCAAATTATCTGTCAGGACTAAGAATGTTTTTCAGGGGGTGACAAGATCTTTAGTGACCACATCATCATTCATCTTTGTCAGTTGTCATGTCTATCAAATCCTCATCCCCAGTCCCCAGCACATGCATGAATTGGTACCTGCAGAAAATTATACCTATTAAAAAAAAAAAAAAAAAAAAAAAAAAAAAAAAAAAAAAAAAAAAAAAAAAGTAGTCTTGTCTTCTTTTATGCTTTTTATGCTTTAACTATTATTCAGGCTTCTAATTGTTTTTCACTGCTTCTGGGGATAACCCAGACAGTCAAATCTGTTTAAAAACCTGTATTAAGAGTTGCAACTAGCAAGTTAGAAGTAGAAGGTATAGCATTTTGATCTCTTCTAAATGCCTTAGTTGAAAAGAGTGAAGACTTGGTATACCTGAAAATAAATCCTTTTACCAGATGTCATCCTGGGGAACTGAACTGGTTCAGCAATAAAATTTAGAAAAGGTTCAGGGGTGGCTGAACTTGTGAGCCTTTGTTTTCACAGGGAGAGGTCCACCACACATCCCCACCTAGAAATATAGTTGGGGCAATATTCCCTCTAGTTTACATAAAGCAATCAAGAAGCTAAGGCCCTAAGTGAGAAAATACTCTGTTCTGCTAAATGTGTTCAAGTTATAGGCCTCTGTCTTGCTAAGGTCATGTCCTAATTAGTTACATGACAAGAAATGACATACAGCAGTGGACAAGGAAGCTGAGAATTAGAGACTGTCATAGGAAATGATTGATAAAGCCTTTTACAGGGGTTAATGTAATGGGGTACAACGACTAGAATAAAATTCTATTCACAGCAGCAGCTCCAAGTCCTCTAATTACTTCAGGCCTAATAGTGACATATTTGTATAAAACTTGGCTAAATCACGGGAGAAAGAATTAAGGCTACAGAGGTGGATCCAGAGGTTAGTTAGATACTAAAATGCCATTTTTTCTCAGAGGCACACTGAGGCAGACTAGTCCTCAATCCCAAATCTTTACATCAAGACATGGTTTGGAACATGGCTGCCTTTCCCGCCCGCCCCCCCCCCCCCCCCTTTCTTTTTTGATTTTTTTCCGGTCTGAGTGAAAATTTGGATTTTTTTCCCATACACTGTTGACAAGAAATTGGGCAAAAGGATAGATGTAAGCCAAGTCACACCTGTGGTATATCCAGGACTCTGCTAAAATGCATATTTTCAGCATTATTTCATGTTTTTTCCTCATTAATTAAGGTAGCCATTCCCCTAAATGGAAAAGTACAGGCAGTGTGTATTTGCTTGGTCTGTGGTCTGAGCCACAGGAGCTTTGGCAAAGTATTCTTCACTGTGGTCTATGAGACCAAGAGACCAAATACATCTGGGTTGGGTACAGTTCTGAACCCAGCTCAGATCAACATGCTTCATGCTTCTCTTCCAATCAGAAAATAAGAAAATTGTCTCTCTGAATCTCAGAGTGGGGACTGATCTGTTAAACACATCACTTTCAACATCAGTTTCCAACAAACACTTAATCAGACAAGGCTAAGTAGATCACAAAATCAAGCAATATAAAAGCAGCAGATGTTTTGACTCTAAATAGAAGTATTTTGATAGTCATGAAGTGAATGGCAACTGTCCATCCTTCTTTAATGCAGGAAAAAAGTTGTTTGACGGCACTACATCATTTGTTGCCTTTTCAAAATGTTGTCGTGTAAATGCCACTTGCATTATGGTCATTCACAAGAAATGTCACTTCAGCCAAGCAAGATTGTGGCTGAGGCTCTGTCATTTTCCATCCAGTTTGCACAATGAATCAGGCACTGTGATAAAGGAATGCATGAGGCAGACAAGTGAGGTAAGTGGGGAGAGGACATGCTGAGAAAGCTTGGCAAGAAAATTTTCTCTCAGCTTTAACCAAACTGATAAATGCTAAGAGAATTCCATTTACATTAAAACCATGCTCATATCGCAAATAAAGTTTGGTGATTCACGAGCTGCTTCTGTCCTTCTGAGACAATATTTGTAGGGCTGTGAAATACTGCATTTTAAATATTTAGGGCACCATAACATAGGAAGCTCTACTATTAAATAAAGCCTGAAAATTGCATCAGCTTGAGGACACCCAAAAATTAATTTTCCACCACAGTTGCATCCATATTTGATGCCACCACTCCCTTTTGTCTCCTCCAACACTGTCAAAAGCCCTTCCAATGGAATTGGAGCTCCCAGAAACCACTGCACCATCTCATGTGAGCCTGAGGTTCTGCTGAATGGAAGAGGAATCTGTACATATCAGCAAGATTACTTCAGCCCTGCCCTTGCAGTTAATAGCTAGAAGAGAGTGTGGTTCTGGCCTTATTGGTGAGACCAAAAGATAAGAAGGATTAGAGACTGTTTTCAGCTTTCCAACAGGAGTGAGAGCTGAATGAAATAAAATGCTGGCTTAAGTCTTTTCCACCTCCCAATAGCTTAACTGGTGTCTCTGTAGGAAATCAGCGAAGAGTGTGTGGGCAAGCTCATCTTTCAAGGCTCACCAACCCAGCAGGTTGGTTGATTGCTTTAGGCTACCTTCAGTGTCAGAATTTACTGCCATGTGAGTCAAGCAAGTTTTCTGAGGTCATGTCCATCACATGCTATCCAGTCAAGCTTACAGAGTTCCCCTGGTTATGTAGGACAGTACTATACTTGTCCGCGCAATACTGCATTTCTATAAATGAACTCTGATGACTGAGTGGACTTTAAGGGCAAATAAGGACCCACTAAATCCCTTTTTCCACCCTTGCCTTGTTACAACCATCACTCTAGATGGATTGTCTATGTGCAGGTGGCTGGATCATTCTGTAGTAATGTGTTGAGGGGCACAGGGCTGTGCCCCTGTAGTAATGTATTAAGGGGCTGGAGCAATGGTATCAAAAGCTGGGATAACGATGGTCCTGTCCCTATTTGAATCATCTCTTATAAGAATAATTTGGGGGCCTCATCTAACCCCCAAATGACTGAAAAATGAAAGTTTAAACAGAACTAGAAAAAAACCCTACAAGGTGCAGTAAGAAGTTTAGAGTGGAGAATTAGATGCTGGCTTTGCCATGAGTGTTCTCTATGGGAATCAATACAGTAGCAGACAAATACATTTTATTCATGACCTGAGGAGAATTTATTCCAAGTGTGAGCATGATGGTATTTCACTGAGTGTAGTCAGCTTTGCTGATCAGAACACGAGAGCCCACAGTGCTAAGAAATAGCCTACGAGAAAGAAATGTTAATGATGTAGAGGTAATAAGGACCATTTGGATTTTGAAAGGACTACATATTCTATTTATCACAGTGACTTTTAACTTGCTCTGTTAGATGCAAAAAAAATATTCCGCAAGTGGCTTTAATTCCAAAAAGTTTGTGTGTTTATTTCTGTATTAACTTTTCCTGATTTAAATTTGGAATCTAGCTGTGTCTACAAGCTTATTCAGTGAACTGTCTGGATCATGATATTTCCAGGGTGGATTCAGCCTGTTTGGAACGCATGTAATGCAGCTTGACCTTCAGGATATGTACATTTTTACACAACATCTGAACAAACTAGTAACTCATCCAAAAATATTTTTCCTAATATAATCACGCCATTTTATCAAACTTGATTCTCTTAAGCCAGCCAACAATAAGTATGGGGTTTATTATCACGTGGTATAGTTGAGGTCTATGTGAAATATTTTAAGAGGAGGTAAAATATATGTTTTAATTTCCCAGAAGTAGATGGCATCTGCTTTTACATTCTCTTTAAATTACTCTTAGTTTATTTTAATTGTTCTTTATCTTCAAAGGTGGTTAGTAAATACATTTTGAATATTTTCCTGGGTGTATATCACAAAATGACTTCATTCATGGGCAAAAAAATTATCAGATACTGTATTTAGTTGTACTTCATTATTAACAGCAAAATTAATCAACTATGACTGTAAAGAAATTTACCACTTACCATCATTTATCCACAATGCTGCATCTTCATTGGAACTGCAGGTTTAAGGTAACCTTGAGCCATTTTCAAAACTTAAAAAAAAATTTACAAAAACATCTTCCTGTCTTTTGCTTTTCTAAATTAAAAAATTAGTTATAAACTCAACCTTGCATAAAGACCTTCACCAATGACCTGCAACAACTTTCCTACGTATAAACATCAGATGTCTCCAGGGCCTTTCAGAATGAGATTTGAGTTGTGTTATAAGAGGAATCTGGGGTTCTTCACTCTATACCCTAGATGATCTAGCCATGAACCTGTCACTGGTCCCAGTGATTCTTGTTTTGGGCACTTGAATATTGTATGCTTTCTGGAAATAAATCTGCGTTAAAAATAACACAACAGAAGTCAAAACTCAGAAGACTGGAATATGAAATAAATTACTATTTCAAGTGGGCAGTGAATTCCAGAAGTAAACCTTGCAGGATCAAATCACTGTAGAGTACAGGACAGCATAAGCTCTACCAGAATACCAGTTACTTCCCCACAGAGGCAGGTCCTTTTACATTTCTAGTTCAAGCATATAATCTAAACAATCATAATAGAATATCACAGCATTTATTTAACTCTTAAATCCATGGCAACTAAAAAAAAAAAAAAGCAGTCTCAAACAGCCAGAAGGATCTCCTTCTTTCTTACTCCCCATCAAACCAAAAGGGATGTGTAAAAATCCCTCCACCACACAAGTGCCAATGCTATTTAGGGTTTGTATTTCCTTTAATAAAGAGAAACTATCTCATGACTGAAGAGAGAGGAGTTTAAATTATTAGACACACATTTTCCCAAGTGTGTACTCCATTTACCACTGAAGATCTCAATTTTACTACAATGTGAGTTGATTGACAAATTTTATGAAGATACAGAGAAAGAGTCAAGACTGTTGTATCAATATGGTCACCTAGTTGTCCTCCAGGATAACAGACATGGAGAAGATGAATGTCTGTAAATAAATTAATGAGTAAATTCCTAACTTCTTGTAGCTGACTGAAATGTTGAGATATGACGAAACCTGTGGGCCAAAACTGGTTAAAAGCACATTTCATACCCAGTAACCTCTCTTTAGGGTGAGATGCATGAATGGAGGCCTTCATACCATGTGTAGGAAGGGTCTTTTTCTGGTCTTGAGTGGCAGCACATCAATCTAAGTTGTCAGCACAGCAGCTGCTCAGTGTCAGCCTCAGTGTATTTTTCACAGCACCTGCTTCCACAACACCTCTGTTCCTGGCAGTCAAGTTTAAGATACTGCTGTCTGACGAAATGTTGGAGCATATTACTAAGAATTTAAGAAAAACTCATTTCTAGCTCTTGGTAAGAGATTGAAAAAGTGCAAAGGAAGTGGAAAATGCCTGGAATCAACTGTGTCAACTATATATCAGCAATATATAATTGTTGCACTAGATGATCTTGAAGATCTCTTTCACCCTTGATGATTCTGTGATTCTGTAATAGCACAAGTGATTCTCTGAGATGAATGAGCAGAGCTGGTCCAACCAGTTAGAATGGAGAGGACCAACATCAGAAAACCACCAGGCTTACCCTGTGTCCATAAATATTGAATATTATCTTGTGGTCAGATTACTTGAGAAAAAGACTTGCAGTTACTCTAGACAATTAGTGTGAACATTTGGTGCATTTGCTGGCCTTGGAAGATAGCACATATCAGTGTAATAAAGACACAATTGATTCACTAATTAGTACACTGGTCCTCAGCAGAATTGAGGCAGAACAAGCTCATAAGTGAATTGTAAAACAAAGCAACTCTTTCTGTGCTCTGTAAAGACATAAATACCATTCTTCATTTATTTCTGTTTCTCTATTCTCCCAAATTGTTCAAACACAAGTATTTTTGTTAAAGTTTAGAATTTATACTCATAGAGAGTAAGCAAACCAAAAGAAATCTAGACTCATGGAGCTTCAGATAAGTTGTGCGCTACTTTCTGGGGAAGTGTAGTGTTTTGAGGTAGAATTAAATGGATATACAATAACTTGACAGGCCTTCAGCTATAGAATTCTTCTATAAGAATTCAGGCAATAGCAATTAATCATACAAAGAGACATACAATACTTTATTTTAGAAAATACCTCTGCTTACCTCAGCTCTTTTCCGGCAGTCATACATTTATCATAGTACCAATTTGCAGAAGTTATAAATAAATCCAAGTGTGCGGTGCTTCAGGATGTTCTTATCCCCAGTGGTCAGTGGTCAACCTCTTCAAATGTGGTAACAGTTTTAATATGGCCTGAAAAAGTCATGACTCTATGGCACACTATGGTATTTCAGTTAGCTCTTCCTCTTGTACTGCAAGCAGGTTAAGCACAAACATTCTGAAAAACAAATGCTGGGCAGACTAAACACATCCCTAAATCTGAGTCTAAGGTCCTGCACCTTCCTCTGGGCAATCATCAGGATCAATACAGACTGAGAGATGAATGGATTGAGATCAGCCCTGCAGAGAAGGACGTGGTACATCCATGGACATCCACGAACAGTGGATGAAGAGCTGGTCTGTTACCCCTGCCTTTAGAGGGGCAACATGTTGGGACGTGGGTGTGGACCCTCACAGAGGACAGCATGCAGCAGCAGGGTCAAACATGGAAGGCTCTTTATTATCTGACTCCAACAACTTATATACATTTTGTACAGAGGGCCAATATTGGCCCAAGGAGGTTATTACAACCTCCTGACTCCATTGGTCAATATGAACATCAGTCAAATTCTCTCTCAGAGAACAAGTATGTAAAACATACTGATAAATTCTAAGAATACAATATTCTTTATGTGAAGCAGCATGAGAAAGCTGCTGCAAAGACTCAAACACTTGAAAGCAAGAAAGTCAGGGGTGACACTGGTCAAAACACAACAATGTGCGCTTGCAGCCCAGAAAGCCAGTAATATCCTGGGCTGCATCCAAAGCAGCATGGACAGCAAGTTCAGGGAGGTGATTCTGCCCTTCCACTCTGCTCTCATGAGAATCCACCTGTAGTGCTGCACCCAGCTCTAGGTTCCCCTAGATAAGAAGGACACATATCTGTTGAGCAAGTCCAGAGGAGGGCCAGAAAGATGATCAGAGGGCTGGAGCAGCTCTGATGAAGAGTAGACTGAGAGAATTGAAGTTGCTTGGCTTGCAGAAGAGAAAGCCTCAGGGATTCCTTATTGCAACCTTTCCATACTTATGGTGGGCTTACAAAAAGGATAGGGACAGACTTTTTAATAGGGCCTGTAGCAATAGGACAAGGAGTGATTGTTTTAAACTAAAAGAGAGTGAATTCAGATTAGATATAGTGAAGAAAATTTTATAATAAGGATAGCAAAACATGCACAGGTTGCACAGAGAGGTGGGAGATGCCCCATCCCTGGAAATATTCAAGCTTGGATTGGTATGGGCTCTGAGTAACCTGATCTATTTGAAGATGTCCCTGATAATTTACGGGGCCTGGAGTAGATGACTTTTAAAAATCCCTTACATTGCAAATTATTTTACAGTTTTATAATAAACCCTTCAAGATTACTTTGACCCTAAAAGCAGCTGGGAAGAAATAGTGCTATAAAAGTCCTTAAAGTCTCCTGCACATACAGGCACCATCTTGCTCAGGGTGGTTTCAACCTGTCTCATGTTGTTGGAGCTGGGAGACCTTCTGGAAAATACCTGTGTGCACGTCTTGTTCTTCTGCTCTTGAAAACCTGTAGAACGAAATTCCTGGGCTTGTTGGACTTCAATCTGATGATGGCTATTATTCCTTAATATACTTAACCTACGTCTCTGCTGATATTTGTGAATAAACCATTTTCAGTGCCCATGCTGTCTCCTCCCCAGATCAGCACATACTGTTGTACATGGGCATCCATTCTGCACTTCAGTAGTTTTCCAGGACAAAACTTTGTCTTCCCCTTCTGTGTTTGCCTAAGTTCCCCTTCCACAAAAACAACATCATAACTGCCAGTCATATATACTTTCTCTGGGAAATGTAGTGAGCAGCAAGAGAGCATATTTGGCAGATGGCTGCCTGAGCAATTACTATTACAACCTGAGCAGGCAGATGTCAGGCTCCCGGCCCTCCTAGACCTGCGTCCTTCACACTGAACACATACTCTGCCCCACTGCTTTACACTCTTGTGTAAACCTAAGTAGCTTCGAAGCACAGTTGTGTACTTGGCATACACACACACACTCTCTCATCAGTTTGTCTCTTGACCATGTACCTCACAAGGACATCCTTGCCATTTTGGGAGCTGTTCTGTGATTGAAACTGGGAGATACCTGAGAACCTTTGTGATGACAGGCTGAACTACTGCATACTTTGGCCTCTCTTTCTGCATTTTCTCATCTGTCTGTTCCTTTAAACCTTCTGTCAGAAGAGCCACCTTCATCCTTATCATACTGTTAGCATACCAAGCCCCCAAGAAAACAGAGAATGGCAATTTAATACATATATAGAAGTATGAGATCTTTTGGTTATTTTGTCTTTCTTCTATATTTGGCAATAATTAATTTGATATAATCCTTCATACAAAATTTTAGCAAAAAAACCCTTGCCTTACTGCAAGATGCTTAACAAGTATTTTGATGCTAATTAATCATATTAATGCTGAATTTTTGAGGGAGGAATTTTTTATCACTGGACTTTTGGATAAGGGCAAAGACTTCTCAGTTTGGGGTCAGCAAGTTTTTGGTTTTAGACACATGATCTCTTTGGCTCTTGGAACAGCAATGGTGGAAACATCTCTAAATCTCTGCCATCTAAATGCCAGTTAATACTTTGACCTTTTCACTTACATTTATGTTACATTCACAGAGCCTGGGGCATAGACTAAAGTGCAAAGCCCTCCCTGTTCACGCACTCTGACTAGAATTGCTTGAGGTTAATTAGTTCTTCAATAGACTTGGTCAGAGATAATTTCTTGAGTTACCTGCCCTTGAACCTGGGTCGCTTCCTCTCTCTTGATTTTTATTTTGTGTCCTATTGACAATTTAAAAGTAACAGCAGAGAGTGCCACCTGGATGTATTACTGTGTAACCTGCTCTATGTGATCCTGCCTTGGCAGGAGGGTTGAACCAGAGGATCTCCAGAAGTCCCTTCCAACTACAACCCTTCTGTGAAAGTGAATGGGCTGCTACTGAACCAAAGTGTCACTTGTCACCTCCTCATGTCCTGTAGTTTCCCACTTGTCAGTGCTCCCAGTCAGCCATGGCAGCAATGAATTCAACAGTAAATGTTTTATATTTCAAAACCAAGTCAATTCTTTATTCTCATTCCTACCTTATAGCTGCAGCCAAACCTCTCCCATGAGCTCCATTGAGACTTGAAGTTAGATCATGGCATACAAGCATTTCTAGTAGTAAAGAGACACTATGAAAATTTCAAATGTTCAAGGTGCTCCTGCTTTGTGATTGCTGCTTAAACAATGTGTATCATCAGTGGCCGCACAGTTGTAGGCAGCAATTTTGGCAGTTGTCCTGGTGTTGTCTAACTGCTGCCTGTCATATCAGAGTGTCAGGTACCATGCCCAGGCCATGGACTGATCTTGTCAGACACAGTGAGAGACATCAGAAAAACATGTTTCTGTCCAGTGTGAGGAGTGGAGAGACCAGGTGTCCTGGGGTGACCTTTTGCTTTTCACATAAGTTGGCCAGAATGAGACTAAATTTCATCAAGCCTCCACAAAATCTGAAAAAAAAAATTCAGTTTCCAGATTTCCAGGTGTTTCTAAACCCCACGGAAACTGTAGTTGAACCTGGAGCATAACATAGGGAAGAGAGGTTAGGCTTACATTTCCCTGAAGAAAAAAAGTACAGAACATGAAAACTTGGTTGAAACAAACTGCTGTGCTTAGCATGTCAGCAGTCCTGTGAGCACCCAGAGAAATGTATGCACAGGATCTCTCTGCACCTCCAGCTGCTTGTGAAGCTTTGTGTCAACACTGATTATCCAAAGAGTCTGTCCCATGTGATCAGCTTCTGCCAGACCTGCCACAGGAACTTCTGGGGTTCTCCATGTGCTCTAGAAACCACATGGATTTATGGAAGATTTTGTTCAGTCCTGACATGTTCTGAGGAAACCAGGAGTTAGTATAGATCTATAAACATGCTCAGAGGGAGCAATTACTTCTGGCATGTGAATGATAGGATCAATATGTACACGTGCTGTACATCTTTGCCCATCTGCTAAGTGCATAGGGGAGATTATTTTTAGCAGCACAAGTTGTTTGCCAAGCTAGATTTTTGTACCTTTGCTAAAGTTACTTCAGCCTGGGAGAGGCCAGGGGAGACATATCTGGTGGAAGAACATGGATGAAGAGTTAGTCTGTTTCTAGAAGAGGGAAAAAGTTTGGACCAAGCTTGCAAAGCCAAAAGCTAGGTTAATTAAAATATTTCATCCTGTCATTCTGATGTTCATGGAAGCAAACCAAAATACTTAATATTGCCCTTCAGGGTCAGACCATGCTTTGCTTCACTTCACTTCTAGCTGCCTCTCCCAGTCATTGTTAAGTGCAAGCCTCCAGCTCATAGGGACATCAAGCTTATTAATCAGATTTCAGATGAGACCACATTATATTGTCTGGGTCCCAGGACTGTCAGGTGTTTTATGCTGAGCACTGAGTCTTGATACTTTAGATTGATCATCCATTCCTGGGCATTCAGTGGAAACCCAGCTACAGTTATGCTGATAAGATTTCACCAAATGAGGTACACCACAAGCTGAACAAAAATTTAGCCATATTTCATATTAACAGAAAGCATTTTGAACTAAAGTAGAAGCACACTGAAAGATGCAGCATGAAAGAGGAAAAATATTGAAATACACTCTTCCAACAACCACTAGTTAGGAGGAAGGAGACTAACAAGGAGATGCATTAAGCTTCTGCTACATCTATAGGATTTAAGCATTAATTTCTTCAAAGTCCTTGGAAAATCTTAAATTGAATCTCCCTGAAAAGCCATACATCAAAGTGGAAGAACCTGAAGGCTACTCTTGTTGTGACTCAACTGAAATGACTACCATGGTCTCAATGACATGAGAAAAGAAGCAAAAAAAAAAAAAAAAAAAAAAGAGTGACCAAAAAAAAAAAAAAAAAAAGAGAGAGAGAGGGAGAGATTGAGAGATTGAAAGAAAGAAAGAAAGAAAGAAAGAAAGAAAGAAAGAAAGAAAGAAAGAAAGAAAGAAAGAAAAAGAGAAATGCTCTATCATGTATGAGGAGAATGCAAACATTTGAGGAAAAAGACAAAACTAATTCTCAAAGCATTGCACATCACAGACAGAGTGACACACACTCAGGAGTCCAGGTTTCTCCTCTATGTTTTCCTCACAAGGCCCTCCAAACCGTGCTACCTTTATCACACTACTCCTTCTTGGGCCAGAGAGTGACAGCCCAAAGTGGCAGTCTCCAGTATATTCGTTCAGATTTAATGTGACCTTCAAGCCATTCTTGCTCTGGTATTTTTGGTAGTGAGAAATGCAGGATGTCTTGGATACTCTCAAATAAATTATGGCACTGGATGGTGGGACACAGCCACATTGGAGAGCTGAGATAAGCACGAAGATCAGTGTTGCACCATTCACAAGAAACAGCTTCTAGACAAAATGACTGAATTTGGATGTATATGCCAGTCAAGGTTTATTTGCCCAGTTTAAGGAGGAAATGTATTTTTCTTGGGAAAACCTGGGGGAGTATGCAAGAAAAAGAGCTGACCTCCAACTGTTAGAGGTTGAAAAGGTTGAAAATCCAAGAATAGCTTCCCTTTCAGATATCAGTGATGAGAGATACCACCTCCCTTGCTGCCTCTCTCTATTCAGTCTCAGGACTCTTGTCTCATTCATGGAGTCTGTCTGTAATGTAGTAGTTTAGTCCTGAGCACATACCCTGTCTGTCCTAAAATTTGAAACCTGTCTCTCCTCATGTCTGAAAGATACGATTTTTGATAATGCTTTCAAAATTTTGAGGCAAACAAAAGAACCTAGCTCATTTCTGGGCTTCGATTTCTTCTTGGCTTACCAGTTGGAACCAAGAGTTGTGATCCTATGGCTCAGCTCTTGTCTGAGCCCTTCAGGTGTCAGCCTCACTTAGTCATTCTTTGCCTTCTCTAATTTCAAATTCCTGTTCCTCTGATCTCCTGTTTCAAATTCCTGCTCTCAATCCCAACAATGACAAAGCAGTAATTAAACAGGTGTACATAATTAGGGCATCAAAACAGATTTTTTTAAAGAAAGAAGCACAGGAATTTCATAAAACATGTTTCATTTAGTCCACAGCTCCTTCTGAAATGAGGGGAGATTATTCCCTATTATCTTCCTTTTTTGTTTATTTGTTTTCTTTCATTACTATAATAAATTAACCTGGAAACCCTTTTCTTCCTCAGAAAGTAATTAAGAAATAAGCAACGGATTATGGAGTTCTAACTCTAATTTTAAAGACTTCATCTGCTTCAAAATAACAAGGGCTCAGGTCTTCACCATTGTGATGAATAACTGCTGGTGATGCAATAGACTCTGCTTACTCTTTGCAAATGCCACCAGAAACAAGAAATCAAATGTGAGCGCTTCCTCACATCATACTATGTCCTCTAGAGCTGTAGTTCTTCTCCTCTTCCTCTTCCTCTTCTTCCTCTTCCTCTTCTTCCTCTTCCTCTTCTTCCTCTTCCTCTTCTTCCTCTTCTTCCTCCTCTTCCTCCTCTTCTTTCTTCTTCTTCTTCTTCTTCTTCTTCTTCTTCTTCTTCTTCTATCAATTCCTTTCTTCTTTGCTTCAACTGGATGGTTAGATTGTCTCCAGAACTCAGTCCAAGGGTTGAGTGAGGTATGGGGGAAGATCCTCCTGTCCCTTCTGCAAGGTGAGTTATTTCCTCTGATGTAGAGGGGGTGTATTTGCAAGCTCACAAAACTCTACAATTTGGTCTGTTTTAGTGAGTATCAGCAACTTTCAAGGGCCTGCAGCGAAGTATAGTATTCCATGCTCTCATGGAATTCTTGTGACTTTATCACATGATTTGTAAGCTTGTCTATGAAGAAAAATTTTACACTCTGTTTTTTTTAAACTTTCTCCAGAATGTACAAGCCTTAGAGCCCCCCAGGTGTGTATTGAGGGATCCTCCCTGCAGGAGCTCAGTTAAAGTTGATCAGGGATATTAAGACTGATGAGAAGGCTAAGAGCCTGGAAGTTCCAAGAACTGGGAAGAAGGTTGGGGGAGGAGAAGGTTAACTGCCCAGAGCAGGAGACAGTGTCTCTTAGGGTAAGGAGGTGGGAAGGGGGATGTGGAGCTCACAAAAATGGAGACCAGTCCAGCAATTTGATTGCTGAATGAACTGTGTTGTCTGTAAGGATGGGGAATAGGAGACAGGGATGAGGAAGAGGAGGTAAAGTTGAGGACATAAAGAGGTCAGTATGTAGAGAGCATGCTTGAGACAAAAACATACATGATAGTTTTAGATTTTGGGCTGACACATGGGAGGAGATGGAGAATTATATCCCCAAACTCTGAGCATTGATCTTACTCAGTTATCTAACTACCATTCAGCTGTGAAATGAATGTTTCAGCAGAGTGTGTGACTCTGGGTCTGGTGGGGGCCACACCAGGTGGGGACATGGCACCTCTGTTGCTGAGGGGTCACAAACCTGTGCCAAAAATGACAGTGAATAAAGGAGCCTTGAGTTTCTCTTCTGTTTATAGTTTGGTTTTGTTAGTTGGGTTTTTTTGGGGAGGGGGGTTGTTTTGTTTTGTTTTGTTTTGTTTGTTTATTATTATTATTATTTAAGCTGTGAAGTCTTCATGTGAAACCACTGTAAAAAAAAATTGAAATAATGTTGTTTGCAGACATAATGATTTCAAAGATAAGCACTGTCAGAATCAGCTGTGAATCAGTCTTTGATGACACATATACTAAATGCTGCCAGTGTCATACTGAACAGTAGTCTCAGAACATGTAATGATGCTCTAATATGGCATATACAGTAGAAGAGAGGTGTTAGATTTGATTGTGCAAGCAAAATTTCAGTTTGCTCAACTCATGAGTGTTTTTTTTTGGCAATGATAGTAGTGTTATTTTAGCTTCATGAGTTCCATGTAAGCCAGTGCTGGAGTTAATGAGAGGCAGTGTGTACTGAACTGCATAATGCCATCTATTTTTACTGTATAACTTTGGAGCACTAATGCCCTTTAAACAGTTTATAGATTTTGCTTTGGCTGGATGTTTATAGCTCAGTCTTTCACATGTTTGAATTCAACCTCTACAAAGTCTATCTACATACAGATTTTTGCTAGTATGTAAGTAAGCTCATGTAGATAGGTGTAACACATTGTTTAATCAACTTCCTCAA
The DNA here is from genome assembly GCF_965231275.1 of Zosterops lateralis. NCBI lineage: Eukaryota > Metazoa > Chordata > Aves > Passeriformes > Zosteropidae > Zosterops > Zosterops lateralis. Next base: position 32,908,619 of record NC_139763.1, read on the forward strand.
GTAAACTATAAATGGAACTCTGCTTCCTGGTTTGTATAGAATATATGTGAATATATATGGCATCTGTGTACCTATGCTAAAAACAGACATACGAAGAGAGAGGACATAGAAGTTTTTCTCAAAAAATATGGCTTTCACATCCTGCTGCCTGTGTTTCTCTATATTGGGAATGCATGAATGTGGTAACATTTTTTTTATAGCTAGGTAACTCATTTATCTATTTCCACAGCATTTTGGCTTCTAGGAACCGTAATTGGTGTTCCATTAGGCACAGTGCTAGCTTCACTTCAAATAAATATAGAAAACTCTTCCAGTATGCATCATTAATGACTGCATAGCATACACAAAATCATTCTCCATGAAAGGAAAACAGATGGCTTCTTTATGTTTTTAATATTGCACAGACTCAAATCTTGCAATTGCTTTTATTCAAGAAAAGCTTTTGTCTCCTCTGCAGTAAGATATATTCTAGCCTTTATGGCCTCACAACTTATTAGATAAATAATTACTGGATTTCCATCTATGACTGCAGGCACAGATATTCTCTAGATACAGATGGGACTGGAGTGCATTTATGAAACTTATAGATCATCTTCAATCAGTGGGTTCCTGAAGTGACCTTCAGTTACACAAATAGCTACCATCAGGTGTCCAAATCTGAAGCCTAGATTTCTATGAAGAAAACAGAGTAGATAAGGAAGGTCGAGAGGGTAAAAAGAAAGGAGGAAAGTCACTAAGTTACTTTAAATTGTTCTTTGAGAGAAAGTCTTCCTCTGAAGATTAGGTACAGTGCCTAGGAAAACAGCGTGAGCACCTTAACAGAGTCCCGATATAAATGTAGTCCCTGGTTGAACCCTTGTCCTTCCAAGGAGAGTAGCACATATCAGAGAAAAGAGTATCTTGACAAGTGCTTAGGTTAGAAAATATCTTGAGTCCCAGGGAGAACCCGTGTATCTCCTCCACCTGAATTAGATGAGAAGCACACAAGCACACATTCAGACTCTCTTGATCTTAGAGAAAGTGTATTACCTGGTGATTCTATGGTTTAATAGAAATCCATTTTTAGTAGACTTCTGGAAATCTTTTACAGGAAGATCCTTGTAGCTCTAGATGAGGCAAAGCCAGGCTGTATACTAGCCATTTTCCCAATCTGTGCCAAGCACTGGGATGTAAGGAAGGTGAGGTTGTCACCTTTTCAGCTGTAAGTTAGTGATCTCCTCTAAGATGTTTGGCTAAGCTCCTCTGTGAGTCAATGAGGGCGGACAAGTGATTCCTTCCCTGTTGGGAAAGATGAGACAGGAAAAGCTTACAAATATGATTGCCTGGTAAGAAATACTAAAGATATAAAACCTGTGAGTGAAATAAAAATGAAAGCCAGTTTTGAGATGTGATCATGGCAGGCAGCAAGATGCTGATTAGCTGGAGATAGGTTGAGGGATAGAAAACAAAAGGACTCAAGGGAGTAGCCCTGCCAAGGTATCAGGGAAAAGGTAGATAACAAAAGTAGTCTTTAGAGTTTAGAGTATAGGATGATATGGTTATACAGTAGTTCTCATAGGCTGTATGTAAAATTTGAAGGGTTTGTATATTGCTCCGGTTGGTCACTGTAAATTAGAATATTCAACACAAAAGGAGATATAATCTATTGTAACAAGGTCCTTGCTCTCTTACCTCTCTTAGCTTTCTTAGCTCTCTTACCTCCCTTACTTCTCTTACCTCCCTTGCCCCTGCGATCTCTCTTACCTCATACTCTCTCTTTCCCTTTCTCTTTGAGGCTTCTCTTCAGCTGTGGCTGGTGGCTGAAGGCAGGCCCTTTTTACCCACGACCCTTGCAATAAAACCACGTCTTTCTAGACTATCTCAGATCTGCAGAGTTCCTTCTCCCTGCCGTCCATGGATGCCCCTACACTCCCCCTTGACTCAGACTCTGAGACACTTTGGTGAGAGAGCAGATACGAAATGGGAAGTGGCACATTAGGTTTTACAAATCTTGGTTAACTTGTTGCAGTGGAGTATTTATTCTCCAGACTGTTGAAGAGCAGAAAAATAATAATAAATGAAGAACCTTCCCCCCTGAAAAAAACAGCAATAGCATGAAAATGAAGGGTGAAGATGGTTGGTATCCACCATTACCATTCCACTCCTCAGAGAGCAGAAGATCCTTGTGAGGGACATCTTGCGTAGCCTCTCATTTGGTCATAGGTTTTGCTGTGAAATGAAATTGTTTATTCCAGGGAGACAAATGACTGAAAGTACAAGTGCTCTGCACTGAGACTTGCATCATCAATGGCCCAATTTCCACACTACCCCAGCTTCAGTCTAGAGTTTCCTTTGATGTCATTGTGAATGAGGGCATCATGCTCAGTCTGGCCACTCTGATCCCAGAAAAATAATCATCGCTTTCTTTTGAACAGTGTAAAAAAGGCATAACACAATTGGGCAATTTTTAAAATGTTGGAAAAGGGCATGACATTCACAGTGCTATATTTGCACTGAACTAATTTTTTTTTCCTGTGATTTTTCAAATTCAGAGGAAGAGGAAGCTCAGACCATCTGTACTTTAAGGATAACCTAAACAACAGATGTTTCTTTTACATTATGAACATTTTGTTCTCCTCTGTGATTTGTCATTTGTGGTTTTTGGAGGGGGTTGTTTGTTTGTTTGTTTGTTTGCTGTTTTCATTTTTGTATTACGAAATTCTTGCCCCACTAAGCCTAACTGTTCTTTGAGCTACAGGGGTATAAATCAGCAATGAGTGTAATGAAGTCAGTAGGGCTGTGCTGACATGGAGACAGTATTTTCTCAGTGAAAAAGACTTTGGACATTGCTTCCTAATGCTGTCACACACTGCTCTGCAACCATGCAGGAGCTGTGAAAGCTAGTGATTTTCTGAACCAGCAATTTTAGTATCTAGTTCCAAAATGTAGCCATATGGCCATTTTTGTCTTGGTCCAAAGGGTCTGTATATATTTGCATGTTTCTTCCCAAGGGCCGCCACAGACGAAGAGCACTTTGGGGACAGAAAACAACAATAGGAACAGCAACACTCACTTCAGTTGGGTGGGCACAGATTTGTACATTCCCATGGTATTGTTGGGATCTTCCATTTGTTGGGATGTTTATGATTTTCAGGTTATATTAGTGCATGTGTGCAAAAGGGAAAGAGACATACACAGAGGGACAATTCTGTTCAATGCCTTAGTAAAAAAATGTGCTAACAAAAAAGTGCTATTTTGCCTCAACAGTATCAAATCTCCTTGATCTAAAAGTAGGTATTTAGGACTCCAAAATTTATCTAAAAGTGGAATGGTGGCAACGATTTTAAGCAACATCTTTCTTTTTCTGCAAAAAGTCCTGGTTTTCATAATTTATTCAGTTGCCCTCCTACTGGCTCTATTTCATTAGCATGACCTGTATCTGCACTGAAAGCCCACTCCAAAGTCGTTCTTGAGATCAGTATGGCCTGGCAATGCCTCCCAACACTGTGTGGACAGTCATGATGACTGCCTGTGACCAAAAAGGACTACTTGTATCCAACTTTTCTTTTTATAGCATGTCCCATTTTCCTCCTTTCTCTCTTTTAGATCTGTTTTCTCTCTAATTACAGGTTGGAGTATTTCTGGCTGCCAACAGGTAAAGAACAGGCATCCTTCTTAAAGAAGGAAGAAGACCCTACTTCTTAAAAACAATTTGGGCTGTTCATAAAATTGAAAATGAATATGCCTGAAGTTCTTAAAATTCAGAGCAGGTGATTAATGGTAGGTGGTCATCTCTATCATGCTTCTAAAGCAGTGCCATGTGCAACTTTATGACCTTTACTTGCCTTTCAATCCCAAACCAAACTTCACCACTGTATTGTTCCTATTCCTTATATCTGCTTACAAAATGCCTTGGGTGATGCTTGATGGCTCTTCTCAGATACATAATTGAAGAAAGGGAACCTCTGAAGAAAAAAGCACTTAACCATGCTTAACTTTCTGATTTAGGTGTTTAGGAGTCTTTGACCCTAAGGATGATCTCAGGTACATCCCAAACAAGATAAATATTCTGGAAGGCCCTTGAAAGTCTTGGTTTTTTATTCTCCAGTCTTCTTGAATTTCTCTCCTAGCTTAGAGTATTTTGTGTCACATTTCATCCAAATTGCAATCTCCAGGGGGAAAAAAGCACTTAAGCATGCTGTCAGGCTCATACTTCAGGCTCTCAACAATTTTCTCCTTCCTCTGAACACTAGTGTATATGAATGAGACTTATAGATATTGTCTGACTAAACAAATCAAATCACCAGCTATCTCACAGAAACTCCAGAGGTAGCTTCGCATCCCTGCTCTTCAAAATGTCAGGGTGTCTTTTAAATATTATTGAAAGTCTGCTAGAAATGCCATCCAAGGTGTCATAGCTTGAAAACAAACACAGGGATCTAGGGAAACAAGCTTGCTAACTCTGTTCTAATTATGTAGTTTAGTAATAAAACTTAGAAAGGTACATACATAAATTTGTGAAATAATAGATATACAATTATATTTTTATTTTATGCACATGGTGAATAAGTATACAAATACTATAACAATGTAACATAATAGCACATATATTGTTAGAATTCACTATCTCTGTAAGAAGGGACTTAAAAAGACAATTTGTTCCAACTCCTTGACCACTTGAGGGCTGACCAAAAGCTAAAGCACATTAGTAATGTCCAGAGAAATGCTGTGACAAACAATATCAAAAGCCTTACTAAAATCCAGAAAAAAACTACGTTCACTACCTTTCCTTCTTCCACAAGACAGGTGACCTTATCAAAGAAGGATATCAAATTAATTAAAGAGGACTTTCCCTTTGTGAACCCGTTTTGGTTGTGACAGAGTTCTGTAGATCTAGGAACCCTGAGAAATCTAGAAGCTCTAAAGGAAAAATCAGTGGGTGAACAAGAATATATTAAATCCATCCTAAATCGTATTTGGAAAAATAACAGCAAGTTGAGATATCTATACCTGAAGTAAAATATCATTTGGTGGATATTCCACAGACAAGTAAATTATTGGGAAAAATTATTCACAGAAGAATAAATTGTCTGAAAAACTATACATTGATGGATGGTACACAGAATGGGTGGCTTATCAAATTAATGAAAACAGGAAAAATCTGTAGGAAAACCTGTTAACCTTGTACACGGGTCACGTAAATTAATCACAGGAAGAATCATCAAAGTTGACATAACTAATGTATTATGTTATGTGTATCAGACTCCATCACACAGAGATGAATTGTGCCGAAACTTCTTTTCGTCTAAGCTGGGTGTGCAGAATTGTGCATTCTGATATCCCCTACTGTAAACTTTGGTATGTCTCTATCAGATTAGTAATTTAAAAGGGAAATAAATTTGTCTTGCTGGTGTGTTGTTTCATATCCCTCCAATGAGATGTCTGTAATTTGCATGTCACAGAGGGATTCCTTCTACATTACTTTCACAGTTCTTGAAGACTATATGGAACAACATGAAGTTCTAAAGATGTATAAAGGAAGAGTTTGGATGTAATTTTCTTCCTTTCTTTTTTCACTTTGTTTTTGTCCATGTTTCTAGCCATCACTGGGACACAGCACATGGTAAATGAAGAAACCTCGGCCTAAGAAATGGTGAGAACAAGCTCTTGATAAGGTACTATTGTAGTTGACATCTCTGCACTGGCAAGTGCTTACAATTCCCCTTGGGTGTCTCTAATTATAATGTATTGTTCATTAAAAATGGCAACAAGAGTTCACTGAGCCTGCATTCTTGTGATAAATTGCAATATTCTCCTAATCATTTATTGTTATTTATACTTCTGCCTTCATTCAACTGATTATGCTGTATATTTGCACCATTCAGAGAGTAACAGGGGGACACAAAAGGTGAGTTTACATGAAGCAATGGAGCTTTATGAAGATATGTCTGAACTAGTGCTGTCCCAAGCTGTGTGCTGGCACAGCCCAGAGATGTACAACACTAGAAATTCTCATCTCAGAGCTACAAGGAAGTCACGTCAAGCTCACGGGCTCTGCCTCAGAAGGATTTACTCTGTGAAAAGCTGTAGAATCATGGTTTTTCTGCTTTCAGTTAAGCTCATGCTGTTTCCAGATGGTGAAAAAATTACAGGCAGCTCTGTGCAGGTGTCTCTCAGGAACTCCTTTTGAGCGTTCCTCCCTGTATGCGATGCCTGTAAAAACATCAGATACCAAATTTCTGCTAAATCCTTATGACTCCTAAACATATCTTTAAAATTATATCTATCCACTGACTGAGCACTGATGTACTTTAAAGAATCTACTGAGAAAAAGACCCAAAAAAGTCTCTGCAACTCCCTTCATCAGGAGAAGAGAAATTTTGAGTTTTCCATGATAATTTGCCAGTAGCAAGACTGTAAGTTGATCCAACTTGAGTTTACATTTGTCATCAAATGATTTCTGATTTTTCGTTGATGATTGTAGCTAAGGTAGCAAGCAATTTTAGGTGCCTGTTATTGGATATCCCAACCTGAGACAGACATCAGTAAATTGATTTTTGGAGAAATTGCAGAGCAGCTATCTTGGAAAATGAGTTAATCCCTCAGGTACGCTAGATGTGGATGGTGTGGAGACTTACACTTCATTGGGTAAAAATATGGCTGGATGACTGGGCCCAGGGAGTGTTGGTAAATGGAGTTACATCCAGCTGGTGGCAGGTCACTATTAAGGTTCCCCAGGGCTCAGTGTTGGGGCCAGTCCTGTTTAATATCTTTATCCATAATCTAGATGAGGAGATAAAGGGTACTTACCAGACAGCTCCATGTTGGGTGGCAGTGTTGATTTGCTGGAGGGCAGGAAGGCTCTGCAGAGGCATCTGGACGGGCTGGAGTAATGAGGCAAAGCCAATGGTGTGAGGTTCAACAAGGCAAAGTGACCGTCCTGAACTTGGGTCACAACAACACCATGCAGCACTACAAGCTTCTCTAAGAGTGGCTGGAAAGATATCCAGCAGAAAGAAATCCACTCCAACCTGTGAGGAAGCTGGGGGTATTTAGCCTGGAGAAGAGAAAACTCAGAGGTGACCTTATCACTCTCTACAGCTTCCTGAAAGGTGCCTGTAGTCACGTGGGGGGTTGGTCTCTTTCTCCAGACAGCAACTGATAGAACGAGATGACACAGTCTTCAGCTGTACCAAGGGAAATATAGGCCAGATATTAGGAAAAAGTTTTTTACAGAAAGGGTAATAAAGTATTGGAATGGTCTACCTGGTGAATTCACCATCTCTGGATGTGTTTAAAAAAAGACTAGATGTGGCACTTGGTGCCATGGTTTAGTTGAGGTTAGGGTTGGGTTGGACTTGATGATCCTGAAGGTCTTTTCCAACCTAATGATTCTGATTTTGCTGGTTGACAGCATTTAAGCTTGGTCCAGTGTGTGCCCAGGTGGCCAAGAAGGCCAATGGTGACCTGGTCTGTGTCAGCAATAGTGTGGCCAGCAGGACCAGGGCAGAGATTGTCCCACTGTACTCAGCACTGGTGAGGCTGCACCTCAAATCTGCATTCAGTTCTGGACCACTTAATGCAAGAAGGACATGGAGATGCATGAACATGTCCAGGGAGGGCAATGGAGTTGGTGAAGAATTTGGAGCACAAGTCTTACAAGGAGCAGCTGTTTAGCCTGGAGAAAAGGAGGCTCAGGTGAGATCCTATCACTCTCTACAACCACCTGAAAGAATATTGTACTAAGTTGGGGGTTGGCCTCTTCTTGAAAGTAGCAAGCAATAGGACAAAAAGGAAACAGCCTCAAGTTGTGTTAAGGGGAGGCTTAGATAAGATATTAGGAAAAGTTTCTTCCCTGAAAGGGTGGTCAGGCCTTGGAACAGGCTGTCCAGAGAAGAGGTCACTGTCCCTGGAAGTATTAAAAAAATTGTAATGTGGTGGTTAGGGATAAGGTTTTGTGGTGTTCCTGGCAGAATTAGGGTAATAGTTGGACTTGACGATCTTGGAGTCTTTTACAACCTTAATAATTTTATAATTTTATGATTCTATGGATGTGGATAAAAAAATTGTGGCACTGACATGGAAGCTCAATTTTTGGGGTATTTTTTTCAAAGAAGCCCAAACTTTCTGTGTTGTTAGAGATCTTCCTTATGTCTGCCTCTCCTATTAGTTTTCTGCTTGCTGCACACCTGCTCTGAAAGTCTTCTGTTCCTCAGTTTCAAGCTTTTAGTTGCAATCTGATGCTATTTGGACAACATTATTGCCTGGAGGCCTAAGTCAATGCTGGCAAGGCTCCTGCTGGCATGTTATGTTAATAACCACTTGGTTTTGTTCTCAGTGGAAGCAATTTGTTCCAACAACTGGGATTCTTCCTGCTTTTTTTAGTGAGTACACAACTATACTCTAGTACAAATATTAAAGGCCAAGACCCTTAAAAATAGAAAGGTAGGAACCACCAGCATCACTGCATCCAAGCCAACAGCTGCACGATCCATGGCCCAAACTGCATACCCACACCTGACCCCAACATCACAGACTACTGCTCCTGAGGGAAAATTCACCTTTGCTTACTTCTGACTGATGATTTTTAGCATCCCCTTCCAGCCTCAAATATTCAGACTTTTTAGCCAGACAATTGTTGAAATTTTGTCCTGCCCTGGCATGTAAATACTGCAGGAAAAAAATCATGCAGGTAAAGACTTGCAATATACTGCATTATTTAATACACAGTAATGGGAATTAAGGTTGCAGAGAGCATGCTTGTCTGTAATGTACTTGTTCTTCAGTACATACAAAATATGTCCCTATTATTACAAGCATTTGTATTTGGCACCACAAAGATGCATCTCTATAGTATAAGGTTGGCATTTTGACTGCCTGGGAAGTTTCAAAATAAATACCCCCAGACAACAAGAGAAATGCTACTCACAGGCAACAAAAAGTAGTATGCTAAAATCTGTATTTTTAAAATACGTCTGTGAAATTTTACAATCATTTGCATTTTAAGTCTGCAATTAGATTTAAAAAAGCCCACAACTGCAGCTGTGACAAGTACTACGTTATGTGAAAAAAAAGCATGTAAACAATCCTCCTGTGCTCCAGTAACAGCTCTGATGAGAACAAATTTCAGCATAGCACTCAACAGTTGCCTCTTCAAGATTGTTTTCATGCTTGATACAGTATGAAAGGTAAACCTAAAATAATTGGCATCCAAACAAGATATGTATTTAATTCTACAAATTGCTCATGATATTGCACATGACCCTTTACAGAGCATCTTCTCAGGCTTTTGAGGATGAGCTGTAGAGCATCCCCAGAGCCACAGAGCTTTTCCTGGCACACAGGGTGATATGGCACCCCATCAGCTCCATCATTATTCAAATGAAAGGGAGATGAAGATTTCTAGGGATGGCCATCTACCAGCTCCCCTGAAGCTGGGAGAACATATCCTCCCAGGAAGTGGAGCCTGCCAAGCACTGGGCAGCCAAAGATACCAGCAATTTGTTAGGTGTGCAGTGCACTGCTCTGCAGTTTGGCTGGTTGTTGCCATTGCCAATGGTTTTCCCTGGTGTTCATTTCAGGTGACATTTGAAAGCAGTTTTTATACTTAGCTGAGTTGGCAAAAGTAGGTGCTGAGGTTTGACACAGCTCTGTCCTGAGCACTTGGCTTCACGTATGGACAATGACTTCAGTTTTAAACCCAAAGATAATCCAGTGTTTGAAGTCTGCCAGCATTAATGCTGATGTCGTAGCAGAGGTGTGCTAGGTCTTAGCCTCAAGACCTCATGGAGGAAATGTGGCATCTTGAAAAATATCCTTTGCCTACATCAGAAAGCAAGTGGACACAGCAGGGAAAAGTGAATTACAGACACAAAAGATGAACAAAAATAAATGGTGAGCTAAGGACTGGGCAGGGGAAGAGACTGATCATTGTTATTGGGAGAGTGTGTTGAAGTGACATGAGAGAGGATATGATGAAGAATGAAAATAATAGGAACAGTATACAATAATTTTGTCATTTGTGATCCATAAAGAGGGTTATTATTTTTTTTTTCTGCAAGATGTGAAAGAATGACTAAGATGGTGGTCAGGGGAGAAAAGCATACCATGTGACTTAAAATAGCTGAACCTGTTTCAGCTTAGCAAAAGGAAAGTTGAGAAGGATGTGCTTTCTCTCTAGAAATACATCAAGACTAAATTCCAGATGGAGAAGGGCTATTTGAGCTAGAGGGCAATTTTGGCAAAAGAGCAAAAGGGGGAAATCAGCCATAAATACATTTTTTCATCCTGGAGAGCTTTCTACCCATCTGAGCAGCAAGGGTGTGCACTCTCCTTTCAGCTGGTGCCACTGGGGCAGTCTCTGGGATTAAAAAGTAGATCCGCCTGATAGATGCCTGGTCAATACATGGAAAGGAACCAGTGAGAGGACTGCCTGGCTTTGGCAAGGCAGGATGCTCCTAATGTTCAGGTATTTGAGAAAAGCCAATGAAAATGGAAATGAATGGAGGATTTGCTGCAGCCTTTTTGTTAGCTAGCAGTTATCAATAAGACAGAATGTACTGAAAATTGCCACAGTTGGCTGTCAGACCTTCACCCAGCTAGTCCCCTGAAGCTCTTACCTTCATGTTTTACAACCATTATACAATGGAAAAGAATCATATCTGCGAAGACAGTGCCTCAGAAGTTACCAACACATTTTCTTATTACAGCTGAAGCTCCTAAATATGCTCTTCAAAATCCTTTGACATGCCAGCCAGCACTGAACTCCAAATGAGACACCTAAGTAAATATTAAGCAGAAATTCTTCCAAAGTTGCTAAATTATTGGCAGCATGAAGGTAGCCCCTCCTTGGAGGTTCTCCCTCCTTTTGGTTTTTGTGATTTCTCTGTCCTGTAAACCTGTAGTAACTCACCCTGAGACTGCTAGACTGGTATCAGTGGGCAGGAAGCAGCATGAGTCAGACAATGTTATTAGTTCTGTATATAGGAAAGTTTCTGGCCAAAAGTTCTTCATTTCCTAAATTAGAACTGTCCCATAAATTCAGCGTGGTTCAAAATGGTCAGGTCTCAAGAACATTTCCTTTCCAACAAAACATATATATCTGATTAAACATCAATAATACTTTAAATATTATAGAAATATTTTTATTAATAAAGAATAATTTAAATACCTATTTGTTGCAGTAAGATGCCAGCCATCTGGAGATGGGGAGTTTTCTGACCTGCCAGATGTGGTCTGCTTCCATTTTTTTGGTGGTGGTTTGGAGGTTTTTTCATTTAGTTTAGCATTTTGCTGCTAAGGAGCAAGCCTGGGTTTTGTGGACAACCGTGGACAAACACTCAACCTGTTTGTTTTTCACCTCAACAGCAACAATGTAGTGGATTAAACTAAAATCACAAAAATTCCCATCCCTTGTGTCTATTGCAATTCCTGGTTTCAGTCCACTACTGTATTTTGATCTTTCCTATGGACGTCTTATACTCTGGCAATTTTTGTATCTTGATCTTCATATAGTCAATTAAGATGTAAATTTTCCAGCAGTCTAGTTAATATTAATTTCAGGTGGTATGAAAAGCTTGTTGAAACCTCTGAGAGCTTTTCTTTCAACTATAATGGGCTTTGGATCAGAACTCATAATAGCAGTAATTTGCTTGAATCTATTCTAGCTAATGAGTGATTAGCAGATGCGTTTTCCCCTCTTTACCTAACACTTGATAAACCAGAATCCATGAGGAGCTGTGTACTAAAAATGGTGTGAATTTACAACCCTCAAATTGCTTTAGAAAATAGATTCATAAATCATGCACATAAAGGCAATGGATATTGACAAATTCTCTGGTATTAAAGAGGTGGCTTGTGAGCCTCTCAACAATACAGTGCTACCTGTCATGGGGCACTGGCAAAAACTATCAGGTCTTTATATATCTTGGTGTCTCATTTATGTTGTCTTTAATTTGAGATGATTTACATGTCTTTGGTATTTCAGCTCAAATTTCCTCTTTTTTAGGACCAAATCCTTGTTTAAACATTGTTAAACAATTGTTCCTTTGTGCAGGAAGAGAATTATGCAAAGGAATTACTTGTTGTTATTCTCTAAGTCACCTTCCAATCCAAGTAACATTTCTAAAACTGAAAGATACCGACTATCAGGATTTGTTCTACTCGACCTTTCATGATATTTAGGCATCTGGCTTTCCAGCTCAAGTAATCAAGATGATAATTAAACCTACATCTTTGTGAATGTCAAAACTGTCATCTGCATTCAGGATGTTACAGGTCTGCAAGAAATCATGATCAAGAGAAATTTAACATCAATGAGGTCATTAGGAAATTGTTCCAGCATTGGCTTCACCAAAAACTACCTTGTCAAAGCAAATGAGATACATGGAAGCGTGTTATATCAACTGCCCCTATAGAATACCTAATCAGTGTTGTTATAAAATAAGCACATCCTTCAAATAGAATTGTCAGCAGTATTTTAAGTAATGCCCAAACAGTAGTTGCAAGTAATAGAGTGTTTCACTTTAGCGTGTTTCACTTCTAATATCTTGCACTATGTTCCATTGTATATGCATTTATAACATCAATTAATTATTCTCCTGCTGCAAATGAATTGTATTTTTAGAGAAACCAACAAAAAACCTCAATGCTTCACACTAAAAAATGGAAAATGAAATAGTAATTCAAAAATTAATTAATTATGCAGTAGCCTCCAGCTTTGAATAAGGCAGAGTCAGGATTGTTAAGTTCATGGGAAAACGTGTCTTGAAATGGTTCCCATTTGCAAATGAAGTCATGTCACAGTTTTCCAATCCTCAAACAATCAGAAGTAATTTTCCAATAGCCAATGTGGTTCTTAGTGTTCAGCCAAAGCTGTAAACCCACAGTCAGTTCTTATTGATACCAAAGGGGGGCAAGCAGGGCACTGCTGATCGTGATATGGGACCTCACATCACAGGATGTCTTCTGTCATCTACCCTGAAACCGTTTCATCCAAAACACTATAAATATAGGCAAGTGTAGGAATTATTTCCATTTCTCTGGCATTATTTCTCTCTCATACTCCCTATCACATGCAAAATTTAAACACAGCAACTCCAGCTGCAGAGCAGTATGCAACAGCACTTCTTGCACTAGTTTCCTCTGCTCAAATCTTTCTTTGGAGATGGTTTTGCAGCTAGTCGAAGAAATGAAGCTAAAAATGTTGGCTTGGAACACCAAACGTGTGCTTTAAATACCCAGGATGTTAGTATGTATTTTCATTTTTTAAAAATAGGATTTACAGTGATGGAAGGACTAACTGGAGACCTCAGATAAACGTGCCATGTGAGACGGAGTGAATTCAGTCCATGTGTTCTCTGCTGTGGCAGGAGAATTGTACAGCTCAGCAGGTCAAAGCAGCATGTTCACTGTGCAGCTGTCCAGGAGCAGTGGCAAGAGAGTGTAGGGAGAATCCATGCCTTGAAGGCAAGGCAATCACAGAGACATGTCTGGCACCCAAAGCCTTTTCATGACAGGAGACTGCCCTCCATCTAAGATGCAGTTAGATGTAGTGCTTTTGTCAGCTCTTTACATCAGAGGCAGATGCCTAAAGCACCTGCCCAAAAAGAGTGCTCTGGGTCATGTTCCAGGATGATTCTCAGCTGAGCTGGAATTTCCATTCAAACTCTCCAGCTGGTCAGCCAAGAAGAAAGACCTTTGAAAGGAAGAGGAGCACATGTGGCTGACTCCAGCCTAGCTCTAGGTCAGCTTGCATAGAGAGATTTACTGTGTGCTGGTTCCTGCTCCTGCAGTTTGTGCCTTTCACATTAAATATCTCCAATGGAAAAAAAGATGTAAAGATTGTTGCTAGAAATTTAAAATACTTCAGCATTTACCTACATTACTTGTGTTTTGAATTGCAAACTCTTAAGAGTAGCCCTGGGCAGGAAATTTTGTACCAAATTACTTCTGTCCCTGTAGATTAAATGTGTAACTTGAAGCAAAATGTGAGCCTGGGTGAACAGAGAGAGGTTCTTAATTGTCTGTCAGCCTGCAATTCCTCTTTTTCTAATAGTTTTCAAAGGATGGGAAAACAGGGTCCCTAGTGGCAGTGCTGGCATTTTAGGAGGAGGTGTGAAGCAGCAGCTCGTTGTTAGACTAATTATAGCATCTGATCTGTGAGAGACTTTCTAACAAGCAGAAGATCTAATGGTACAGCTGAACAGGGCAGCACTTGGCAGAACATGCCTGCAGGTTTGGGCTCTTGGGAGGTGGGTGGTTAACCTGGTGCAGGGGCAATCCAAACTCTGACTTGTGATGTGGATGAGGGATGGAGGAAATGCCCAGAAGAGTACTGCTGGCCAGATTTAAAGTGTTTAGAAAAACTCCCCATGCTCTGTTCCAGGCACATTCATATAAAAAGCACCAGCATCTGGAGACAAGTATGCTAACTCTTGAAGGCTAGAACACAACTGAAATATATTTAAATACAATATTAGAATGAATAACCTAAAGATTACCATGATGTATCCTAGCCCCCAGTCCACATGCTGTTTGCCAGTGTTATCTTCTGACAGCTGGGGTAACAGCTATTTTATCTCCAGGTTTTTGCAGCAGGAGCAATAACAGCTGAAACAGCCCAACTGCTGGTGGTAAGCTGGGGGATAATTCAGAGTTAGCCTAAGGCTCCCTCTGGAGTTAAAGGAACGATCAGTGAACGATTCAGAGCTGGGATCAGAGTCTTTCTGGAGAGCTCAGTGTAGAGAAAACCCAGAGAGGTGCTCCCCTCCCTTTGCCTTGCTGGAGCTATGCCAGCACAGGGGTCACTTTCTGGGTTTTCTCGTTACTGGGGAGAAGAAAATTTGCTAACCTAAATGACGCTGCAGTGCTGGGACAAAGACTTACCACAGTAAATGTTGCAAAGGTAAGGGACATTGTCTAAACAAATATCGTGCTTGCTTAAGCATTACCTTAAGTTCAGTTGATTAGTGATTTAAACTTTAGCTGATTTTAGGTGCAGTTGTTTTTTTCTTTTTGTACTATTACATATTCTATCCACGTAGCTTTAGTTTTCAAGTACAAGTGATGCTGTATGTTGGGTAAACTGTCAAAAGGTTTGATTTTCTGAACAGGTACATCAGAGCCCACAAGTCAGCCCTCACAAGCTATAAGAACCACATCAATTGAACACCCACAATCTGAAATAATTTTTGTAGAGCTCAGACCCTGGTTTGGAGGAGTTTGAAGGCACTTAGGAGAGGTTTCTTTGTTCAAAACTAGTTCAGGGAAGCCTTGAGATTCCCACTGTTTTTAGTTCAGTTTTCAGTTACTGCTGTATCTCTTTTAGCAGGTGGCACTTGCTGTTGTGACTATAAAACCAACATCTGTGGAAATAGTCTTGATATTAACAGGACCATAATTATTTGGAGAAAAGAACTCATCATTTCTACTAGAACCTGAACTCCTTTGATATAGTAGTACTTTAGCAATTAAAAATATTTATCCATACCTCATCTCCAAAATACACAAAGAAATTAATCTCTTAGCAAATATTCCCAATCACAAAACTAAGCTTGCTACAAGGTTAATCTCTCCTACTCTACAATGCAGGCTGGACTAGAAAAAATAGATCATAGATGTTACTTTCAACCTGGGAAGCATTACTAAAAGTGAGTTGAAACACACTGAAATAAGAGGGAGCCTTTCTGTTGATATAAAAGGCCATTACAACTATAAGTATTTTATCTACTTTTAAAAATTGTGACATATATCATTAGCTACTATGAGATTTAAACAAGCATATGATAGTTGTTTCTGCTTTCCAAATTTTCAAGGTACTTTTGTGGTTTTGGGGGAAGGGGTTTTAGCACTAATATCAAGATATCTTTAAAACCCCCTTTCACAAAGTTCTCTGTATCCTGACTTTTCTAAAATAACTTATTAATATTTAACAATAAAAAGTTGAACGAACACAGTACTTGATTACTGAAACATATAAATGAACATTGTCTTGTTTTGATATTTAAAAACTCTTTTGTGTCCTAGGTAGAAGAAGGATTTTTCATACAAAGCACAGAACAAACTTTTTGCTCTTAACTGGTACTGCCACAGCTTAAAGACAGGTTGATTTGCTATTAAGAATCTTGCTAAGTCAGTAGATACAGTTTTCCCCTCTTCCTTGATCTGCTGTATAAAGCACTAGGAAATACAGTTGTTCAATGCTTCAGAATCTCTTCTCCTATTTGTGTGTTGTTTAGACCATATTTGGTCTTTTTCTGTAAAATGCGTAAGACTAATCATTACATGATATTTAAGGTTAAATTTGGCTAAACAAAGTCATCATGCTCCCTCTGTCCCCAGAAAAAAACCCAACCAAATAAATTTTAAATCCTTTTTAATAAATTAATATTCATTCATCAATATTTTCATAAAGCATCTCTTCATCATTCCATTTTACTATTCTTTTTTTTTTTTCACTGCGGAAGAATACCAAAAATACATAGCTGTGCCTTAAGCAAAAAGGACTGGGTTTTAGTTTATCTTTACAATGGGATGAAATCAACTTAGAGTTAAACCACCATAATATTTCTACTGTTTATTGACCCTTTCAACTATAACAGAAGACAGTTCCAGTTTTCCTTTTTTTTAAATGCCTTTTACAAACGAATTGTGTGCAAACATTATTCATAGTAGTGTTGAGTTACAAAGGAGTTAATTAGCTATGAAATGCATTACTCTGGTGTGATTTAATTGAAATTACCATTTTTAGTCTTAAAGCAATCTATGGTTAAAGTAATATACTGCAGCTAGTGCACAGGGTCAAGAGCCAGAAAATAGGAGGTCAAGGCAAACACTATTCTTAACACATGGTTGTATGTGTGTGTCTTTGTGTGTAAGAAGTCGTGCTGGGACTGTAGGAACAGAATTGGCAAAAAAAGGCACAAAAAATGTGTGTGTAAGATGAAGTGTTAAGTGAGATTTTCCTGGCTTTTTTCAAGCCAAACAAAGATGTGGATCTGTTCAAGGTTAAAGCTGTTTGTGACTAAACCAATGAATGCGAAATCTTTTGAAAAAGCTGAAATGTGCAATTGCCTACTTTTTGGAAGGACAGGCAAGATGGGGAGTACAGTTCCCTGAAGGGGGCTGCAGTAACATGCTGCCCTCCAGTAGTGCAAAGGGTAAGAGAGGGAGAGAGTCCTCAGAGACTCAGTCCTCTTGCACATGCAGGGCCCTGAAAAATCCACATTGCCTCTTTGCTCTGTACAGAGAGTAATTTTCTGCCTTCTTGGAAATTCTGGTTGAAGCCACTGAAGAACTGATTTCAGTGGGATTTGGAATATACATTTCTATCACACCTAAAAAGTCACTTTTTATTGAAGATTTCTGCCTGGCCATGTGATTTCTAGGAGGTGGGGCTTGAAGAAAAGAGAGTGCTGTGGTTAAATCACGAGGGCAGGACCATTCTCAAATCTGACTTCTTAGGGTAGTTCTTTAGGGCACTTACAGGAAGACTTTCTGGACATAATTTCAGTAGGGAAATTTTTCTAAAGCAAAGCCTACCGTTTATAATTTCTATTAAAGTCAGATATGTTTTGTTTAAACATACTTTGCTATTAAGATAAAAAACTTACAAGATGTTTTCAACAATCTGATCTAATATGTACTTTGGGAGGGTGTTAATTGTTAGTTACTTTGATTATAAAGATGACAACGTGCTCCATAATCTCCTCACAGTTTGAAGAGATATTGGAGAGCTCTCATTGTGCTTTACCAATGGGACTTAATACTGAGGAACTTCTAAACACCAAGTTTTTCTGCTCCAGCTCTCTGGGCTCCTGTGAGGCTCTTCATGCTGTGTGGCTGCCTGCAGATACAGTGCTTAAAAACTGCAGCTCCAGCTACTTTGCACCACCGCCAAGGATGCAGCAGGGCTGCGGCGCTGGTCATGCCCACGTGGGGCAGCCGCATGAACACTCCTGGCTGGGGACCGCGCTGGGCAACTGTGCCCAGCCCATCCATGGGCAAGGAGCGGCCCCCAAGAGGGAACTGCAGACCAGGCTCATCTACACTGCAATTTCAGTCCACAGCAAAGTTTCACAGCTGCGGATAGGGGTGGGAACAGTAACGGGCCATAAAGTTCCATGGCAGGAACCCAAGTATCAGTAAAGCTCTACTCACAGATGAATCAAGTACTAGTGAGAACGGGGGAGGGGCTGTTATAGAGCCAAGGCGGCCTTTTCAGTTTCATTCATATTTGGTGGTTTTGCTAGATGCATATCCACACATATTTTTGCCCTATGAAGTCTCCAACTAGCATCCAAAGCTCTCTGTCAAAAACTCCCATTGATGTCCACAGGAATTTCACATGCAGAGAACTGTCAGGGCTAAGCCTGAATTCTGTTTTTTTAGATCTATTTATGCTATGTATTTGTTGTTTTTTGAGAATGTACATGATAGAAACACTGCTTACAAAAAATATATCTTCTTTTCTTTAGAAAGATTTAGTTCTGATAAATAACAAATTAGGTTTACAGATCTGAAATTGGCATATCTTGATAACTACAATCTACTAGACTGAAAAAAGTTGGAATCCCAGTGAAGGAATGAACTGGGATCAAAACCAAAATGGCCACATTTGCATGAAGGGTATGTTAGAACACAGTTAATGCTGAAACAAAACATACTCTTGTGATCTGTGATGGCAGCACACTACCTTGGTAAGTGTAGGCATAGACTTTCAGTATATAAATAAAATATGAAAATGCTCCATTACTGAATCAAAGTATCAGAAGTGCTCTATTTGCTCAACTCTAGAGAATAAAAAGTTATAACATCACAGAAACAAAAATATGACATAACATGCGGTCACGATAGCAAGCACAGGAAAGAAAAATATTGAGAAAATATGCTCATATGCATATTATGCAAATATATTTTACATTAACATACAATGTTATAAGAGTGTTAAATAATATAATGCATGTTTAAAAAAGGCTACAGCTAGATGATTTCATGTTGAAGTAACAAATAACCTGAGACATCTTCTATGCTTTCACTGGAATAACAATCTTTAAATCTACAGCAGATGTAGAACACATTGACAGTAGTTGAATTCTCAGCTAAATTATACTAAAAATGTGCTGTTCTCTTTCAAAATGACATGGCAACTGGAACCAGTCCAAGGGAAGGAAAATGTGCTGTACATTTACAGTACTTACAAAAGATTCATGTCACTGTTGATGGACACTTAAAATGCTTGTTTGAAATATTATAAACCTGTATATGTCTCCAAAGACCTACAACACTCCCATGATCAGCTTGCTTACTGCAGAAGAGAAAGCAAGAGATCATTAAAAAGTATGCCCATCCAGGACTGGGAAAAGATGTATTATGACATATATAAACCCAGGAAATTTTAGCAAAGAAAAATAAATTTGGCTTGATGAAATGGTAGTTGATGGATCTGCAATATAAATAACTTATTTTAAACTTACCAGTGTAACTCTACTGCTTTATGATTAGTGTGTATGGCAGCATTTACAAAGGATGTTACTAAATACTGACTTTATACATGATTACAGCTGTTCAAAAACCTCTGTGACAATCAAAGTTTTGTAGTGATAATATACAACACTCACTTTCTCAAGGCTTGCTGCTTTGACAACACTTGCCTTTCAATTTAAAAAGTTCCTCTGAAGTGCATTTTATGTTAAAGTGTCCATAACCTCAGAACGAATGTGTTCATGTGTGTGTGCATACATATACTTTTGCTTTGCAGTATGTGCTTTAAAGTACACACAGTTCTTTGCTACATGTATTCACACATACATGAGTATGGTCTACATAGTAAAAGTTCATATATATATTTTTTAATATATAAATATATATATAAATATATATATAAACTCTGCAGGCAAGTAGTACTTCACTTGTTATAGTTGAAGTCCTTTAAAAAAACTAAGTCACTCAGTTAACATAATATAGCCAGTAAATTAAGTTGAAAAGAGAAAATGTGAATGGAAACACCATTCTTGACCATCTGTCGATGGCATTGACATCCGTTAGATCGGGGATTTTTATTTTCAGTTGTGAAGACCTTCTTCGTAAATGGCCCCTCTTGCTGTGGGAGCCTGGTCTTTCTGACGAACGCCTGCCAAGGCTTTCACGATGTGAGCTTTGTTTTCTGTACTGGATTCCTGAGTTGTCAAAGGATATAGTTGAATTTCGGGCTTCTGTAACGCTGGTGGTGACCTCGTTGCTTGCCACCTCGTTGTGAATTTCAAGCGATGTTAGCAGAATATTTCCATGAGTGTCCACCTTGGGGGAAAAAATAGAAACATAAATTCTTTCAAAAGACTTGACATCGATAAGCAGAATGTAGGTGTATGTAAATCTCCAAATCCATACATATCTAAAAAAATAATGGAATTATTTTTAAGCATGTGACAATCTTAAAAAAGAACAATCTTAAAAAAGAAATGGCACTATTCAGCTGCCTAAAATTAGGCAAGCACTTAAAATATTTTTACAAACAGGGTTATCATCATACTACTGAACACCCAGTACAAAACCATACTTGGCAAACTCCATCATTTTGTTCTTCCTCTGAACCAGCCATATTTTAAAGGATGATGTAGGTTCAGTGAAACCTCTGCATTGCTGGCAATGGAGGGAGACAGTAAGGGATGGATCCTCTCTCTGCTACAGTAGGAAATTAAATTAAACTGGCTAGCTTTTCTTTTTCCCTAACTGTGATCTAAAATAACGTTAAAAAAAAAACTGCTTGTAAAGTTTGCTAAAATCTCAGGAATGTTTATGATGTGCTGAACTCTGCATTTTACAATCACAGAGCTTATTTACAACTTCTCTCCTGAAGTCTTCCTTCCAAAGTCATTTGCAGAGTTTTCCAATCATGGCAATTTTTAACTGCAGGGATTTTCTGTCTTGAGTCACTGATCTTAAAAACCAATGAACTTAGGGCATAGAAAAAAAGCAGCTGATTTGAGGACCTAGGAGGGACTCTTCCCTTTCACCACCCTATTCCAGAGGCGGTGACCAGTGTTTAGCACAAAGTATATTTATCATGCTAACAAAGTTTTGTTGAGAGAAACTTGACAGCAATTTCTACATAGATCTTTTGGTTAAGTATTAATAATACTTTGCTTAATTTAATAGCAACTGCAACTACAGCAAGGTCAATGTTTGTGCTAGCAGCAACCCATACTCAATCAAGGACTAGGCATCACCCTGATAGACAAAAAACCGGGTCCCTGGTCAGCCATATGACAGAGAGCTCCATACAAAAATCATCAAAACCCCATATAAATTTCCAAGTACAGAGCAGTGTGATGCTATTTTCAGTAATAAAGAAAAAGGTCCTGATCATTTAGAATCTTAAAATCTGGGCCAGACTCTCCAGTCCTCCTGAGTGGCAAAAGAGGAGCAGCACAGAGTTGCATATGGCTCCTTTAGTCCAGAAACCTTAAGAGTTCCCATGAATGGTACTGAGGACAAGTTCTAAGCAGAACTGTCTGAGTCAGTATCCGGTAGTTTCATTGGTGGGGCAGCAAAACTGCCATGCCCCAGACCCTACATGCTGAAGGATGTGCAGTCAATACAGGTAATGCAGGGATCAGCTCTAAATTTTCTGCCAGTTTTGGGGCAAGGAAAATCATGGCTGAAGGTAAAAAAAATGCCCTGTGCTGGTTATTTTCAGACAGTTAACACACGTGTGACTTTGTTCAAGAGAAGTTAGTTCTCCATGTCAGAAATAGATAGTGAATCATGGAATACAGGATAATTTCCAGTTTTACATATGCAATTTATTCATCCATAATTCATTGCACAATCAATACATTTGCTAACCTGACACATGATCTAGCTGTGTGAACTGCGTAGCAGTTGAACATCTCATTCTAGAAGCATCAGTTTAAAAGTGGTTGTAAAAACAGACTTTTGTCACAGCCTTCTGAAGTTTGCACAGTCATCTGATACCATGTCCTTTGCAAGCTCTGTGTGATAGATTAAAAGTATGCACAGCTATGTGTCTGTCCATATGCATTTAACTTTCTTATTTCATATTAAAATTTTGTGAAATGGATATTTCTTTAATCAATTATTGGTGCTTCAGTTTATCTCTTCTCAGAAAAGACAATTATGATAGTATATCAGTAATGCTTTGCCAAGGTTGCTTGCAAATGGAAAAAAATAAAAAATTCTAGGAATGATATACAGGCAAGTAGGAAAAAAAATCCTAAGGGATCTAAAAAATCCTGCTGCTGTAGGCAATGGCACATCATGCTGATGAGTGTCTATAAATAAAAATAAACAAGATGAACAACAACAAAAAAAAGTTGTGGAAAAGCCTCAGTGATGATTAAGAATAATTTATTTTCTCCATGGCAGAAACTGTTTGGATACAAAAGTAAGATCTTGAGGTTTGCGAAAAGGAATTATGCTGTTGAGCAGTCTCTCTAACCAGGGAATAAACACAAGTGTAAAATATAGTCATGGATATCATCACTACTTATAGTGGTCTCTGAAAAGAAGTGATTCAGTTTCTTCCAT
The DNA here is from genome assembly GCF_965231275.1 of Zosterops lateralis. Lineage (NCBI taxonomy): Eukaryota > Metazoa > Chordata > Aves > Passeriformes > Zosteropidae > Zosterops > Zosterops lateralis. The sequence continues at coordinate 32,931,146 of NC_139763.1, forward strand.
TCTCTTATTTTTTTTTTTTCCCACTAAGAGTACAAATTATGATCAGGATTTTTTTTTTATGCAATGCACAAAATATCTCAACAACCTGCTTTTTCTTTGTGAAGCTTAAAACTAAATCTCTCATCCAGACCCCCATGGCATCAAATGTCTTCTTTCCCATCTCCTCATAGGCTTTGAGAAACCTCCTTCAGCCTATTAAAAATATCATAGCAGAGACCCTTTTGGTGGGCCTCACCCCTAGAGCCATGCCATCCCCTTGCAGGTCTCTACTCCTTTTCCTTCCACCACCACAGATGTCGACTCCTCTTTCCCTCAGGATTTCCTGATCTCTCCTGATTCTGTCTGCCACCTACATATACACAGACATCAGCACATCCTGGGCACTTTGTCCTTCTGCACTGAGCCCAGGCTGTTGTGAGCTGCCCGCTGAAAGCTTGTATTACGGAGGGTACACCTATGCATTCAGGCTTCTCTTTATCAAAGAATTAATTTAATTCCGGTTATTTCCTTGCATGGCATAGCCTTCTTCACCTCATCTGCCAACTTCACATGCCACTTTAACATGGCTTCTGCCTTTGACGTGCCAACTTTTCATTGTTTGTCACTGCATGTAGAAATCAAACCAGAAAGGCAGTCAAGAAAGTTGCAACTTTTGTGTAAATTCTTTTTCTGAAGATACCAGTATCTCCTATGAAGCTACATGACAGTATATATTTTTCGAAAATGTCAAATGAAACATATTTGGAAACATACTTTTGAAATTCATCTCTTTGCTAATGGAGCAACAGACTGGCATGTCAGATATGAGGAAAGAGCAGATGGAGAGAAGAAGAGGTCTGCAGAAGCTAAATCAACCCCTGGTCCACAGATACTCTTGAGATTTACTCTCTCAAATTGATTACTTCAGAGGTTTTGAATAAACTACCTAAGCTCTTGACAACATTAGAGCACTATATGTTAATACTTTGTGACAATCTTAAGGTGATGCCTTAAAGTATGAATACTTAATGCATGCAGCATGTTAAAAAGTATTTGCACATAAACATGACTTTGGAACCATTTAAGCAATGATTTAAATTATTTTGACAAAGGTACACAAGCTCTCTCAATGAATAAAGAAGCAAACCAATTATGGCAGGGTATCCTGTGCAAGTCACCTCATGTTTGCCTGAATATACAGGGAAGGCAAAATCCTCCATGAGTGAACATGAGTGTTGCTCAGTGGCTCCAGGGAAAATGTTACCCCAGGTATACATTAAGAAAAGTAGCTGACTGGATTACAGACAATTATGGCTACATATGACAAATAAGGCCAATGTCTTTGACAAAACTTTAGTTTTCTCCTTATGAGCCTTAGAATAGAATTTTATCGCCTGGCTCAAAAATGTCACTTTGTGCACTGAAAATTCTCTCCAAAATGCTAATACCGGGTTTTACTCTGTTTTACTCTCAAATGCTGTTATAAATCAGAGATGACACTGTGGATTTGGTCCATTTCCCCTCAATCCTTCCCACAGTTCGTTAACCAAAGTATTTCCCTTTTCTGACTTCTCTGCCAACCCTGTGCTTCCATGCTTTTTGCAGACTTCTTTCTCCCCGTTTTCTCACATCTCCTCTCCAACACAAGCAGGGGTTGGTTGTTTCCTTGGAGTGTTTCCCAGTAAACTCATCAAAACAGATGAAAACTTTAATTAATTCCCTGCTGAATCAGCATGGATACAAATATGCAAAACTACTGCTCTTATTTTAGAATAAATTTTTATCAAACTCCATTCCTCCCACCTCTGAGTAACCACAGCTCCAGCACCAGGGTGAAGTGACTGACTTGTACATAAGTGCATTTTGAGAAGCAGATTCACCTTTGAAGGTTCACCATTTCTGAACTATACATATTACAGTGAAAATTCAAATACTGCAGCAGCCTAATGTCATTACACAGAAATGACTCTGACTCACCTAACTGAAGCCAGAAGGAGAATTAAGACAATGTTCACAAAGAACTTGCTCCTTTGCTGTTGCAGGAACACCAGGTGGACTCAATCTGGATTGTATGTTCCAGGTTCAAAACTTCAATGCCCTATTATATTCGGGAAGTTCTAAATCTACTTCTAATTCTACCCAGGATCCAGGCTCATTTAGATATTAGCTATTCTAGTTTAAGAAACAAAATATATCAGCTGCTATTCAATACCTTTCTCCAATATTTTTTTAAAAAACTTCAACATTAAAGCCAGTTGAAAGCAGTTTACTAGGGCCAGAAAACTACCATAAGACTTGATTTATTATTACATAGAGTTCTGAATTGTTTCAAGTTAATTTAGTTCTCTGTTTAATATTCCCTAAATTTTAAGGAGGATGTTACAATGAAATCTCTTTTTCCTCGTAAGTCTTTCAAAGAAGCATTTTGCTCAAAAATAGGAAGCATTTTGTTCAAACCCCATAGGTATGTTTACTTGTTCATCAATCCCAAATTTTCAAATACCATGTAAACACTTCCCATCATGTGAAGCAATATAAATGCAAATAGGGGGTTTAAATAACATAATGAAAATCTCTGTCTCTGTAGTTAGTCTTGCATTATTTTACATCAAAATTAGTATTTAGGTACATACAGAATCACAGAATATTCTGAGTTGGAAGAGACCCAGAAGTATCATCTGGTCTGACTCCTGACCCTGCACAGCACCATCCCCAAGAGTCACACCATGTGCCCAAGAGCATTGTCCAAACACTCCTTGAACTCTGTCAGGCTGGTGCTGTGACCACTTCCCTGAGTAGCCTGTTCCAGTGCCCAACCATGTTAGACATCCAACCATGGATGTTAGAAGAACCTCTTTCTAACATCCAACCTGAACCTCCTCTGACACAGCTTCAGGCCATTCCCTTGAGTTCTGTTACTGGTCACCACAGAGATCAATGTCTGCCTCTTTCACCTTTACTTATGCATAAATGGCTTTCCAACATGTAGAAAAATATGCAATCAAGCCTTAAGTTTTATCTGTGCTTAAAGCTGAATACATAGACCATATTATGCCTTGAATATTTAAAAATAATTTAAAACTGCAGCCAAAACAAAAACTATAGCGTTGAGTGTTCTCCCGGAGTCTAAAAGTTGATATTTCTCTCACTGACATTTAAATATGTTTATATTAATTAATAAGCACAAAAAAATGGAAGAGGTAATTATGTTATATCAGCTTAGTAGATGAACCCAGGATACCCAGCAGAACTGGGAAGATGGAAAGACCTTGAAAAACAGGGAAAGTATGAAGAAGTGAACTAATTAGGAACTTCCATATTATTATCATCACTGTCAATCAAGTAATAATGAAGTTTTACAATTAACCTTGATGTATTTCAATGGAGGAAGAAAAGGAAACAAATGCATAGTCCTCCTTTGCCCTGTATTTCACATTGTCTGGATTATTGCACTCTCTGAGATGTCCTGTAAATTGCACATACAATCCTTCTTACTGTCTCAGGATTTGCACAATTCATACTTGATCAAAGCAGCTGCAAAACACAACTAGTACATGTATGAGTCTCTCAGTGCACAATTAATGTCCCCACCATGAGCTACAGGATGAGTGTTCTTCCCACAAGAACTATGCTTATCACCCTTGACAGATATATATCAAAATTGGGTACCTACTCATCACAGTGGTGATATAAAAATATCCCACAGTTCAAAAAAGCACAGAAAATGTATCAAGGAAAGATAAAGATACACCAGAGAATACTGCCAGTTTTGCTATTCCTGTACTTCCCAATTTACTGAGTGATAATTCTTCCACAGAAGTCAAGATATTAATTTTCACAATAAAATCCCACTTCTGAGAAAGGTTGCTACAAATAACAAAACTGCTAAGTAGATGTAAGTGGCCCGAGCCTCTATTCTCAGCAATGCCTGGTGGGAACCTGCTGCCTTGGCCAACAGCGGGGGTTGGAGCCAGGAATCTCCAGAGCTAAAAATACATGCAGACATTGCCTGATGAGAAGGGCCTTTTTATAAAGGGTTATGCATTATTCTTGTCAGAGGAAGTTCTTCCCACATGTCTGACAGCCATTAGGGGTTTGAATGAGCCTGTGTGATAGTCACCCTCATGATTGATACTCTGGGGCTGAACTTTGGGTCCCACCAAACTGAAAATGTAAACTGCCACAATTTGAAGCAAAACCCAATGTTTTCAGCAGGTGACTTTAATATATATCACATAAGCTCTGTGGATTGGCCCAGAAGGAGCAATGTCCAAAACACATACCCGCCATCTGATTATAGAAGCAGCCTCTACTACAAGGGTGAACAAGTGAGAACAGGATTGCCTTAAAGCTCTCTCATGCTGATTTAGCCATAAATTAGGCTGTATCTGAGCCTAATTTAGGAAAAAAACAAAACTTATGTAGCAAAACTGAAAGCTTTGAGGGCTACAAATGAAGCCTCAATCTGCCAATACAAACAGGATAAATGGAATTGATTCATAACAATGACAATCAATTTTTAAAGGAAACTTTAAAAGAAGAATCTTTTTTTAGAGACCATCTATTCTTTTCTGACAGTTTATCTACAATCAGAAGACTTTAATTTAGGCATCAATACCATAAGAGAAGAAATATTTTATGAAAAATAAAAATTAATTTCTTCTTTGATCCTAGAGCTTGCCCTCATATACGAAGCAGAGTGTCAAGGCTTTCAAAAGAGAATTTTCAGTTCCAAACTACTGTGTGTATGAAAATTAGTTATACACAAAAAAACCCCAGCATCCTATGTTTGTCTCAGTAACTATGGTGTACTGTGATAGGCTGGAACAATTCAGTGAAGAATACTATTTACAGTGCATTATCTGAAATAAAATGTGATGCAAAAGCAGTCAAAAGAAGAGACGGCTAAGTGTGAAATTTCCTTTGTAGTCAGCTGTTGATCCACAGATGAGTCACTCATAAAGGCTCACTCAGGTTTCATCTCATCACCAGCTCTGAATCTTCTGAAACCTTTTCCAGAGATTCAGTTTAGTCATACACGCTTCAGCCATCATGCCACTTTCAGCAGTGCTACACAGGAGAATACTGAATTCTTCTCTCCCCACTGCTTTTCTTTGTCACCTCTGCAACGTCAGGACACTGTCTGTGCCAATTCCATGCTGCAAGAGCTCTTCTTTCCCTTACACCTGGAGCTATTTGGATCACTGGGTTCAACACATGGACAGTGCTGGACAGCAAGTCATAATGGGAGCATTGAAGCCAACAGACAGCTCAGCAGCAGCAGCTGGTGGAGCCCTCCTCAACACAGCAATCCTTAGTGGTAGTGTATCAGGAATAACTCAGAGAGAAGTACCTAAAAGCCTGGCACTGGAGAGGCTCATCCATAGCAGTGCCAAAATGAGGGTGGCTTGTGCCAGTTTTAGCTTTTCAAACCCATAACCTCTGACGCAGAACAACACGAAAGTATTCATTATGAAAAGGAGTTACTGAGCATGAAGTTATCGCTCTGCAAAGCAATTATCAAATACAACACAAATATACCCACATCTGTGCATTTTGTAGCCTAGAACATTTTTTTAATTTAAACTCCCTAGCTCTACAGTCCAATAAGACTAAGAAAGCATGAAAAGCCCTTTTGCTACTGAAAGAGGAGTGTTTATAACCAAGCCTGGTAGCTTGCATTCCGGACTTCAGTTCTCTGATGTGTAAAAATAGACTACAATAGTAGTATCCATGCTGGTTCTACTTGTTTCCATGGGCTGAAACACTTCTGAGTGGAAATAACATGCCATTTTCCCTGCCTTCTCTTGTTCCCTTTGCCTGAAAGATAGTGTCTCAGCAGCACTGCTAGTCTTAGGAACCATAAAAGCAAAACTTGAACTGAGGGCCTGAGCACCAGGTAATGTGTTGAGCTTCCCCTTCTCTGCAACTGCTGCCTCCCAACACAAGAGACTGTCTACCACACCACAGCCCCTCCTGACTCTGGCTAGACCTGATACAGTAACAGCATTAAGTTGTTCTGTCACTACACCCACAAGTTACAGCATCTGATGTGGAAAATAAATTTATTAGTGTTTATTTATTTATTTGGTTCACTTTATTTTTTTGATCTCTTTTGTTTTGTTTTTCTAGCGCCCTGAGCTAGTATTCTTAATCAGTGACAGGGAGCTCATGCACATTGTTTATAAACAAGCAAATTCAATTACTAAAACAAAACAGCAACAGAGCAACCCAAAATAGTAGCCAGAAATAAACTAATAATAACGCCTTCTTCCAGTTTTATATTTAAACATTTTTCAGTCTCCTTTCCAGCACAGCAAATATTTGACAGTCATGAAATAGCAGTGATAAGTGTAAAGTGGGCTGCCTGCTTTTGGCATTCTCTCTTTCTTTAAAAATGTCACTCAGCCCCAAATCACATGAGATGAGAAGTATTTTCCAGGATTAGAAACCTTCTCTTTCTGAATGGAATTACACTCCATGGAAGACTGAAGCCTCAGCAAAACCACAAAACCAATAATTTCACTGAACTTGCACAAAGTAGTCTTCATGTGTGCCCCTGAGCCTCCTTTACTGTGCAGTACTGGGGTACACTGTGAGCCTCTCCCAGAACATCCAGCACCAGAGTCCCAACTCTAAAGCAACGGTTATTTCCATCAGATTCAATGATTTTCAAGAGCCACCAAAGGAGAGATTGGAAGTTAATCACTCTTTACTATCCCTGAAGTGGTCAGAACCAAGGCTGCAGAGCTTTCAGGTACTGTCTTCCATAGAAAGTATGCTAAAAATTCTAGCATGACTCCAATCCTGCTGAATCCATGGATATCTGTATAGCATGGGAAATGGTGGACATGAACCAGAAAACAGACATTTTCCTGCTTCAAGGCTGTGGTATCTTGAAGTCATGGAAAACTTTGTCCAAAGTAGATCTGTTAGATGTATTTTCCCTGTGATGCACATCTTGAAATCCAGGACCTCTTGCTTGTTCTGAACAATTCCCAATGCCTCGCATTTGCCAGTGTTTCTCAAATGAGAAATTAAAATATGGCATCCTACATCCAATGAATCTTCTATCTATTCTTGTTTTTTGTTTTGTTTCAAAGGAAGATTTCTGATTAGTTCCACCTAATGTTTCTGTCTGTTTCTGTTGCATGCTGGCATTGCTTCTCTAAAAGGCACTGAATCCAGAAACTGCAACAAAGCTCTGCTGAATTCCCCAGCTAAGGCTAGGGGACAAAATGTTTTCTACACAAAAAGGGGACATACCATACTATTTATCCTGTGTTATTTGAACACCTAATATATTCACAGTCAATATGAGTCTATATAATTCTACAATGCATACAGAGTTCTCTTTCACACCTGGGACTCCAAAGAACAAAGTAATACACTCTTCTTTAAACTCTGGTACACTGAATTTGTATCCTTGTTTGATAGAATCATAGAATCTCTTAGGTTAAGAAGTCCCCAAGGTCCAAGTTCATTTGTTAACCCAGCACCATGTTCACCACTGAAGCATGTCCCCATATTACACATCCACATGACTTTTGAACTCTTCCAGTGATGGTGATTCCATCACTTCCCTGGGCAGCCTGTTCCAATGCCTGACTTCCTTTTCTGTGAATAAATGTTTCCTAATATAGAATCTAATCCTTCCCTAGTGCAACTTGAGGCCACTTCCTCTCATCCTGTCACTTGCAACATGAGAGAAGAGACCAACCCCTGCCGCACTACAACCATGTCTCAAAATGTTGCATCTGCACATCTTTTAAATATCTCCAGGGATAGTGATTCAACCACTTCCCTGGGCAGCCTGTTCCAATGTTTGACAACCCTTGCTGTGAAGAAATTTTTCATTCATGCACAGTTGATATTAAACCAGCAGAAAAAGCAGAACAGTTCATGATATTTGCTTGGGATACTTCAGAAACAAAACAAAGGTTGTAAGTCAAAAGCCGGGAAAAATGTGGTATGAGCAGATCCAGGATATAAAAAGAGCATAAACTGAGTAAAAAAATATACATTTTCATTAGTTAAGGTACTTATGATTATTTTGAGAATGTAGATAAATTGATCTCAAGATAGAAGAACTGTCAGACAAAGGATAGTATTGGATCCATTCACTCATGTATTTGTACTCTTGTACTGAATTATGTAAATCATTTGAATGGATGAGATACACCAGATGGCTTCCAGCAGAAGAATTAAACCTTAGTGCATACATCTGCATTACCTGCTTGCAGTTAAAATCTTCTCCACGGCTTTCAATTTGGATACTCCTTTATTTCCCATCTGTATTTTTTTATTATTATGACTATTTATTTTTCCAGTAAAGAGAATTTGTTTGTCCTGATATCTTAGTTCTAAGTGGAGCTGCCAATTGTGCTGAGAATCTAGTTTCATAATACAGTGGACTAAAATGTGTTTATTGGTTCAGAATTGTTTCACATATATGAGTGCTGATAATTAGGTGTAGTTCTGCGTTACATTTACTATGGCAGACAAAATCATTAAGATAAACAAATATAGTTTGAAATTACTTTTATGATACTGGTTTTAATAAACAGGTAGTAGTTTTGTCACTGTGAACCCAGGTCTAATTTATAGCTGATAGGAAAAAACCCCAACAGTCTTACTCAACAGAACTGAATGAAAAAGCCTCACTGGGAGCATTTTATTAAAAAAAGAAAGTGTTCTATTCAAAATTACATGGCTTCTTAATGTCAGGTACTGCTGAATACAGTGAGTTTTTCTTCCAAAGATTAAAAAAGGAGGCATTCACCAGATAAAGTAATACTCCATGCAAGGAAATAGGCTGGAGCATAATCAGCACAGACCTTGCCAATACCATGCTTCAGAAATCAATCTGAAAATTTCTCTAGGACTTACTTACATTTTCTTGCTGGTCTTAAACAGCAGCAGATGACAATGCCACACACAGCATTGAACTATGCTGGCCAATTAATTAGCATGGCAGAATTAATCCTTGTTTTGTTCTTTCCCATGGTAAGTGCATCTCCTCTAAGTGAAGTGAGGAAAGGTGTGCTCAGATCCTGGATTCGCTTACATAGGAAATGTACACAGATACTTAAAATCACAGTTAGATTATATGTGATTTAGACAAATAAATGCATTTGTAGAACTGAGCCTTTATTTTCAAGCTAGCTTCCCTCCCACTGTCTTCTTCTTAAACTTACTTGTCATACAGATCATACTTACACATCTGCATGCCTACATATATTCTTCTACGTTGGTTCTTGAAAATGAAAGTGGCCAAGTTTGTCCACAAAAAGATGTGGTTAGTTGTCACCAGAAGGTGATGTTTTTACGCCAATATTTTTGGGGTTTTTTATACCGATAGTCTTTGCAAAGTAAAAATACAGAGAAGATATATAAATTAAAGAAACCTACCCGACTGCCTTCAAACCTTGAGCGATCGTTGTTTGCCTTTGTTGTTTTCTCTGCAAGTTTCTTCTGCCTTTGAGGGCCTTTTCCAAAAAAAATGTAGTTGACAAAGGCGTATTCAAGTAAGGCCAAGAAAACAAACACAAAGCAGCCCATGAGATACATGTCAATGGCTTTAACATATGGAATTTTAGGCAAAGTCTCTCGCAGGTGAGTGTTGATTGTTGTCATAGTCAGCACAGTTGTAATTCCTACACAAAGAAAAAAGATCACATATCTTACAACTCCAAGAATTCAATTTTATTTTCCTTCTTGGCAAAAACCCTGTCAGTGGGAAGAAGCTTAAAAATTTGTAAAAGATGTTTTGAGGGTGACATCACTACAAAAAAACCTGCAAAATTAAAAATTGATGCATTATTATTCTCTTACAATTATTTCCTTCCTATGAGAGGGGGAACAGCTAACAAGGGGGTCTGGCACCACTGCCAAAAGTTAACAGAGCTTCATGGAAGCCAGGGCAGCTCTACTGAAAATCTCTTCCATGGAGACCAAACTGATGTGCAACAAGAACAGTGTTCACACAGATGGTGAAAGACTTCTCCCACAGTTTTAACTTTCTAAGAGTTAGGCAGTTGGTTGATGTCAGTCCTATAAGGTCTCCCTGTAGTAGATGGGGAGAGACAGGTACCTTTCTAGAGCAGTTCATCCCATCTATTTTAGATACCTATTTCAGGAAAGGACAGTATATAAATGGAATTTGAGATGACTAATTTGGAGCAGTAGGCTAGTTACACAGAAACAAGTAAGGTGAGCAATGAGAGACAGACAGGTATGTGAATTTTTGGGAAGAAGAAGGAGGGAGAGCAGCATTTTTATAGCAACAAACTGGACACTAATAAAATATCTACAAAATATATCAACCTTATATCAAGGTATTTATCTAAGGATGGACTTAGCACCTGAAAATATATTACAGAGCACTGTTTTGAAAATCTGGAAAGGAAAGTAAATTTATTGTCAGTCTGCTTGAATTCACAATAAACTGCCAAGATCTGTATCTCTGCTGGAAATTCTATGGGAATTGCAAATCACAGGTTGCTGAAAACATTGATTTGTGGAATAAGTCTCATTTCAAGGCAAGTCATTCTATTAGGTCTCCTCCATTACTATTTACTTTGATTCCATAATTATACCGTCAGTTTATAAGTAGTCACTAAAATACAGGCAGAACAAAAATAAAGGATGAAATAAAATTGCTGCCATATAATAAAGCACAGCTTCTTTTAACTGAAGAGATAAAAATAAAGACAATGTAACTCAAAATCAAGCTGTTGGTGTCACTCCAGGGAACTGTATTAATACCCTATGAGATTGTGTAAGATATTTTTGATATTTAGTAGGTTAGTGTCATGTGGTTTTCAGTGCTTTTCCTCTAAACTGTGAAACAAGTGTGCATTGATGCCAGATGTCTGGTGACTCAGAAGATTAAGCACACTGAATAGAAAGGTGGCCATCACTAACCAAAGGGAAATACATTCCCTGGGAGATGCTGAAACCCTGTGGCCAGATGTCCTTCTGAAGCTCAATAATTTATTTTAAAGCACAGCTGGAGGAGAAGAAGCTGACACTCCCATAAGACAAAAAATAAAATAATCTTGTGATTGTAGTCCTTCACACAAATGAGGACTCTAAAGATTATTCTTCTCCTATTCAAAGGACTGAATTTGGGAACTCCTAGGGGTAACTAGCAAAAAGTTGAGAGAGCAGAATTGATAGAATTGAATATTGAGATCCAGCCCTATATCACTGTCTGTCTGCAGTGTCCATAGCACATAGTCTCTGGAACGAGCTGGCCTTTGCTCTGTACCTTGGCTTTGCTCTGGAGGCAACTATTTGGTTCAGTGCAGCAAGGGATCAGGCACAGGGGCAAAACATGGGAGTGGATGAATAGAATCAGGCTCTTGCAGAGAATACAGACTTCTTGCAGGGGTTGAGTAAAAGTTTGTGTCTCAAGAATTGCATAGGGAATGCTCCCCCAAACACTTGGGAAATCAGGTATACCTTCTCTGTACTGCACTTTTCAGAGCCAATCATATATGTCCAAAGGTGATATATTGCCTTTAAACTTTTATACCACTTCACATTAGGATGCCATGTAAGTTCACAGACACAACATAACTGGGAGCAGCTGTTGCCTCCCCCAGAGGCAGGAAGGCCCTACAGAGAGACCTCAACAAATTAGAGGACTGGATGGGCAATCACCAACCATGTGAAACTCAATAAGGGGAAGTGCTGAATTCTGCACCTGTCAATGTACAGACAGACTGGGGAACAAGAGGCTGGAGAGCAGTGCTGCAGAAAGTGCTGGGGGTCCTGGTGGATGGCAACCTGAACATGAGTCAGCAGTGCCCTGGCAGCCAGGATGGTTAACCCTGCCCTGGGGTGTATCAGGCACAACATGGCCAACTGTGCAAGGGAGGGGATTGTCCTGCTCTGCTCTGCACTGGGGCAGCCTCACCTTGAATATTGTGTGTAGTTTTGGGCACCACAATATAAAAAAGATATTGAACTACTAGAAAGTGTCCAATGGAGGGCAATGAGGATGGTGAATGGTTGTGAGGGAAAGCTGTATGACAAGCAAGTTAAGTCACTTGGTCTGTTCAGCCTGGAGACCTCATCATTGCAGTCTACAACTTCTTCATGAGGGGAAGAGGAGGGACAGTGACTGATCTCTTTTCTGTGGTGGCCAGTGACAGGAGGCAAGGGAATGGATGGCCTGAAGTTGTGTCAGGGAGGTTTAGATTAGATATTAGAAAAAGGCTGTTCACCCAAAGGGTGGTTGGGGACTGGCAGGCTCCCCAGGGCAGTGGTCACAGCACCATCCTGACAGAGTTCAAGGAATGTTTGGACAATCCTCTTGGGCATATGGTGTGACTCTTGGAGATAGTCCCATGCAGGGACAGGAGTTGGTCTCCCATGGGTCCCTTGTGAGACCTTCTAACTCACTATTTTCTGTGATTCTCTTATACCAGTTTAAGACTAATAAGAGGGAGTATTCAAAGGAACATAAGATTAGACCCGTGATACTAAACTTTATTACACAAACGCCATGGACATAATCATCAAGGCACTAATTGTTTTCTGAGAAGAAACTATTAGATGGATTTTTGTCCTCTCAAAAGGACTTTCTACCAATTGGAAATAGAACATCTGGTCTCCTGAGCTTGCCTTGTACTCACTGATTTTTGTTCTAATATTTGTCTTACAGTACTTGATGAACTTGTGCTACACAGAAATGGGCCACATGAGATAGTCTTTCTCCTTAAACAAGGAAAAATCTCATGAACCTGTAACAGAAGGGCATGGAATGTCACTGGGTATGGTAACTTCTGTCAAACCATCTGTTCTCTGCAGTCCTGGCCAGTATGTATCTAGATGCTGACAGTTGTGTTTGAAGTGCTGCCCTCACTTGGTCCACCTGGGTGGATCTCTGCTATCCAGTAGCTCATTTATGAACACATCAGAGATGTTTGGGCTCTATGCCTCACTTCCTATTAAGCTACTACTTAGCTTCAAGCTGCTTGCTAAACAAACACTGGCTGCTGAGAGGTAATGCCAAACTGTGTCATGCCCATATGCACCAGCTAATCCTCAGTATATGGAAAATTTACTGCACAGTGACTGCAGTTAATCTACCATATCTCCAGCTACCCAAATTCAGATGCTGGGGTAATATGTTGCACAAAGGTGGCTACCCTGCCTGCTTGGGTATGTGGGGCCTTGGGAGACATGGGGTAAGGAAAAAGGGAATCATAGGGACATGGGTTGGAGACTGTGTTTGCTGTGGTACATTACAGAAAAATAAATGAACTAGGAAGTTTGTTCCTGTTTTAAGAAAATAAGAGAATACAGCAGGAAGATAGTACAAACTTAGTGACAAGTTTTGGGTAGGAAGGTATGTGTAACTGAGAAGCACAGGGTTGAAGACAGGATTTGGGACAAGATGAGAGGCAGAAGTAGCTGTAAGGATTTATAGATCCATTTCATCCTCCTAAGCTAAAGCTATCCCTGAGTATGCTTCTGCTAAGGATGAAATATTTGCTGTGAGATGTTGTTATAGAATCTGTCTCGGTTCCAGTCAGGACAGGGTTAATTTTTGTAGTATCCAGGAGAAGGCATGGCTAGGACCTAGAGGTTATTCTATACCACCTCACATCATTGCCAAAGGTTGCAGGAAGGGAGTGTTTTTCTGGGAGGAAAGCTTCTTTTCAGGTTGGCGCAAGTGTGGCCGCCATTGAGTCACGAGTTCCACAATGAGTATTTTTGCCTGTAAATCACTCTCTGTTTTGTACAGTTTTGTTATTAGTATGTTGCTGATCCTGTTTATTTTCTTGTCTCATTGCTGTTTCCAATAAATTGTTCTTACCTCAGCCTGGGATCTTTTCCTTTTGTGCTTCCAATTCTCTCCAGCCACTTGCAGGGGGAAGGGGGATGGGGACAAGCAAGTGGCAGTGTGGTTTTAGTAGGAGCTCTGAATTGGAGAAAACCATTCCTAAACTGTGACAGAATCACAGAATGGTTTGGCTTGGAAGGGACCTTAAACACCATCTAAGTTCACTGCCATGCACAGGGACCTTCCACTAGATCAAGTTGCTCAAAGACATCTAACTTGGCCTTCAACACTCCAAGGGATGGGGAATCCAAACTTCTACGGGCAACCTACCTGTTCCAGTGCCTCACCACCCTCACAATCAAGAATCTCTTCTTAATCTAAATCTACCCTTTGACATTTTGAAGCCATTCCTCCTGTCCTGTCACTACATGTCCTCGTATGAAGTCCCTTTTCAGTTCTCCTGTAGGCCCCCTTTGGGTACTGGAAGGTGCCATAAGGTTACCACAGAGCCTTCTCTTCTTTAGACTAAACAAAACCAAGTATCTTGGCCCGCCTTGACAAGAGAGGTGCTCCAGCCCCTGATCCCCTTCATGGCCCTTCTCTGGACTCACTCACTTCACTCCAGAAGGTCCATGACCTTACATTTTGGACACCAAACCTGGATTCAGTATTCCATCTGGGGTGTCATGAGAGCAGAGTTGAGAAGACTCATCTCCCTCACCCTGCTGGCCACACTGATTTTGGTGCAACCCACACACAGTTGGCTTTCTGGACTGCAAGTGCCTATTGCTGGGTCGTGTTGAGTTCCTTGGCAACCAACACCCCAAGCCCTTCTCCTCAGGGCTGTTTCTCAATCCATTCTCTACCTATCCTGTACTTGCAATTGGGATTGCCTGACCCACATGCAGGATTTTGCACCTGGCCTTGTTGAACTTCATGATGTTCATCTCTCAAGCTTGTCAAGGTTCTTCTGGATGGCACTCCTTCCCTCCAAAGTGTCAACTGCATGATTTTCTAGTGACCTTCCTTTATTTAAAGGATACCTTGATCTGAAAAGTTCTTGGGCAGGAATCACATACCTGTGCCAAATCCAAGTTTTTCTGTCATGAGGTAAATGATACTTTAAGCTGTCATAAACATGCACTTAACATACCATGTACCTTGAGGGTTAGGTGGCCTGATGTGGTCCACAGCTGATGTGCCCCTGTGCACTGAATTAGCAATGGTTCTTGAAGTCTGTTCCTGCCAGTGTCAGTTAAAGCACCAGGACCTCAGGAGGAGGCTTGGAGCCACATTTATCCTCCCACACTGAGCTGGACTGAAGCCCATGCTCAAGTATCATTGTGGAGCTGGTCTCCTGGATGAATTTACTGACAACATTAACTTCGATGAGACCAAGTCTGGGACCTGTATGAGCAGCTCATGTCAGAGATTTGTAGCTACACTCTTGCATGCAGGGGAAAACATCACTTTTGAGGCAATCCTAGATGACATGATTTTGACGCAGATTGTTTTGGAATTTCAAAACACTGACATCACGTTGTAGTTTTTAACAACCTCTGAAGGCTACATTAAGTCTGACATTTTAATGTCCCACTCATTCTTAGCACATACCAAGGGCAACTCTTGCTGCTGATGCATCATAATTGATCCAGAATGACACCCATGATAAAATGGTAATCAGTATGGAGGGCATGTAGGTTTGAAGAATAAAGTAGCCAATATTTCTCTTCAACCTGAAGCTCAGTGAGAGTCTTGGATAGGCACCTGAGAAAAGAGGGAGGAAAACACCATTATTTATACCGAAGGAAAGACACTTGTAGATAGCTGCCTTCAGTTTCTGCAGAAACTAAAGCATGCACATTTTGTGGGGTAGTATGACATCTGCAGAACAGTAGGGATGACACCTTCACTGTATTACTCATTGGTATTAAAAGAAACCTTGGAGTGAATACAGTGATTGCCAAGTAATTTGTATTTGGGAAGAAAAGAGAGACAGTAAATTACTTTGGACTATTGAACAGATAGGTGAACACTGATTAGTTTTTAAAAACAAATGCTTAGGTCTCCAAGTAAAATGCTTATCCAAGTGCACAGTTTTCTGTGTAGAATTAATATGGAGAGAATAAGTAACGTGCATAGTTTTTCATTTACAATGAGGAGTTGTTCAAGAGATGAGACTTCTTAATTACATCTGAATTATAAGAAATGTGTGACCTCTGGCGTCAAAAATAAATTGTAATGAATTCCACTAAAGGAAAAGCCTTCAGACTACATCCTCTAACATTGATTACAGCTGGCCCAAATTTTTCTTCCGAACATATTTTAAACAAAAAAAAAAATTGAATTTTGTGTGTGTATATATATCATTCATGAACAGTTACAATTCTAAATATACTATAGATGAATATATTTAGAAATTTCAAATTGTTAAAAATAATTGTGACTTTTTTCACTGAATGCAAAGATGATTAAATCTGAGTACAGCTGTATAAGAAAAAGGTAGTCATTCACACATTAGCTGCATGATTTCAGTGTTCACACTACCAGTCTTAGATATACTTCTAACAGATCATCTAAAAGATCTAGTTAGTCAACATCCTAAAAAAATTCAGCACATACCAAGAACCCAACCAGATATTAGAATACTTCCCACCCATTCTAATGCAAATATGTAAAATATATGAAAGATTACAGCTAGAGAAAAATGAAAAACTAAAAACCTCTCTTTAAATTATATTCATATGTTTGCATGTGAGCTTAAGAAACTACATTTGCCCATGAAGACATGAATGATGGATTTCCAAAGAAAGAAAGGGAAAAGGAATAGAAAACTGCAGATTTCTCTTCATCACATTTCTGATAGTTTGTTACATTTTGAGTCATATGACAGAAAAAAGCCACACCATTTCCAGGCAGCAGGAGCATCAAGGTAATATCAAACTTCTGCAAATATCCTTAACTATTGTATCAAATGATCTCAGAACAACTATCATTGGGAAAATAAATATCTGGTAGGTGATTCTCGTTGCTGTGATTACTTCAGTCAGTAGTACTTTTTTCCAGAATGAAATGCCTTTTTGTTCCACACACCAATAGAAGTGTATTGGTGGAATCAGAAGAATTTATTTCATCCTGATCAGACCAAGGTTTTCTACTGTCTGAAGCAATTAACACAATTTTCAGCAAGCAAACATTTATACTTGCTTCACATCTTCATTTTCCAATGAACAATGTTTCATTTGAAAACACAAATTCTCTCATTGAAACCAGGCCTGCATTTTTGCAAAGCTTAACTTTTTCATTTGGATGCTTATGAAAATGTTCCTGTGGCCTTGTGTGTGCAGGCTATATAAATAAAACAGGAGACTGTAATGAAATATATAAACACTGCCATTGTGAAATACATTAAAAATGCAGCAGACCTGATCACCTTTCTGCAGTAAGAGTAGAGCATCACACAGAAATCTTTATAAAGCTCTGCTGAGAAAAATTATTTCATATAATACACCACCCACTCAAAGGATTCTCTATAAATGAGTATAAAACTTTCCAGATGTCCTGGCCAGGTCTGGATATCTGTGGAATATTATTGGTAGAGATGACAATTGAAAAAATCTCCCATAAAATACCGATTCTTTGATTAAATAATTTGAAGGATTAACTCAGGAAAGTTCAGTAGAACTGAATCACTAGGAAAATTTAGAGAAAGAAGAGAGAACTTCACTGGTGATAAAGCACAGAAAATGGTGTGGGTGAAAGAGGTGTGTATCAACAGGGGAGCGAATAATGTGTCACATATGTTAGTAATGTTCAGTAATGAAATCCCAAACTTGGAAACTGTGTAAGAAAGTGAACTTTAGACATTTATCTTGAATGCTTCACCTGTGACCATTATCCATTACCTCAACACCATTTCTGTTTAATTAGGTGAGGTAATTACTGAAACTAGTGAGGTCTGGCCTTAAAGGAGGACTCCCCAGAGAGCTGACCTCAAGGCCAGACACACCAACCAAAATTTGCTTCAAGCACCGGGTTCTCTGTCCTGAAGTTAGAACCCCAAGAATCATGTCTGGGGCCAGGGCTGTCAGTGCTTTCTGTCTTCCTGCTCTAGAGTTGGAGTTGACTGTAACAGAGAGATTCAGTTGCTAATCTGATGGTGCCCTGATCCTTTTGAGATGCCCTGTGACACCTCTGACACCAGCAAACAGCTGATGGACATGATATACCCCCTACATCTTTTTGATCAGCACGGGGATACTACGAAGACTGCTTTGTACCCTCTCAAATAGCAGCTGATTAAGCAACTCACTTGAGCTGCTTATACATGAGCTTGGTGTCTAAGCTCCAGTTCATCCAGTCAATCCAGCAAATGAAACTTAGAGAATTATCCACCACCTCCTAAAATGGACTCCTATAGGTTTACTGAATTTGTTTCCAGACTCCACCAACCGTATGAACTAGATTCTGACCAACTCAGACCAACTAGTTCAAATGTAGACACTGAAATTACATTCACCATAAATCAGAACAAGGTTATTCCAAACCCTGCAAGTCTCAGAGTAGTTTTGATGGTGTGAAGTCCCCAGGCAATCTAAACAAAAGTCTTGCTGGCATTACAGCTGCTTACTGCAGTTGACACGTAGAGTATAGACTTTGTTAGGGTCAGGTTGAAATTGAAACATGAACTGGTAGTCTCATTTTTTATCATACCACATAGCCAGGGTTCTCCTTTAGGTACCTCTCCCTGAGACTATAAGAGTTTAGACTACTTTCAAGTGAATTGCTTTTCTGTCTTCAAAAATTATCTATTGACTCTGTGTCCAGCCTGCTATCTCTGCTACAGTATCTCACCTCCAGCAAACAGGCCACAGGAGTCTGTGGATAAAAAAAATTAAAAGAAGGGCCCATCCTTATTTCCCGTAGTTAATTCCTTGTCTTTGTCTGAATGGCTAAAGCTCAGTGAAAAGGATGGGTCCTAACCTTCATGGAGCAAGGAATGTAAATCCAGATCTTTATTTATCTAAAAGGGATCCATTCTGTGGATTCTTTATTTAATATAAGTTGACTTCTCAGTAAGCTCAACAATTACACTGTTACTTATCTGATTATGATTTGTCAATTAAGGCTCAGTACATTTAGAGATTAATTACCAGGAAATTCTAGTTGTTAAAATTTTTGAGATGTTTTCCTTTTTACCTTGTTTTGCCTTGTTATCCTTCCTCCTATCTTATATAACATGTTGATGTATATAGGCTAATTTAAATACTATAGGAATAACAGAATTTTGCCAGAAGTATTTAAATCCAACAGTATTGTGAATGAAAGTATGAAAATAAATACTTAATCAATACTTCAGCTTCAAATATTCCTTTTTCACATATTTGGGCACTTGATAAAAAGAGATTACTTTTTTCTGTTCCAATTTCATTAAAAGCTAGCAAGCTGAAATATCTGGCTTCAAGGCTAAATTAGTCTCTTGCTGTTTTATCAAAGTATGAAACAAGATAACAGAGTTGGTCAGTTACAGAATTCTTATTTTAAGATGCTCTTCTGGGAAGGTTTTTTGGCTAATTGGAAATGTACTTTACGTACTGATCTTACAGAATACAGCAAATATTTCATTTTCAAATCTTTTGAGACTACCCTCCTCTTACCAACAGGTTGCTAATATGGCTTTGAGTGCTATATGACTTTGAAGCTTTTAGGTGGTGTTTTACATATCCCCATTCCTGTTCATTATCTAAGCATTCCCAGATAACAAACCTTTAGGAGGCAGATTCAGGTAACAGACAACACTACATTTGGGGTGTCTGAATGCAGATATTTGCACATGGGTGATGCATGAGCTGTTAGTGGAAACCATGGAGATACAGACTTAGAGCCAGCTGACTCTAAGGGTGTGATTTAAATGCTTATACTGAGGTGTCCAAGGCCATTTGAGATGTGATAGGCTAAAGAAGAGCAGAACAGAACACTACTTAAGTAATCAATACGGAAGTACTAGATGGTGAACACAGGACAGGGCTGTAAGATGCCAGAACAGCAGCCTAAATGCTAACCAGGATCTTTTACAGCAGCTCAAGAAGCAGCAGATTGTTATGTTTAGGCAACTGAACATTGTCTTAAAATATTCATTTGAGAAAACAGAGGTATTCAAGAGTTGAATAGCTCTTTAGGCTTCTCTGACAGCACTGACTGGATAGCACTTGACTGTAGGCTGAATTCAGTTACTGACACATGGGCATCCAGTGCCATTTAAATATCTTATGGTATCCTGCATGGCCTTCAGTTGGTGTTAAAGGGATAATCAAAACCAGGTATTTCTTCTTCATAGCATTTTAAAAATCATGAATAAAGGGAACACGGTATTGTACATGGCTTTGCAGATACTTTCTAGACACCTGAAGGTTTACCTAATTCACAATCAAGTGTTTTCTTTTTTTTCAAAATACATGACCATACTTGTTTCTCCACTAATCTCAGGTATGCCATTTTCTAGATTTTCACTCACACTTGCTTATTTTCTAGAACTCTCTTCTATTTCTCCATTATTGCCTTCCAGAGTGCTACCCTTAACCACAAATACCAAGCTTAAGCATTATCGATGTAAATCAAAATTCTTTTTATGATGAGATTTGTGGTTTTGTTTGTTTCTTTTCTTTTGCTCCCAAAAAAGATCTTATTGGCTCATGTCCAGTCTGAGATCAACAACAACCCCTATATTTCTACACACAGAACCCTGGCATAACCTGACATTCTCTAGCCTTAATTTGGATAGGAATAATTAGTTGCATGGATGCTGTATATTGAACTTGCCTGTACTGAATTTTATACTCTTTTTCAGACACATTTTGCTAATTCGGCATGACAATTTTTAACTTCCATTCTATACTTCAAGAGGCATGCAGTTCCTGAAGAATTCATGCAGCTCCACCCAGATTTCTGCCATCAGCAATGGGGGTTTTCCCATACTTATCATTGCTTCTCAGTAGTAACTATGGGAACAGATTTTTTCCCTTTGCCTAAGTTACACAAGATTATACAGCTCAGTTTCTCTTGAAGGATAGGAGAAATAACTAATCCAAAAGCTGTTTATGGCATGACTCTGAAGTCTTCTTTTAGTTTTATTCAATCAAAGCACACTAGGACTGAAATCTCTGAAATGTTCACTGAGATATTGCACTCAAAGAACTAATATCTCCCCCTGAGACTTCTATAACCTCAAAGCCAAAAACATGCTGAACTTGTTTTCCAAAAAAAAAAGTAGAAACTGGCCCTAATTACTAGGAGTGTAAGAAACTCTTAAGAAGAAACTTGAAAAGCGTCTGCTGACTTTATGTATCTGATTTGCTGGCATGCTTTAGATTTTGATTTAAACATGTGGTTTTGAGAAACAAATGTGATGTTTCCCTGCAAGAAAATACTTGTCATAAAATGTCATAAATAATCCAGCATTTTTATAATGTCCTGTATCAAAGCAACAGTAAATTCAGTATTGTGTCTTCATCAGTAAAAAAAATTAAATGTTTCAGAAAATGGTACAAGAAACATGCTGTTCTCTGTTACTCCCTAATGCCAAGCTGTTTTAAACCCTGAAGTATGAGACTTTTTTTATTCCTTTCACTAGTTTTTTAAGAGCCATTAATATTCTGAACATTTGGTCAGTCACAGAAATGTGTGCTCCTAGTTTTTAGTCTCTCTTGCATTTGTCACATATCTCTTTGGATTTCTCATTTTCCTGATTTTTACAAATCTCTGATCTTTACATTATGAAGTCATGCATTTAGTGAAATATATCATACTGAACTAAAATGTGGCCTTGGACTATCATAAAAGTCACTCCACAAATAAATTCTCTTCATTTTCATTGTTATCTAAAAGACTCTTCCTACAAAAGCATATCCAGTCCTGTGGAGGGGCAGGCAAGCCCTGGCTACCAAAGGTGACAGGCAGGATATAGGATGAGAGCAACTGATTCTCTATAGAAAAAAAAAAAAAAAAAAACTTCCATTCACAATGGTAAACAAGAACAGCAGCAACTGGCAAACCCCCTCATACTAATTTCAATCCCAGCAATATTTACATTTTTTTCTGAAATACAAGTTGTGTTTCTGTGTACTTTGAAACAGATGCTGTGTCCAAAGAGTGGGTGAAGTGATGCTTACAAACATGATTGAGCTGTGCTTCATTTGTTCCAGTGTGCTGAGACAGATGGAACAGCACACTCCTGTGGCCTGAACAGCACTGAAAATCTGAAGGCCTCCAATAATGAGCCAAATGATGGCCCCACATGTGGTGATGGCTTTTTGTGTTGCTTTGGTTTTGTCACACATGTTCCTATTTTGGCATCTAACACCAAATACGTAAATCAACCTTGCACTTTGTAATCTAAAGACATCCAGTGCTGTGAGTTACTACTAACTTTTATTCCATCTTCAAGGAAACAAGTAGGGATGTAATTTCAGCTCCTAATAATGGTGACAAATGCACTGGATGGCTATGTATAGCCATCCATGTACTATATATCCATCAATACAAATCAAGAGATAAAAGACATTACATTCACTATATAACAACAAAAACAAACATGCACTGAAAAGTTCCAGGGAGGTGTTTATAAAATTGGTGGCTTTTTGACCTAGCATGCCAAAACACATTTATGTATGATTGGTTACCTTCTAGGCTACATTAAAAATCATGATTTTGGGGTGGATGATTTAATATTTATTTAGATCATAGATATTTAGGTGTCTAGTTAAGTATCACATCCATACATGAAAAAGAAAACTAAACATGGGGGCAAAGAATCACAAAATGGTTTGGGTTGGAAGGGACCTTAAAGACTACATAGTTACAACCCCACTGCCATAGGCAGGGACACCTTTGACTAGACCAGGCTCCTCAAAGCCCCATCCAACCCTGCCTTCAACACTTCCAGGGATGGAACATCTACAACTTCTCTGGGTAACCTACTGTCTCAGCACTGCTACTGTCTCAGCACTCTTACAGTAAAGAATTTCTTCCTGTATCTAATCAAAATATACCCTCTTTCAGTATGAAGCCATTTGCCCTTGTGCTAACACTACGCATTTTTGTAAAAAATCCCTCCCTAGCTCTCTTTTTATCCACATTAAACACTGGAAGGCTGCTAGAAGATTCTCTTCTACAGGTTTAACCCCAACTCTCACAGCCTGTTTTTATTGGAGATGCGCTCTAGCCTCCTGATCATCTTTGTGGCTCTTCTTTGGACTTGTTCCAACAGGTCCACATCCTTCTTGTGTTGGAGGCCTCAACACAGAGCTGAATGCAGTACTGAATGCAGGTCTGGAATTTTCATGGGGTCCTACCTTCAGGATTTATCAAGTAATTTCTTTATCCAAACATGCAACACATACATATCGTGACTGCTAATATTGGTTGATTATTATTAATAAACCAGTAATTTTTATGCACAGGAAAATTAAACACTAAATGGGCAAATGGCAATACTTGCCTGTGGCAAAGACAACATTCTTTGACACCAGTCTGTATTCCACGATAGAGAACTGAGGAAGTTCAATCCTTTCCACACCAGTGACTGCATTATCTCCACCTCTCCAGTAGAACTCTATGTCATCAGTTGTGTAGCCATCTGCAGGCAAAGCAAGGAAGTCAGAAATAACAGTGGACTCAAACATAGCTTCAAACATGCAGCTTGTCATTTGAGACAACAAAAAGAATTGGAACAGCTGGAGAGCTGTATGGTATTTTGCCTGTGGGAAGGTCTCCCACATTGCTACACCGTTACAGTCTGCTTGGGAATTTTAGGCAAAATAGTCAGCTTTCTTTTTATTTTATCTTTTGTTATCACTCATATATTATTCACTAATGGTCACAGTGAGAAAAAAACACTAGCCAAGACTTAGGATACCAAATGCACTGAAACCAAATGTATATTTACACTGATAATCACCAGGAGAAGGTTGATTATTCATGGAAGACAGAGAAACAACTGGGGCAGACCTTTCCCACTCACAGTAAACTGTGAGTTGCATCATTTCCACTAGTGAAGAACTAGAGCTGAATATGGAATATATACGAGTATTTTCTCTATATGGCCCACAATTTCCAGCCAGTGGCAGAAATGGACCAGGTACTTCTGAAGTGCAAATATACACCTGAATACTGCAATCCTAGGATATGACTAGATGAAAAAGAGAATGCTGTTCTTTTTGCAATATAATTTCAAATCATAAATGGGGTCAATCTGAAAGCCCAGGGTAGGTCCTGCACCAAGATGATCCATACATAATAAAGCATACTGAAAGAAAATTGTATCACAGTGTTTGCTCTCTTAAAAATAAATCTGATAAAAATACAAATATTCATCTCTCGTGTTGAAGATAAGCATCCAGCCACTACCTCTGCCAAGTCAGGTAGGAATACTAAATGATTTCATTCTGTCCTAACATCATTTTTCTAGGATGTATTCATCTACCTAGAAATGGATGATTTATATCTCTTAATAATTCAAATAAACAGACAAACAAAAAATCCAAATAGTGATAATTACATGATTCAAATAGTGTTTATAGACACATGTGTAAATATTACACAGTTTTATAAAACAAAAACCTAGATCCAAACTAGATTTCACATGCATCTTCTTAGGTACGTACAGCTTTCTATTTCCAGAGTACAGTTTTGTTCATCTAATGGGTATCTTCTCAAGTCCATCATGCATGCTGCAGTGGTTGTGATTCTGAAATACAAACATCAAACAGTTTTACTGTACAGCCAGTAATCCAGGTTTTGGGTGATGGGGTTATTTATCTTCCAAAGTGAGGACCCTCTGAAGAATAGCTTACAATACCGGAGAATCTGGTCCGTATTTTTACATTGAACAGCAGCCTAATAGAGCAGCAATTTCACTGACTTTCAGTGGAACAACTCGCTGTGAATTACCCTTATGCAACCTGCCCCTTTGGGGTTCAGTGGACCTATCCTCATATGCAAATATTACATGAACATTTGCTGAGATTAAAAGATACAACTTTATAACAGAAACCATGAAGTGAAAATAGTCTGCCACAAATGTCAAAATGATTACAGCTGCATGAATAACTGATTTCTTGGTTTTGTGGTAGGTCTAAGAAAAAAAAAAAACAACCTGAAATGTTGAAAAAAAGTTTTAAGTCCAGCCAATGCTTTGTTTTAAATTTTACTTCCCTGGTTTTCAAATTTAGAGAGGATTTTGCTGTGAAGTTCCATATTGAATTTTAAGTTTCTCCTCAAGTAACAATGCACTTTTGCTTCTCTGTCTAGTTAACCATTTTGCACCCTAAGAACAGTTTTGCAAAACATTTCACTATTGATGAATCATCATTATTTATCAACCTCTTGTATATCAGGGGAATCAACAATAAACATGTGCAACCAAAACAACTGTCTTAACAGTGTCACACAGCACTGTAACTTTATTTTGTAATTAATGGATTTATACATTTGTACTAACTCTAGACAGATATAACCATATGCTCATAGTTAATCTGCAGAATATTTTGATGTTTTTCTGAATCACAGCCTTCACCAAGGATATGTACATTATTATGCATCATTGTTTTTATAATGATTTCATATAAATTTCTTGTTTAAATTATCTTCTGAATCTGATTAGCTCCATCCCTTACTGATCCTTTTTTGATATAAACAAGACATGGATCTAGCACAGGGTTTGTTCCTAAACAAATAATATTCTAGTGATAATTTATGTTAATAAATACAAGATGGGAAAATGTCTTAAATGAACTTCTAAAAGCTGGAACTCTCAATGTTAATGTTTTTTTCATGTGTTTTCTCTGAAGTTCTTTCTTCTACCCATTAACCTTCTCAAATAACACTCTTCTAATCTGGTAAACTACTTTAAAATTCCAGGGCAATGTTTCCAGAGAAAAAAAGTAGTTACATGCATTTCTTCACATCTTTCACAGTAAAAAAAGTTGTTATTATGAATGTTCACTCCAATCTCAAAGAAAAGGAAGGAAATAATGCTTATCCTTAGTATATAGAATCATTTTAGATGAATAACTACATAATATCTAAAGAAAGGAATTAAGACCATTATTGCTATCTCACAGGACAACAGAGGCCACCCTCCTCTGACTGAGAAAGTGCTTTTGCAAGAAAATATTGTAATTTCTTTGCAGAGGGAGACACAATTGTATGAGCACAAAGGCAATGAATGAGGAAGGAGAGGAAAAAGCTCAAGGATCTGTTGTTCAGCACATCTTCTACCTTGTGTTCCTAGCAGGAGCCAGTGAGAAAGGCACACAACTCATCTTTGTACTTTCCAGCCTCACCTACAGCATAATCATGTCTTTGTCACCACTGCTGACTCCTCTGACTGTCCTCTGAATACTCTTATGCTGGTCCCACATGATTTCAGCTACTAAGTAAGTATCACAATAGGATACTTAGGTCAGCCTTCTTCCAAGCTGCATCTGGGAATTGCTCTGGTTCCTCTGTTAACACAAATTCCAGTGGGCTGGAGCAGTTCCTCAGTGGCTCTGCAGTTCAGGGAAAGGTCTTCTCTGCAACAAACATTTCCAAATACCCTTTTGGAACTTCAGGCAGGGCGCTAAGACACAGGGCTATTAACTGTGGAGATGATTAATCATCTGGGTTGTTTAGCCTGGAGAAGAGAAGGTTCCAGGGGGATCTTATGCCAGCTTTCCAGTACCAAAAGATAGACTACAAGAGAGCTGGAGTAGGACTTTTCAGAAAGATGTGTAGTGGTAAGACAAGGAGAAATGGCTTTAAACTGAAAAGTGGTAGATTTAGATAAGATTTTAGGATGAAATTTTGACTTTGAGGGTGGTGAGGCACTGGAACAAGTTGCCCAGAGAAGTTCTGAATTCTCCATCCCTGTAAGTGCTGGAGGCAAGCCTGGACAGGGCTTTGAGCAACCTGATCTAATCAAAGGTGTCAGTGCCCATGGCAGGATGATTTTTAAGGCCCTTCCCAACCCAAAGCTTTCTATGATTCTTTGAATGTCTCCTCAATATGATGACTAAGAGCAGCTCTGACTAAGCATATAAAACTAGGATTAGCATATGGTCTTAGAGGAGAAAGCTTATTCTTAAATCTGTGATTATTGATAAACAAGCAGTGATCACCTTAACAAAGCCATACTGATCATGCAATTAAAGGATTTTGCTCCTGAGTCAAATAATAACTCTATTCAAAGTAAAACAAGTAAGCATGCTTGGAAATCGTTGATATGAAGGTTCTCTCCCATGCTTTAGAAAATCCACCTACACCAACCTAAGGTCTCATGTGGGATCCTGCAGCAGAATCCACATGAACTAAGGTGATACAAAAAGGAATGTGCTAGCAGACTCTTAACTATTATGTTATATAACTAGCTTTAAATGCCAGCCATACAGAACACAAATGATTAATTTTACAATATTGTAAAAAATTATACAAGTGTCAAATTTATATTCAACTTAATAATTGTGTTATGACTTTTAAGGAATTTATTTTGGTCTGTTCACATACTCTAGTGGTTTTGCTCCCCAAGTTCTGCTATTATAAATTGCACATTCTTGCTCAGGAAACTTTTTTACACTACAGAAAAAATGGATGTCTTTAATTTAATAAATATCCACTAGAAAAGAAGATACAGCTAGAAATAAACAGAAACAAATTTACCTCATTTTTTCAAAGTGAGTTTATCACTCAGAGGTCCCTCCTGAATGAACATTCAAGCAACCAAATTTAACTTGCACAAATGCACACCAAAAGCAAATGAATGGTCGAGGCTTTTGCATGCTCCCAAAAAGAGCAGGTTTACTTTTTATGGGATGGGATGGTGCCTGACACAAGACAAAAAGATTTCAAGAACTCATCATCATGGCAGTGACAGAGGAATGATTACGAGCCAGACAAAAATGAAGCAGGACACAGACACACATAGAATTTGGGTGAAAGCAACACACAAAGGAAAAATTTTTAATTGTTTATAATTTCCTACTCTGGTTTTCTTCCTCTGCCTTTGATAATACTTCTATATTGTATAGGAAACCTATCTGTGATGGGCTGTGAGGTGCTGCATACATGAGAGAAGGATATTTATGTCCCCAGAACTTTTACAGTATGAATCAGTCTAGGCAATATAGATACTTCATATGTGACTAGGTCACGGTCCTGGCAGTTTACTTTCTTGATACAGAAATACATTCATCCAAAAAAGAAGTAAGCACAGTTGTCTTGTCTGACATCACAACTAACTTTCTCACCCTGCAAACATTCATCATGTTTCATATATGGGTAATAATTATGTGAGTCCGTTCAGATAAAATACATATATTCCTCCACCCCAGTTACTTTTAACATTTAACACTGTACTGCCTAAAAACAAGAGGTTTATGCATGAGAAGCACACAAGCAGTCAGACTCTATTTTTGAGCCCTAGACTATAAAGTAGTTGTTTTCTTCTTAGTCTCTTATTAAAAAAAAAAAAAACAAACAAACAAAAAAAAACCACCCCTGTTTTATCACCATTTTCCTTGCAGATTGTTCTGGAGAAGGTAGAACAAATTCAGTGTTACCCAAAGAAAAAAATTCCCCAGAAAAGCTACTGTTCCATTCTCCCAGTATCACAGACTTCTGCTGCAGTAGCAAAGTGCTTTCTCTAAAGCAGAGAGGAACCTTGGATGACTGAAGGTCAAGCCTTTCAAAACTGTGATAAATCCTACATTGTGCAGAAGAAAACACACATCCAGCATGGCCTTGGGATCACTTTCAATTATGTATGTGTTGAGGAACTGCATTGCTCTGTGGATGTTCTGTAATTGGTTGCAACACTCCAGAATTTCACCTATTATTCTGAGTGACCCTGTGCTTTGTGGCACATAAAACTCCAAGTTCTGGCCTCAACCCACTGCCCCTGGACTGCAGCTTGAGCCCAATGCCATTTGGATGCTCTGAAGCAATAACAGAGGAAGTAGAGTAGTGGTGAAACAACACAAAGCACAGGTCTTTAAATCAGCAGAGATAAGGCTCAGATATTTTCTTCCTTTTGATCACAATGTCATATATTTTGCCATAATTTAATTTAAGACAGTAATTTTTCACTATGTAACTTAGCTGCTTCATATCACGGATATCTTACCCTGGATATTACATGCTTTCGGAGAAAAGGAATGGGAAGAAGAGTGCTACACATGAGCCACTGGTGAAAACCCTACTAAGCAAATCCTACTATGTGAAATGCATCTGCTGTGGACACTTGTATTTTGCAGAAGAGGAAGCCAACTTATTCAAATACAATACTCTCAGACAGATAATCCTCACCTCGATGGGTCCAAATATTTTTAGAGTATGATAGAAAGACTTCTACACATTACTAGGATCACAATAATTCTAATATTCTTTACTTTTTTATTATATTGCTTGTGGGGATATTTCTTAACATGAAGAAAACAAATATATCTCAGCTAATTTTTTCTTACATTTAACCACTTGTGGAAAGAATCTTAAACCTGTAATGTTTCACACTGGGTCAATACCTTTCAAAACAAAATCCTTCTTTTGGTAAAACCAGTTAATTACAGAGAAAATATTCTAAACTTCTTTGAAGTTTCATATTTGGCTGGGTCTATCTCTATTTTGTCTAGAAAGCTTCATTCAATTCTCCATACCTGACATGTAATAGGAGTTAAAAAGGTAAGGGCCAAGACCTGAGGCAAGTAAAAAGTTCAATCGTTGATAAAAAAGAGAAGCAGGTAAAATATTGATACTGAATATATAACCCATCTGCACCACTTTCCTGATCTCATTCATTTTTTATATTAGGGACTTTTTATCCTTCACTACCTATGTGCACCAATCTTGAGTATTTTCTCTGCTTAAATGTACAAGGAACTTCCAGCTATGGAAATGGAGCTTTCACTGGCCAAGACTTGTTTCGCTGGTTTAAACCACTGGAGCAAATGAAGTAACCTGTTCAAAGAAAGCAATATTTTGATACTACTGGGTTTTCCATAAGGATTTTTGCTGGTGTAATTAAGTTTATTAATAGAAGGATACTTCAGCATTTCTAACCATAAAACCTATTACAGAAAAGAAAGAAACACAAGCCAAACCTAAAATATGTAGAAAGTAAAAAAATATAAGGTCACTTTGTACCTTTGGTTTGAAATGTAACAATTACAGTGCTGATTCCTGCTTGAAGAAGTCACTGAAAGTACCAGGTCATGATCTTAGCTGTGGCTGACTGCCCCCAGCCAGGGCTACTTCTGGCTTTTTTTTAATAGACTATAAACACATCAAGAGACAGCATAAGCACCCACATTCAATCTTACCGCCTGTATTTTGGACAGGATTTTCAGGTTTACAATTAATATGTGCCCTTCTGCTTCCTATAGCCAGTGGGCTTTCCAGATATGGTGACTGTACAGAAACAGATAAAACCTGACTGAAGGCGCTTCTGGCAAAATTAAGAAACATCGAGTGTGTCATTTGTTTTCTACTGGCATCTCTTAGAGTTACAGGGAAGGTTACGTAATAAACTAACCAATGTTTGCAATAACCTTGTACCAGGAAGCAAACATCAACAGGACATAACAGCAGTGATGAAATCTTCATCATGGAAGCACACACCTGAGGCCGTAGAGCACTGTTCCATCCGGGTGAAGGCGAATCATTCGATTCTTCACAGTAACGCCGTGCACAAATGATTTCTTGTCATTTAAGAAGTAAGTGTCAGGCACCCAAAGCTGATCTGCCACTCGGTTATCAAGCGTGAGGTTGAGAGGTATGCCAGCATAAGCCAGCCTCTTATCTCTCCAGTACTGTTGAAAATACATAGTCAATGTGTAATCCTGGTGAGGAAAAAAAAAAAAGAGAAGTACAACAGTGAACCATACTTTGTGTAACTAGGAGAATAATTTCCCTGTTGATACCTTATTCTGCTGTTGATTAAATTTAAATTTAATATTTTAAATGTTTATTAAAAATTAAATATTTGTATCAATAAATAGTTCATATAATTCAAATATCAGTCTAGACTAAAGGGGCATTTCAACTCTTACGAAATTCAGCAGCTATCGGTATCTTTTGTCTTGCTCCTGCTTTTCATTCACGTAGTTCCTCTGACAACTCCCCAGAATTATTATATTTGTGGAATGACAAATAACATAATGGGTAAATATTGCCATCTTCCCTATTTTTAAAAATGATAGATAAATGGAAAAACATTTAAAGTATTTTGAAGCAGTGTGCAAATTTCTGTCTGAAAAATAAGCTGAAAATATGTAGATTATACATGTACCTTTGTGTGACTGCATTTTGCAGTAACATAAATATTTTGTCATTAACAGGCTACACAGGTACTTTGAATAACAGTAAATTGTATTAAAGTCCCCTAATGTCAATGTTTGGTTTTCATAATTTTGTCAGTTTTAAGGTTTATAGTGTCTATTACGAGCTGTGATCACTAATGTAAAAGCCTAAACATGAATATAGAAGCTTAAAACATCCATTTCAAAATTCTTTCTTTCATGGCAGGATTTGCTAACCTGACTTCTTCGTAATAATGCTATATTGAAATGCTTTGCAAGTCTTAGATGGCAGGCCTCATTCATTAGCTTTATGGTATTAGAAAACATTATTAAAAAATGCCTGGGAACATTTTAAAGTTATGTACTAGCAAAATTGAAAGAAATAATTCACATGAAAAAAATGAGACCATAAGTACAGGCCATTAAAACTCTGCTTTTCAAATTACAGAACTGCTCTAAACAATAAAACTCTTCATGAGATTCTTCACAAAATACTGAGAAATTTATGTGATCTCCAAACACATTTAAATATTTAGCAGCAGGTGTGCAAGCCACAGGATACCTGCATTTGCATCTGGTTCTACAAGCTGGTGATGTAAAACCCCTCAGGCTTGCTGCTTGTTTGAGAAAAGGACGCTCACGTTTTCTAAGCACAGCTGTTGGGAATGGTCCATTCTTGTGATGGGTTTCATGTGGAGACAATCCAATTTCAGGCACTGCTCCTGTCCTGTTTCCCTTAAGCACTATGGTCTTTCCTTGAAATCATATGAAACTTGAGCTTGCCTTTCACACTCAGAGCTTTTACATTTTTGATTCAGTGATTCATTCTCTTTAATGAGGGTGCTGCTATGGTTTAAAGAAATCAAATTTAATTGCTTAGAAAAATAAATCATTATAGATATCAAGGAAAAGCTGTTCCCATTTTAAGAAACTAATAGGAGACCTTCGAAAACAAAAGGGCCCAGTGGTGGGAGAAAGGAGACCACGTGGAACTGCCTGGAAGGAATCTCATTCCTTAAACCTCAAATCTGACATGACTGCTCAAGAGAATGAGCTCTAACCTTTTTGTCAGCAGCTTTCTTCCGTGGGACTAATGATCTCAGCTCAGCAGTGAATGAGGTGCATGAGACACTGGGTGCACCTGCCTCACTCCCATTATCATATCAAAAAGGCCACCTCTTCCCTCATGTTCTCTGCAATCAGTTTTCTAACACTGATGTGTTGGAACAAATATTCTCTACCAACTCTGTTTTGCTCTGTTTAATTAAAGCTTGTTTCTATTAACATTCAAAACTTGCTGGCTTCTACAGTGGTTTGCACAGCAATGTCAAGGAATTTGGGATTATGAAAGTTGTGAATACAAGGACAGTACACCAAAAGCTCACTATGTGTAAATGCACAGTATGTGCACAAAATATTGCTAAACAGTGAAATAAAGAAAAGAGGTGGCACTGCATAGCATTGAAAGAAGTGAGCTGGCTAGCATCAAAATATATAAACAGCAGTATATCTGGGGAAAAAAAAAGTTTTAGGCTAGCTGTCTTTTTCCTTTGGTTTGAGATAAAAATATATGTTAAAATCTAATGAATGGAGCAACTAATTAGCTATATAAAACATACATAACAATACAAGTACTAATAATCTGGCATTTTATTTAAAAAAAAATTTACTGTGTCAGGGAACAACTTTCCAAATATGTGCAGAAACACAACAACCATCAAATATCCAAAGCTTACTGTCTTGAATGAAAAAAGGACTACCAAAACATATTCTCTAATATACAAATTTAACTAGTTCTTTTTCTATTAACCCTACTTACTTCTTATATCATCCTCCTTTAAAATTTAAAAAAACTCTTAACACTCTATGTCTATTATTGTATATGTTTATATTTGCATTTTGTACATTTGAGCTCTGCCAACCTCACCTGCTCTGAAGATGATGATGGCAGAAAGAATTAATATGAACCATGTTTGTTTGGCCACTGTCACACTTTTTTCAACTCCCTCAAAAAAAAAAAAAAAAAAGGAAAAAGAAAAAAGAAAAAAGGAGCAGCAAGCTTGCATAAGAACTACACTGAAACTGCCTGGGTGTGCAAGGAAAGGAAAGGCCAGTTTCTTAGGGTGGCTCCACCCAAGTCACTGCAGAAACTATACTTTCTAAAACCCATATGGATATTCGTTCTCGTTCTTTGGTTAACTAATTTTCAAGACACTATGTATAAAGGAAGTTTTCGTCTAGATCCCAGAGGAAAATGCAAAAATGGTTTGAATGTAGATGGAAAATATGAACTAGATATTTCAGTGAGAAAAGGAACTTGTTACCACTCAGTAAGTAGTCTGTGAAGTTTATTAAGGGGCACCTCCCTCCAGGGAACTTATGGTGACTGGTTCTGATACAGAGGTCAAGAAGGTAAGATGTCTAAAGCCTGAAGAGATTCATCCCACTGCAGCTACTGCACTAGGGTGCTATTCTATGTCAAAGATGACACAGAGCTGCCAGCTTTAGGAAATTCTAACTACTGCAAAGAGCAGTGGACAATGTTCTCAAGCAGCAAAGACCTCTAAAAAACTTATTTCATTCCCTCAAACAATACAATATAACATTCAACATTTACCTCTCCAGATCCTCACACCAATAAGATGCTTCAGGTCAAGCATGGTAACAAAATCACTCAAAGCTCTGACAGGCAACAAACACAGTGCTTCTCAAGTACAGGTGAAATGTCCTCAAAATGGGAAATGCATGACTGCACAGGCAACATGATCTTTCTTTTGTGCATTTAAAGACTCTGAAACTTCCTTTCCTTTGAAAGGACAGTGCTGGGCATCCTTGAATTTCTGGCATGGCAACAATCCCACTAATGCAAGGAAAGGTACGCAAAAAGGTGTGATGGTTGTTCTTTCAATACAGTTTTCCCCGGTCAAGGGGAGTGGAAAACAGAATTTAAAAACCTCAAATAGTAGATAATACTTTGGATATTATCAAGATAAGACATTTAAATACAACAATAAAGAGGCTGATATCACAATTTAAATAATGTATAATACATCTGTGTTCTGTGTACTGCTTACGATTTTAATACATCTTAAGCAAGAATTATAGAATAACAAAATTGTATGTGCCAACCATGTACAAAGAAATTTTTAAGCATTTTCTACATTATATTTGTCTCTCTTGGACTGAGCATACCATGCAGGAAACACAACTAACCCACTCATAAAAAGCCACTTCAAGCAGATAATGTACAGTACCTAATGCACTGACTATAAGACCAATGAATGAAAAATACTAATATGCTGTGGTAGTAAAGGAAACAATTACTTGTTTTCTATTACAGGGCTTGTTATCACTAGTTTTTCTTCTGCACTCGATAACAGTGAAAGAAAAAATCTAAAATATAGTTTGCTCATCAAAATAAAATTAACGTAATTATAGCAGCAATAACACTCTAAATCTGACTATCACTGTTTGCTGTCTTACTATACTATTTATCAGGGATGTTACAAGTTTTCTATTAGCTGTAAAAATGTTCCTTCAAAATGACTGCTAGATAAACACTGCAATTAATAATTAAGATGGAATACAGGCAACTAAACAAAATAAATTATTCATGCAAAATGAAAGAATATATTGAAAATTATTGGAAATATTGGAAAAAAAATATTAAGAACTATTTCACTGCTTGGGAAGATAGCCTTGTGTCTACCTGAAATGCAGTTTCCTGATTTAAATTTGCATTTGGATATATAGTCGCATCCTTGTTTTCTTGACCAAAAGACAAATGTGATTATTACCATCATTTTTTGGATTATTTAATTTTGATGACTTAATAAGGTAAGTAATCATTTAGTGATAAAAAGATTATTGAAAAACCATGCCTTAGTCTCTTTAATAACTTCAAAGTCTCTTCCCTCACATTCAACATCATTTCAAAAATTATGGCTCCTGTAGTATAAAGAGTTATTTCTTCACCACTGATGATTGAATTATATTCTTCCCAATAAGCCCAAAGTGAGTTGCAAAGCCATACTCATGAAACCTATGCTTTGACAACATATCTGTAAATCCGTCACCTTTTCATATGCAGAAGAGACCTGACAAATAGATTAATGCACACATTAATTCACACAACTAAATATTGAGTTTAATAAAGACGTATTCAGAAGAGCTAACCATAAGAAATCAGAATTTACCAGCAATGCTATTCAGTTGTGTGAGACGATCACATAAACATTTTTCTCAGCATTCAGAATTTTCAAATAGCTTCAGCAACTTTCATATTAAAGAAAAAATGTACTAAAGAAAAAAATTAGAATCACAGAATCATTAATGCTGGAAAAGACCTCTAAGAGCACTGAGTCAAACCACTAATGATATTCAACACCAAACCTTATCCCCACATGCCACATTTACAGGCCTTTTAAACACTTCCAGGAATGGTGATTCCACCACTTTCTGGGCAGCCTAATGCCTGAAACCTATATATTTACATTATATTTTACTTGTTGACATTTGGGTTGTCCAATGTATAAACAATACAGTTTCTTACTTAATTGCCACAAAATGGAGAAAGCCACCAAAGTCTATTGTTCTGCAAATTTTTTATAGGAAAACTGCCTGATCAGAATGTCTCTGGCAACAGGTGTAGTTCCTGGGCAGGCTGAGTGAAGGAGACCTGACATAGACACACACACATCCCACAGAGTCCACCAAAGCACCTTCTCCTAATGCTTCTTAGCCTACCTGCTGTTACAGTAAAGGTTCATCTCACCTATAAGAGCCTGTCTCAGGCTTTTCTCTGACACTATGCAAAACCTCTACAAAACTGACAGGTTGAAAATATAACACATATTTTCCCAAGCATGTGGCTATGATACTCTTCCATTAAGAAAATGCTAAAGCAGCTCAATCAAACTGATGTCAGTGTGACCCTCCATACATCCATGTTGTCTTGGTATCTCTCATACAAAATTACCATTACTGTTTTCCTCTTCTACTGAAACACAAAAGGATAGTGTTATAAACAGGAGTTATTTTAGCCTCCAAGAACTCACTTAATTCTACAAAAAAAAATTTCCAAATAAATATGTGATTGCATGGGTCTTTCCTGCCCCTCATACCCTTTGGCACAAGTGCTTCCACCTCCACTGATACTGCAGTGCCTTCTCCAAAGAGCCTGCTCCTCATCAAGCATCCTTGGGTGCTCCGAGGAGGGTTGCCATACCAACCAGCACTTGGCCTTCTGCAGGCAAAGAGAGCACAGTTGACATAGCAACCAGCCCAAGCAGCTTCTCCACTGCTTTTCGGGCACAGGTGGTGGTTGGTCACTGCAGTGGAATTGAAGCTTCTCAGCAGGAATGAAGGAAGCAACCAGGCACCACCAGGGGTACTGCCCCACAGCACCTTCCTGCCACAGCCAGCGGAGCTCACTCTTCAAAATCTGGGTATTGGCTCTTCTCTCTCTCTCTTCCTCTGCCCAATCCAAACTGATGGGGATGCTTTCTTGCTCTTGAGGTGTTCTCTCATCCCAATATCAGAGAACACCAGCTGACAAGAAAGCAATTGCTTGGAGTGAGCTTTGGGAGGCGGATATAGAGAAAGAACAAATTCCTGCAAATATTTATGTTCAGGGACATAAAACAATAGGAAGACAGCCTGGGCTATTTAATCCCTGACAGATAAGGGTGGGGGGAGAATACTTAAAAATACTTTTTCTGATTCAGAGTATCACAGGTATTAAAACATCACAGGCTTCTCAGTAATCAGGAATTTCTATTCCCAAAGGACTGATCAAAGGAAAACTAAAACACACCTTTACATATCATGGGTATAATACTCTTATCCAGAGCAAAAAGCTAGGAAAAAAAAAAAAAAAAGTATGGTCTTACACTACATCCCTGCAGAGCTGTCCAAAGAGCTTACGATAAATTACAATCAAAATCTATTGCTGATGGACAGATAGAACAAAAAATTCAGCATCTGATGGTCCCTCCTAAGAAAGAGGAATAGAAATGTCAAATGGATAGATGCTGTTCTTGAAAACTCTAAAAGAGATCAAGTCAGAAAAAATACCATCAAATATCCTAAAAAAAAATACAAAAGAAAAATAATGCTAGGCTAAGTGATTCACTGAACTTGTTTCAAGAAGCACATTTTAGAGCCAAGAAGGCCTCAAGAAAACAGGTACATTTAATTGCACTAATTGAAATCCTGCTAACAATATACAGGGAAGAAAAAAATTAACTTCTATCAGCTGTCAGCTGGTTCCCACAATTGAGGCAGCTGACCTTAGAGAGATGGGAACTGACAACTAATGGATTGTGCCTCCTACACAGTAACAGGATGTGCCACCAGTGAGTTGGAGAAATGAGCTACTGCCCTACAATCTTAAAGCTGTAGGTTTACTTTTTTTCAGTTTGGAGATATGAAAAGAGGTTAAAAATTTGGGATAGACCAGGTACCCATTTTAGAGAATGAAGGATTTCTCACACTTCTACTTTGTTCTTTCCATAAATACATAATCTTATATCTTTCCTTTGCATTTCTTGAATTATCCATAAAAATCTGGAAGGGAAAAAAAAAAACAAACTCTGAGAAAGCCCTGTAAGTTGATATTTATCATATTTATTCAGGCCTTCCAACTTATTAAACTATTGAATGCATGAACTTTTTACTGTCTGCAAGGTGTCCCAGCACAGACTCTAAAATTGGGTATACACAGATGTGTTTTAAATACTGTGACCATAAATACATAGCTCCTTGACCCTCTTATTTGCTGTTGTTAAACATGAACATCCAAACAAATTTTCAGTGAACAATATTTCACACTGAAAAGTCTAGAGTTTTTTTTTTTTATCACCACAGAATTGTAAAAACACCTTTTTAGAGGCACTATAGAACTTGTAAACATTTTTTTAATCACTCCAGAGTCCACAAAAAATCAAAACTATGTTTAGGAAGAGAGAGCTGAGGGATACATGCACTTGAATGAATACGTATCTGTTCACATCCACACTTTCTGGTTAAAAAACAAAGTAGTATTTACTCTACTGCGGGAAGAATTTCTTTAATTTTCTTGTCTCCCAATCTATCCATTTGCTGGCTGGGAGCCAGCCAATCTCACTAGCACTGGAGCCCAAAGTTCTACTTGCTGTCTGTGATTATCTGAAGAGCACATATTCTTACAGGAATAAGATAACCCATTCAAGACAGACACAGTGAACAAAACGCACTTTGAGAAAGAGAGCAAGAACACATTAGCCATCAAATGCTTTAGCTATGCTAAACTTGAAATACAATCTGTGTATTTTCAGTACCAGGCCTGGAGGGCATCCTCACATCCTTCCAGAGCTGAGGGCCCAGGACTCCAGGTCAACCCCCTGGGTCCATCAGCTCCTGCCCCAGTGATGCCACAGCAGGACTGGTCTCCAGCTTCCATAGCCCTGGGCCCAATCAAGCTAAGCCCACCCGTGGGCCCAGGACTCGTCCCCAAGCCCAGGGAGGTGCCCACACCCAGCGCTGGGGCTGTGCTGGTGCCCCCAGCTGACCTGCTCCGGGTTTGGGATGGTCCAGGCCCTGGCTGCCCACTGCCTCTCTGCCTTTCATGAGGATCCCCTGCCACTACAGACACCTGGCCACTGTGGCTCTTTAAGAGCATAGTTCATTTGTACCAGGCTTTTATCTGTTCATTTCGGACTAAGGGAATGAACTGAAAGAGTTTTATCCACAGTGGCTGTGGATTGAAAACGCGATGCCTGAACAATCCTCTGCTGCCTCCTCCCTTCCCTCCAGATGTGTCACTCACACTGCCAGTTTCTCTCACATCTTCTTTTCACTCCATCAGTAATACTAAGTTCAACTCTACATCATGCAGTAACAAAATTAGGATGCATGCCAAGTCAAAAGGAAAACATGCATTTAGTAACAACTCATTACTGCAGGTAGGATAAACTCACTCTGTGACACAGCAATGCTCACAAAACTCAGCAAAGCATAAAATAAAGAAATGGACAAAACCTCCCAAACACTGCACCCAAGAGGAAATATTGCAAGTATACATAATATTTAACAGCCACACAAACTTCTTGCTGTACAGGGACCTGTGGGAGAGAGTGTTTCCTTCTGACAGTGTCCTTTAAAGATCAGGCTGTGAGTGATTTTATAGAGAAATGTCCTGCTTAAGGTGAGTCTCCCCTATTGCTTGAGATGTGAACATCCTGCAAAGATCTACTAATAACTTTGGAAAGGGAATCAAAATGTGCAATTGCAAAAAGAAAAAGGAGAGTTTCAAACTACAATGCTGCCTAACTGCTTAAGCCACAACCAGTATGGTCTATAAAGGCAGGCACGTTCAGGGGTCTGTGTCTACAAGGAATATTTAGAGCAAAACTGATACTGTAGTGGATAATTGCTTTCCCTTTTGTGTGAACCTCATGAAGTTCAATAAGGCCAAATGCAAGGTCCTGTACCTGCATCAGGGCAAACCCAAGCACGAAAGCAGGCTGGATGGAGAATGGACTGAGAGCAGCCCCAAGGAAGACTGGGGGATGCTAGTGGCTGGGAAGTGGGATGTGATCCAGCAATGTGCACTCACAAAGAAATTTCTTATATACATCTGTGTAACATGGACATACTGATTTCAAAGGCACATCTCAAATTCAGAAGCACAGGCAGAGACAAGTTATTTAAAGAAACTGAGTTGTCTTGTTGCTATTGCATTAGGAATGGCGCTAATAACGACACAAGACTCTCTCTGCTCTCAGAAGGCAAAAAGAGAGATCTTTATTTTTGACCATCCTTTTTATAGACAATTCCGAAGAATGAAACAGGATTGGCTAGTCAGAAACAACACCCCTTGACTGTTTTTTCACAAATAAACAAGTTAGAAAAACACCACCTGCTAACGGTTTTTCACCTCCCAAGAACTGTTTTGATTCCTCCTTACAATTTCTCAGGCCAGTGTGAGAAAGTTATGTGACTTAATTTCACAGACTCTGCTGCTGCTGGCTGATCTCTCGCATTCAGCATCCAAAGTCTTCCCCATAGGTACAGGCTATAACCACTGCTCAATTACTTAACTAATTCATCTACTATTGTCAAATATCTCAGAAGCAGGAAGTGTTTTTATGAGGCAAGAAATCATTTGCCCCATGAGGCCTTTGGGTGGACAAAATATGTCTGTGTAAATCAGCATGAGTAAGGTATATTATATTCCATTCCTTTCAGATTGAGATTAGTATTCTGCAGAGCCACTCAGTTAGGATGATCAGGTGACCTCCCAAATATGAAAATTATTTTCTTGACCATCTATCTACCTCTGCTCTTGCTCCAGCACTGTCTTTCATGCTGACTTCAGACAATGATGTAGGAATGGATGGCTTAGACTCATCAGGAACTGAACAAACTTTGTATAAACTCTCTGCAGGGAAAATGGGATTCAGATAAAGCTGCTGTAAGTAAAAACCAGGAAGGTCACTGAAGAAGGAGATTGAAATAAAGACTAAAGGAAACCTAAACAGGTGCAAAAGAAAATCTGGCTTGGGGATATAACATAGAGAGGTGAAATTATAAAAAGCTTTATATCTGTGAGAAGAAACACAGGACAGAAGTTCATAAAACACATGTAGGACATGAGTTAGGCTCATTCTATACCCAAAAATACCATTTAAAGATAGCATAGAAAATTTAGCAACCAGATCAAATACATACATAACTTTTAAACTAGATAAAGGAATGAAGACACTTAGTTTTAAGAAAGAATCCTGACCTAACAGAAGCATCAGAGACTTGATGGAAGGAAAGGCAGGCAGTGGAAACCACAAACTACACAGGAAAGAAAAAAAAGGATGCAGTGTATGTTAAAGAATGCTTTGCACCAGATAATTGTTCTGAATGTTGCACATTATGGATTAAGACACCAGGACTACAGAAGTATCAGAAAAAGCTGTTGCTCCCTAATCAGGATGACAGTGGTATTAGTGAGGTACCAAGAGAGGTTGAAAAGACAACAAGAAAACTAATTAGTAATCAGAAACTTCAATCACCCCACACAGACTGGGTAAATATTAGGTTGGGGCGTGATGCAGAGACTAAATGACACCACAAATGACTGATTCATGGAGGAGCTTTTACTAAAAGCTGAAACAAGCCAAGATACCCCTGACTGGGTTCTGAGCAATGTGCAAGTCATGGGGCAAAATGCTGTGACAGAAACATTGCTCAATAACTCTGATGGAATTGCAGAATTCTCTTTTAAAACTGAGAAAATACTAAACCAAAATAAAAATAGCACTTGATTTCAAAAAATAAAAAATCAGGCTGCTTGCTTCAAAGTTGGACAAAAGATTGTTTATAGTCATCATAATATGAACTTTTAAATATCGAAAACAACAGTTGAGTAAAAAACAAACAAACTCCAGAATGTTTACCTTATTACAACTAAAAAGATGTACTTCAAAAATAAGAAGTCGCATCCAAAGGAGAAGTAAATAGCTAAGAAGATATACAAGAAAAGCAAAATTAAAAAAAAAAAACTGCCTAAGCATTACATTTTTAAAGGCATAAACACTTACTGTAAATCAACAAGTGATATTAAAAGAAAACCTTATAAAGCAAGAATGTTTTACATTGACATTGTTAATGACCAGATATAACACAAGAAACAGAGACCAGCAGTTTTTGCAATAGTGAGAGGTCACCTGCAGTCCTGAATGAGGATTTGTGCAGGCCCCCATCATGCTCATAAACATGACAGACAAGAGACAAACACTGAAGTACTTAGATTTTCTACATTTCTTTCAATAGTAAAAATGAGAAGTGTGAGTGTGAGGAGGTGCAGAAGGACAGCAGCATTCTGTATGCCTGAGTGATAAAACGGAAAAAAAAATCAATGCTGATGCAAAGTAATGCACATGGGGAAGAAATAAGAAACAGTCCTAACTATGGACTAATTTGTAGGTTCTGAGCTAACTATGGCCACTCAAATTTTTTTGTTGTTGTTGTATTAACCAGCATTTTTTAGGAATAAAACAGTTCAGTATTCTGTAAAGTCAAAATAAACAAACGGTACAACTATTTGGAAAAGAGATAGAAAGGCCAGTTTGAATGGAGCTCTGAGCAACTTTGTCTAGTGAGTGGCATCCCTGCACATGGGGGCAGGGTTGGAACCAGATGATCTTTATTGTCCCTTCCAACCCAAATCATTCCATGGTTCCTGAAAATGTTGGAAAAAAAAGGAAAACTCACTGCACTGCATCATTTTAGTTGACTTACACATTGAATACTGAATATTGTTCAGGCCTCTGTCCCCACCAGGGCAGAGCATAACAAGGTACAGGGAACTGCAGCAAGGAGAATGAAAAGCACAAACTCCATATAAAACTAGACTAAACATGCAAGACTTCTCTGTCTACAAAAGAAGCAACTAAGAGATAAATTGAAGATATCTGTAATAATGTTGTGGAGGAGGCCAACAGCTATTTACTCCTCATTTGTAAGAAACAGAGACCAGCAAATGAAATTACCAGATTTTGCACTCTGAACAAATGAAAGGATAATCTATTTTCACACATATGTATATGTATATGCATGTGCATATTTAAACCAGGTGATTCTTACCCACTACTTGACCAAAAATAAGCAGATGTCCCAGGAAGCCCCCAAGCAGTTTCCCAGTTTGATGCTGGAAGAATATCAGAGAAATAACGTAACTTAGTCTCAATGTACTTTATACTATGCTAGAGCATTCATCAATGCCCACAGCATGAAACTGAATACCGAGAAAGGCAGACTTCAGGTCTAACTTCATAAAGTCATTTTTGTGTCTTTATCTTCTTGGAGCATGCTATGAAGTCATTTAAGACTCTGCAGTGTTGTTCAGGAGCTGATGTGACTGTCCTGTGGTGTTAATAAGCACTGCTGTCAGGGCTGACAACTTATCTTTCCCAGTGGAAAGGAAATAGAAGTTGTAACCTGAAACACTTACACAATTCTTTTTTGATTCAACTGCATATGAAGATGATTTTGAACACAAGCTTTTTGTAAATAGCACAAATATGTCAATGTAGAATATTTTACTGCCTGTCAAAGTTCAGAAATTATTTTAGAGTCACTTCTTAAATAATTTTGAGTGATACTCATGTTCACTTTGTCTAGCATCTGCTTCTGACAAATGTAAGCAGATGTGTCTAATTATTACCTTTTGATAATTGTATATGCATAGCATGAGTATGATCATGAAGAAAACAAACTTTTGTGAAGAGGAGGCAAAATGCCTTTGAAGGCAATGAGATGGCAATGAATCAGATAGCTAAAATACCTATTTTATAGTTGTGAAGTTGGCAAATAAACACAAGAAATACATTATTCCAAGTGAAAACATTGTTTGAAGATGAGAGATACATATGCAAATTTTAATTAAGTTGGAGCTTGACATCAGAACTGTGCTCTTTCCAATTTAATCTTACACAATAATAGAATATCCTGAGTCAGAAGGGAAATAGAAACATCAAAGTCCAACTCCTGATGAGTT
This sequence comes from Zosterops lateralis, assembly GCF_965231275.1. Classification (NCBI taxonomy): domain Eukaryota; kingdom Metazoa; phylum Chordata; class Aves; order Passeriformes; family Zosteropidae; genus Zosterops; species Zosterops lateralis. Next base: position 32,974,782 of record NC_139763.1, read on the forward strand.
GATTGACAGGGGTAATATCTTTGACCTTATTTTTCAACTGTAACACCATGTCTTGGGTTATATAACAACAAAAAAAAATGTTTATTCTATTCCATCTGTTGAAACTGGTTGGGGAGGTGTTTTCCTTATCTCTTGTAACTCTAGGGGGGAGGGGCCAGATGTTAAAACCAGGTAGGGCATTGTTCCTTATCTCTTTCCACCCTGCAGGGGGATATCTTCTGTTAATGGGCCATTAAGGCTCACCAATGACATGACACATTACATCATCCCATTGTGAGATGCTCCAGCCAGTGCGGGGAGTCAAACTGTTCCTACCTAGATAAAAACTGAGATGTAGGGACACCAGATTCTGGTTTTCCACTGGATTCCCAAAGGAAGACTGGACCCATCTCACCGTTACTAGACCCTTTTTCTACAGGACCATCTCTACTCCAACAGAACCACATCTGCCACTCCAGGAGGGCTTACTTTGGACTGCTTCCAACACCCTGACTAAAAGGGTGTCAGGTTGTATTTTTGACTCTGTCAGGATTTCTAGGATTTTTTTGTTTGTGTGTTTTGTTTGCTTGTTTTTTATACTACTACATTTGTATCCTTAATTTTTTTAGTAAAGAACTTTTATTCCTATTCCTAAATCTTTGCCTGAAAAGCCTTTAATTGCAAAATTATAATAATTTGGAAGGAGTGTATTTACATTCTCCATTCCAAGGAAAACTCCAGCTTTCCTGGCAGATACCTGTCTTCTCAAACCAAGACACACCATTCATATTTTATTTGAGTGGACTTTGCCTATTAAAAGATTTTAAATTGGTTAAAACACCAGTTCAAATGGTGCCTTTAAAATGCCAGTTAAAATGGTGCTTTTTAACACAACACAAAAATTACAGGCAGAAGTTTAACCATAAACCCCTTGTAGAACCTCTAACCCTATAACTCCTTGTCCAGCTTCTCCACCTTCCTCACATACATCTATAATTTTGGATTTTGGGCCACTTGTTGACAGTGCAGCTCCTGGACTTGCTGTTGTGTCCAGGGACAAACTGCTGACACCCTGATGGCTGCTGCCTTGCAAGCCCGCAGGCCAGCAATGCTGCTCATTGCTGTGCAAGGGCATGGATGCCAGCTTTATGTCTGTGTTTCTGGCAGACCACTGTCTGCCTGGCCCCTGGTGAGGCTGCTGCTCTCCATGGCACCAGGCTAGAGAGTCTCTCGAACCTTTGGGGTTATAAAATGTAAGTCAGAAAGGGAGTGTGATGGGTTTCTAGGGTGATACCATCAGGAAAACCTGAAATCTGACAAGTGTTGCGAGACCAATGTAATCTCAAATCAAGAGGTCGTACACTCCTTTTCTACATACATTTATTATTCACACCAAATGCAAAGTTGATTACATTATCTCATATACACCGATCATGCCAGTAAAGAGGAAATATTCTACAATATCTATTAAAAACACAGAAAAATTCTTTTAGCAGTTTAAATTTTAAGAATGTTTATTTCACTATTATGTCACCTGTTTTTTCCACAATATGCAGACAGAATGACTCTGCTTATAACCAAGTATCAAACTATGTACATGGTATAAAACTTGTAAATACTTCAGATTCTGCTAGATGAGAAAGATGTACCTAAAACCATATTGCATGCCAATATAGATCACTGGAGAAGCTAAACATAATTGTTCCTCCACTTTAGTGTACTATATTTGAATTTGATTTTGTTTCTCTTAAAGCAAAGAAATACTTTTTCTCCACTATTGGCTACATTTTATGACAGCTACTATAGTGTTTATCTTTTTCTAATTAGATTTGCAATTATCAGCTATAAGCAGAAACACAATTACCAAATTATTAATTGTATAAAACAAGAACATAAAGTAGCCCGTATCTCTAACTCGGAAACTAAATGTAAATCTATGTGTGATATAACCTAGTTTTACATTATCTCTTTCACATTTGTCCTGGTTCATCTCAGAAAGAATTCATTCCTATACGACTAGCTGTTCTACACAGTCCCAAATCCAGCAGCTCACCTTCAGAGTAGAAGCTGCTGGATGCTGAACACATTAAAACATCTGATGCTATTTGGCCGTAATGACAGAAATGGATGCATTTGAAAAACATGGTTGATTGATTTTATATCTTTTGCAACTAACTGTAACAAATGCATTTACACTAAAAAAGAACCATCTTTGAACTCAGACTTAATTCCTCAGATAAGTGATTTATTCTATGCTTAGAAAAAGGCCTTTGCTTGAGCTATTGATACATGCATTATTACTACAATAGCATGTAGTAATGACATGGTAGACATATTGCAAATGTATTCATGAAGTGGCCCCTGATT